>NC_085084.1:39366271-39666271 GCF_963662255.1 Cinclus cinclus | reverse complement strand
GGCTGTTGGCATCTACTTGGACCAGACGTGCTTCTGGGATATGTGGACTGCCACTTCACCTTCCCTCCCAGGCAGGGTTAACTCCACCAGCACAGCTCTTAAGGAAACTGGAAACCCTTAGAAGTAAGTGCAGACGTGCTGCACTGGGGAGGTGCCAAAGCCATGGCAGGCTCACTGCAGGGTAGTTGTGACAAAGTTTTGCAACTGAAGGTCTACTCTGTCACTTTCCTCTGCTCTCTCACCTGCTCATGTACCTATATGTAGCCCTTGTTCTTGGGGCTCTCCTGCCTCTGTGAGCATGCTGGTTCCCTGGAATATCTTCTCCTAGGATTTAGGACATTATGGAATCAGCCATATGCCAAGCTACATGTGCTTCACTGGAGTTGTCTGCCTGAGCTTGAGTTAAACAGAGACTAGCCTTGCCTTGTGGAATGGTGTCTTTGCAATTTGCTTGGAACCAGTTTGTCAACTGGATGTAGGTGGCCAGCTGTGACACTGCCATAAAGTCAGGTCAAGCCTTTGGAGTGGGTCCCCTCTTCTCCTTGGGGGCATGAGGTGCAAAAGCCTCTGGGCTGGTACAAAACTACTGCATGGAGCTAGTGAGAGCAAGGATAAATAGGACAGCTCCTGAGCAGAAGTCATACTTGTGGAAACGGATAACTTCACAGATTGTGTGGGACGTGAAGGAAGTTTTTTTCAGGAACAATTGACTGGACTTCTGCCAGTTGCTAGCAAGACTGGAGGTGAAATGTGTTAATGGCAGGTAATTATCTGCTGATTACTCTGTCATTAAAATGTGAGACCACCTGTAGTTCTGGAATAGGCAGGCCGTTTCCGAGGGTCATTAGGATAGTGGTAATAACCACACTGTCTAGGAAGGGCAGTATCTGCCTTATTTACAAAACTGTTGAGTCTATCCTTATGAATATTTACATGAACAGGAAAAATATACTGTCTTGTTCTTGAATCACCATGGATGCCTTTTTAATTTACTTTAGTTCTTTACAGGATTCCTTTTCTTACCTCTTAGACAGGTCTAACTTTCTTCTTTTTGTCAGGTTGCCTCAGTCTCTGCCATGAAGAAGGTATGTGTGTTGTTGCCTGAAAAACTGCTATTTTAAGGAATGAACCTACAGTATTTTAGAAGGCTGTGTCATCATGACTCCAAATTATAGTTAAAGCTATAACCAATAATGTGCCTTATCATTCTCAAAAAAAAAAAAAGAGAAAAAAGAAAGACATTGAAAACAGTTAATTTAAATTTTGCTGGAATCTTTATGGTTGTATTCCATATACTAAGTAATGTGGTCTGGTACTGTTTTCTTTTTGCGTAACATTGGAGTGTACTGAAAACTCAAAGCCAGAAATCAGGGATTAATTGTGGAATGCTTGTAGTTGGTTAGTATTTTATGATGTGTTGTTCCTGATAGAGGGCCAATTAATCTATATGGCTACTTCTCCCCATATATGCCCTTCAGCAGAGCAAGTCATCTCTCTGTTCTTAACCTGTGGCTTTTTAGTTAAAAACTTTATTTTTTCATTTCTGGCACTTTGGATGTGTTCTTTTAGTAGCTTTAGCCAGTGCAGTGTTTCAAGTGAGTTCTGCTTTAAATCTTAAGTGGAGTTTGAGAGTGTCAGTAATGCCAGCGTGTAAAAGCTCAAGATAAGTACTATTAAAAATATGGCTAGAATTTTTGTGCATACTACCATATGGGCACATAACATGGTGAGTAAAATCTTTGCCTCAGTTAGGTGTAAAGGAACATGACAAGATAGGATGCCAGGATAGATAGATAAGAGAGAGGAAGAAAGCCATTTAGGGAGGGAGGGCTATAGGGCTGCCTGCCTGTGTGAATATTGCATGCCATGTGCTTTGGCTTCTGTAGCAAGCAAGAAAAATAAGGCATGAGAATATTGTGGATTGAGAAACAGTGCAGTTCTGGGTTGAGGTTTGGAAGGTGTGGCTGTGAGATCAAGTGGTGAATATTAGGGATCCTGAGAGACAATGAAGCTACAGAGGGCACCTACCCGCACAGTGAGGTATATACACTTTGTGCTCTGAAACGCACAGCCTGGATAGATGAGATAGAAGATGGAAAGAAGCATAACTCCTGTAGAAGGAAGAAGACAAAGTGTAGATTGACCATGTCTGGAATTCCCATCCAGTTCTTCAGTCTCTAGACAGCAGTTTTCCTTTCCCTCTGATCCTTCATTCCCCGCATCACCACAGCCTTCTGTCTTTACTTTTCTCTTTAGTTTTTTATACTCCCATGCTCTTCTAGATATTTGGAGTGCTGTCACTAGATTAATTCTTTGTTCCTCCTGGTGTTTTTCTGAATTGTTTTCTGGATGTTTGCCAATTATATTCTTTTTAGTACGTCATTCAGCCCAATTGGAGGTAGTTTCCCTGACAAAATCCAACACTTTCTCTGATTTTCTTTGGCCTTATCTTTCAGAAGAATCAACTGCTGCCTCACTTGAAGTGATGTACGATATGACAAACGCAGTAGTATTTGTGTATTTGAAGACTACAGGTTGTATCCTATAATGGGTCTATAAATACTGCTGAAAAAGCAAGCTGTTGGTGCTAGTCAAAATGAACAAAATCTGAGGCTTGGCGTTTTTAATCAAAGAAGAAGGAATCTCATCTCCCAAGGAAATACCGTTGAGGTGCACCATGCTTTTCCAGAATTTTTGCAGTGGCTGACACTGTTGTCCTGTCATGTTGGGGAAGTGTTGTCTATACCTATGTGTCCCCACTGCACCTCAGTGGACAGTGAAGTTTGTCCCCTGCGCATCCTTGGCTGAGAAGGAGGCTTTCTAAGTCTTGTGGCAGGGAGCATATCCCACAAGTCTCAGTGCATTCTCTGTGACAGTGTCAGCTTTTTCACCTGGGGAGGTAAGGCAGAGGAGAAGGCACCACACCATAGTGCTGAGCATACAGAAATACCTTGATCTGATGACTCCTTGAACCTTTGTGCAGCAGCAAGTTGGGAGACCTGTGTTCCCTTGTGTGACTGCTGTGTTTTCCCCTTGCTCAGGGTTTTTCCTATGATGAGCAATACATTGAGTGCCACCTGTAAATTGTAGAGTGGAGACAGAAATATGTATCCATGATCATCTTTATCTGTTCATGAACCTTTTTGTTGTTATGCTGCTGGAACTGAAATTCCTCAAGTTGTACAGCCCAGCTGCCATAAGCCTCTAGCACAACACTTTGACTATAATTTGTTTGTTTTAAAGCACCTTTTTTTTTTTTTTGTTGCAACAGCTGTTGTAAAGGATCTTACTGCAAAGGAAAATTGAGCTGTGGCACTTTTATCTACTGCATGCTCTCAGGGAAGTGAGGTGCTGCAGTGATGGTGTATGGTGTGATGCTGAACAAGCCTTGGCACTGCTGCTGTCCTATTTCACAGCTGCCTAGAGCCCTCTTCAACAGCTTGCCTTTTATGGTGTTGGGGTGAGATTATATCCTTGCTTTTCCCTCTCTGAAGCTGCACCGAGACATGTGAGAGCTCCAGGAGGTGGGCAGGGAGTGCCTGGAAATACAGCAGGATAAGACAGACCTGCTCAGAAACAGCAGGGGCTTTGTCCCTTCCCCACTTGCACAGAAGGCTGTTTGCAGGGGTCTGGCACGGAGGCAGAGCAGTGCTGGGATTCCAGACTCCACTTTGGAAGGAAAAGGAGATGCCAAAGGAGTGTGAGGCACTAGCATGTCTGGAGCAGCTGTAGTGCTACCTTTTAAAGGTTTGTGAGTTCTCCATGTACCATCACTTGGTGATAACAAATGCTTGTGCCTGAAATCCCAGACAGGGATTCTGCAGGGTCTATGAAGTTTCACATCAGTGGTGGGAAACTGAAGTTGCTGTGTCCTCTCATGCTGGCTCCAAGCTTTCTGTGAAGGAAGGTCTGAGTGGTTCTTGGGGTGATTTCTCAAGTTCATGACTACTCCTTTTGACATGCAAGTGCCAGCAGGAGTGCTCAGCTGCTTTGCTTTGTAATGTCAGGGTCTTGAGAACTGTGGGACAGCTTTTGCTTTGTTGCAGCCTGCTTTCCTTCTGCCTGTGCTACAGGGTCTTTAAAGGAAGACTTTGTGTACTCTGTGCCTGATGGCCTGTTTTATTTCTTCAGAGGTACCACTGGTAGCTGGCAGTATCCAATTATGAAAGTTGTGGGGATGAGCAGAGAAAAAAAAATAGTATAATGCCAAAAACTTTTCTAGCTGGGCTGTGTGCAGTAGTCCAGAGCAGTGCTAATGATCATTTTAGAGTCTGTTACCAGTCTTCTGGGCTTGAGACTTCTTGCTGGATTTTTTGAGGAGCTGAAAAGCTGGCTGGTGACCACTTGTTCTGTACAATTCCTTGCAGTCATAGCTTGTTTTGTGCACTCCCACATACATGATCAGACTTGTGTGAAGAGAATGAGTATTGACCTCCTAACCTCATGCCTGTCACAGGTACCTCCTCTGTCTTTATACCTGCAGTGAATAGAAAGCAGCACTTCCGGTCATTCCTCCTTGCTTCCTGACCACTACTTCCATTTCATTTCTCACCACAGTGGCATGCCCTTTTATTTTCCCCTTCTGACTAGTGTCAAGGGAGATTCCTGTCTCATTTTCCCTCTTGTTTTACTTTGCATATTAATTCTCCTGTATTCTTCCCATGTCTCTGTTAGATTTTTATTTACCCGTTTCCCTGTATCTTTTATACCCCCTGGTGCTCTTCACATTTGTTCTCCCTTCTTTCTATGGTCTCAAGGAGAGTTTCTGTGCTCTGTAATTCAGGTGTGCATTCCAGGACTGTCCTATAGGATTTGGAGTTGTAGAATGGTGTTGCCAGCCTCTGAAGTATCCTTCAAACTCTTGATATGCTGCAGAACAGTCTGAAGAGCCCTTTGGAATATATTTGATTTGTAGAATGCTCTTGGGCATACGGTGCATTTCTTGGGGTTCTCCTATGCACCTCCAGGAATTGGACTTCAATGATCCCTCAGTGTCCTTTTCAGCTCAGGATATTCTATATTTTATAGCCCATGCAGGTGAAGTGGACTGGTGGTAGCATTTTGCTGAAGTTCCGCCTGATCTGTGGTCTGGTTTTGATGTACAGAACTGCTGGAGAAGGTTGTCTGGGATGAACCCTTGCAGAGCAGTCTTTAAGATTAACCTTTCTGACCCTGAGTCTTTAGTGTCAGAAATTTATAGGCAATGCGCTTCCAGTAAATTCCTCTAAGCAGCCTGTTCTGCTTTTGGCAGTCAGGAAGGCTTCTTAGATCAGCACACATGCACAGTTAGCCCCAGTGCTGAGGTTAGAGTTATCTGCTGGCTCAAGACTGACCAGATGTTTGAGTACATCTGGAAGCCTGTTCTCTTATTAGGCATGCAAAGGCTACCTCTTCCTGTCTGTGCAGACAGACACTGCTTGTGTCCATTGTTTCTGTAAGCACTGCTGCACAGTTGGGTACTGTGGGTGATGAAGATTGTGCCTGCTGCTGCTGTAAAGTGAGTTGGAAAGATTCAAGCAGTATCCATATTGTCCTGTCTGTCCTTCTGTCCGGTGGGAACACCAAAACCCTGTACTATCACAGGTGATGCTGTGAGGTGTATTTTCCAGCAGAACCTATATAAATCTGATTCTAACTTCTGGTGGCTGTGGGTTTTGAGAGATTTTAAAAGCTGACTTTAAATATTTTTTTTATTATTCCTCTGTGTTTACAAGTGTATACCCTGAAACAACAAGCTAAGTTTGGCCTGCAGAAAAATTTTTTCACTTGTTTTCCACGGTATTGTATGCCCTTCTCTGCTACTCAAGAAAGAGTACTGGGCTGTGAGGAGTCTTTACTGGGTGTCTGGCTGCCATGTGCAAAACTTTTTTGCCTGCTCCAGCAAGTCTGCCTGCCAGCTGTGTTTTGTGTTACTCATTTTCTTAGTGTCTTGCTGTTGTGGCATAACCCCAGGTATCAACCAAGAACTGCAGTCATTAAATTCCCATTCCATGCAAGAGAGGTTGCAAGAGAGCATTGCAAGGGTAAAAGTGTTGGGTTCAGATAATGACAACTTAATAGCTAAAGCAAAAGTCATGCACATGAGCAAAGAAAAACAAGGAGTTCATTCACCAGTTACTGGGGCAGGCAGGTCTTCAGCCATCCCCAGGAAAGCAGGCTTCATCACGCATAGCAGTGACTTGAGAAGACAAACCCCATCATTCTGAATGTCCCCTCTCCTCTTCCCTCGCCCTCCCTGGCTTTTTGTGCAGAGCATGATGCCATATGGCATGGAATATTGCTTTGGTCGGTTAAGGTCAGCTCTCCTGGCTATATCCCCTCCCAGTATCTTGTGCACCCTCAGCATACATGCTCCCAGTCTTATGACAGAGAGAAAAGGCCTTGTCTCTGTGCAAGCACTGCTCAGCAATAACAAAAACAACTCTGTTAACAGCACCATTTTCAGCACAAATCCAAAACTCAGCCCCATACCAACCACTGTGAAGAAAATGAACTCCACCCCAACCAAAACCAGCATACTCAAAGTGGGAAGTTCACCTGTGATGCTGCACCACCTTCTGATAAGAGTCACAGCAGTTTCTTTGATGAAAGGTGCATTGTTGTGCTGAAGTGAGAGGTGAAAGTGATAGAAAACCTGCTGTCCTGCTTTGCTTTAGCACAGTGATGCCAATTTTTGACTTGATGAAAGGCAGAAGTTGGGTAAGTGTTATACTTGAATCATGGTGTGCTAGGGCTGTGCTCTGCGGCTGCTTTTGGTAGATACCCAGATGATGTATCAGGTGATGTTACTGTTCAGAAGAAAGACACATTGTTACTTTTTAGGAGGAGAAAGCCCAAGCCAATATTCTTACATTTTTATTTAATGAAAATGGAATTTTTACCTCAGGACTTCAGAAAAACAATTGTCAAAGAGGACTTTCTGTGAGCAACTTTAGGAAAAGTCCATGCTGGCAAGCTGCTGAGCCAGGTGACCTGCTGGCTTGGCACAGTGTTTTCCTTAAGCCCTCTGCTGCAGTGGCCTGCCATAAATGCGTGTACTTACTCAGCTGTGTCTCCCTCTCTCCCAGCAAAATGAGCTGAACTCCTTCCTGTGGACAATCAAGAGAGATCCCCCATCCTATTTCTTTGGCACCATCCATGTCCCATACACACGTGTCTGGGATTTCATCCCAGAGAACTCCAAGAAAGCCTTCCAGCAGAGCCACATCGTATACTTTGAGCTGGATCTCACTGATCCATACACCATCTCAGCTCTCACCAGCTGCCAGCTCCTGCCACAGGGGAAGAACCTCCAAGACGTGCTGCCCCGTGACATCTACCGCCGGCTGAAGCGGCACCTGGAGTATGTCAAGCTCATGATGCCGTCCTGGATGACCCCAGACCAGCGGGGCAAAGGGCTGTATGCAGACTACCTCTTCAATGCCATTGCTGGCAACTGGGAGCAGAAGAGGCCAGTCTGGGTGATGCTGATGGTGAACTCCCTGACAGAGGTAGACATCAAATCACGAGGCGTGCCCGTCCTGGATCTTTTCCTAGCCCAGGAAGCGGAGCGGCTGAGGAAGCGAACGGGTGCTGTAGAGAAAGTGGAAGAGCAGTGCCATCCGCTCAATGGGCTGAACTTCTCCCAGGTGAGGTGCAGTGGTGTGCAGGGTGCCAGGCTAGCTGCTGAGCTGGCTATCGCAGCAGCAGCATGGGCTGGGGTGTGGGGTGCTTTCTACCCAGAGACTTGTGCCTGCTCCCTGCAGCTTGTGCCTTTGCCTTCATCCTCAGAGGAATTTGCTAGCACAGGAGATCAGGCCAGAGATTAATTTATCCAGGCCTGGCCTGGGAAACCCCTGTTCTCTTCCTTGGGCAGGTTCTACCTTCAGAGACACTGGACCTTTTGGATGTGTGCTCTGACTCTGACTTGGGTGCACTGAAGGAGCTCAGGACAGGCTGGGGCTCAGCATCCAAACTTGTTTTTGCAATACCAAGTTAAAAAGAAAGAAGTGATTACTTGGGGAAAGCAGGGATGCTGTGAGTAGTGCTGAGAAGTAATTGCTACTTGGAAAGCATCACAGTGAATATTTTGATGTCCTCAGATACAGGGTCCCATCATCCACACTGGAAAAAAAACCTTTTTGTTTGTTGGGGTTTTTTTTCCCCTTCCTTTGTTACCAGGTGAGAGTCAGTACAGCTCAGCTTTCTTCAGGGAGCTTTACAAACTAGTACAGGCCCTTGTGCAAATGCCTTTGTGTTTGCAAACCTGTTGGAGTACAGCACTGTTGTTCATGCAGCAAGATGACTTCTGTGTTGTCCGTGTGTTGGATGAGGTGCTCCTCTCTGAATAAAATACACCAGGCAGCAGTGTCTGTTGTTGTCTCTGCCTAGTGGGATCACAGGCATAGTGTTGCTCTCTGATGTGGGGTACCTTCTCTGCAGGGCAGTGCTTGGGGTGTGGAAATGGCATTTGCTTAGGAATAATCAAAACCTGCATTTTGTAGTATGCCTTAGTAACACAAGATGGGAGGATCTTTAATCATAGGGCTGAGGAGTTTTGGCTGATGCCTGACCCTCTCCCCTGCATCCTGAAGCCTGTCCTATCACTGATGCACAGTTTGGAAGGGAAAGAGCAGAAGGTGAGTGCAGGACAGCAGCTCAGGGCAAGTGTCTGAAGTGCTGCTACCTCAGTGTTGGTGGGGAGCCATGATGCAGGGAATAGCACAACAGCCCAGGCTGCATCACTTGGGCAGTCCCTAACTGCAGGCAGGGCTTCTACACTTCTCTTTTCCATTGTTTAAAGCTGGGCAGCCTCATTTGCATCTCCAGTCTTTTGCTTAACATGGTGCTCTGAATCCATATGCTGTTGCTGTTTGGTTACAGCTAACCTGGGAATAGGTTCTTAGGCCTTCACAGCTTTCTTTAAAGAGCAGCTGGTTTTGTGCTGTTCTGCAGATGGGATAAATGCCAAGTGATCCAAGAAGCTGCATGAGCAAGGGACACAGAGCTGCAACATCCAGAATTGCCCAGCTTTCTGAGAAGGCTGGAGAGACAAAAACTGCAGGAGAAACATGCCTCTATTTGGGAAATTGATACCCCATGGTTGCCCCAGGGTGAGTGGAGGTGTACATTTGCATCAGGAACGCTGCAGCTCCTCCCATGCCTGCTCACTTCCTGGGGAAGGAGTGTGCTATCCTTTGAGGGAGCAGGTCTGGAGCAGCTAATGCACTGCAAAGTCACACTTCCACTGCTTCCCACTGCTAGATTTCCAATACAGGCAGCTCAAGGAAAAGGAAAAGCAGAGGCAGATGATTTTTGTGCTTCTAAGCCAATTTCATGGCTGTTTCAGGAACTGGCTTGTGAGCTCTCGTGGTTGGCAGTTGTGTAAGTCTTTGATTTCAGAGCTTTCTAGTCAATTTGTTCAGGCAGTAGAGTTAATTACATGTTTAATATAAACCAAACAAAGAGTTTGAAATAGGCTCTTAGAAAGTTATTTTCTTTAATGCATTGCTGTTTGGAAACCCACAGTGTTGGGCCACTTCTGTGACTGCTTTTCAAACAAGCAAACACACAGGTGTCACTTAGAAGCTTCTGTTGGGGAAAGTGGGAAAAACCCATAAGGAATAGTCAAACACTGTACAAGAAATATCATAGAATCATGGAATGGCCTGGCTTGGAAGGAACCTCAAATATTACTTAGTTGCATGCCCCCTACCTTTCACTGGGATCAGGTTGCTCAGAGCCACATCCAAACTGGCCTTGAACACTTCCAGGGATGGGTCACCTACAGCTTTTCTGCGAAACCTATGCCAGTGCCTTGCACTCTCACAGTAAAGAATTTCTTCCTAATATCTTAGCTAAACCCACACTTGTTCACTCTGAAGCTGTTCCCCCTTGTCAAGAGTCTTTCTTTTATGCTTCCTTCCAAGACTGGAAGTCACCCTGAAGTCTTCTCTTTTCCAGGCTGAGCAATCCCAGTTGTCTCAGCCTTTTCCTATAGGAGAGGGGCTCCTTTCTTCTAATCCATCTTGGTGGCCTCCTCTGGACCTACTCCAACACATCCATAGTGCTGGAACTCCAGAGCTGGATGCAGGGTTCCAGCTGTGGTCTCAGCAGAGTAAAGGGACAGAATCCTCTCCCCTCCTGCTACCCACACTACTCTGGATGCAGCCCAGGACACGTTTGGCTTTCTGGGCTGGGAGTGCTCATGGCTGGGTCATGTCCAGCCTCACCCACCAGCACCCCCAAATCCTTCTCACAGGGCTGCTCTCCATCTGTTCATCCCCAGCCTGTGCTGGGGGTTGCTCCTCACACAGGTACAGTACCTGGCACTTATTGTAAAACTGAATGAGATTCTCACAAGCCCACTTGTCAAGCTTGTCCAGGTCCCTCTGGATATTATCTAAGGAGATGCTTTCTTTCTCATAACAAAATTACAGAGAAATTATTTATTTAGCAGAGAAGCAAGTTCAGTGTTTTCATGGAATGTTTTCATGTATGGGATTTGCTCTTTCTTTCATATCCAAAATTATTCTGGCTGGTAAGGCAGACTCCCAACCCACTTCCACACCACACATTGTTACCAGCTAGATCCCTGTTTTGATCCATTCTATTGAACAGGGCCTTGTTGGTGTATGTTATTGCAGGTGAAGGTCAACAGTTTATTGTTGTCTCCCTGGGCACAGTGCTTAGTAACTGCAAAGTATAGGCAAACTCAAATGAGCAACTTCCTTCTCCTTGTGCAGAGATCAGTACAAAAAAAATACCAAAAAACAAAAAACACAACGCATACAAGAGCCAACATTGCCTGTCAAGGGGCTCTATTTCTTTGGCCTGTTGTACCGAAGACTTTTGGTTTATGACTCTTATTTTACCTGCCAAATCTCTCTGTTCTTGCTCAGCTTGGGCTGGCTGCCCACACTGCCAAATCATAAAAGTGTCATTTCTGCTCTGTACACAATGATGTGTACACGATCTGTGAAATACTTTAATGCTTTCTCTATCCCTCTCTCTTGTTCTGAATTCTGTGAAACTTCAGGAGTATGGAAGGATCAGTTTGTCTCCATGCCAGGGCGATGGAATTTATTTTTCCTTTCATGCATCTTTCATCCTAGTTTGTCTTACTGACTTGCTCTCTCACTCCACCTTCTTGCTGGTAGTGCCTCTCTTATTGCAATACCTTGCATAGGTCTCATTCCTGTCTGTGCCTGGGTTTGTAGCTATGTACAATCTGCCACTGCTGACTTCCAGCACGGAGTTGGTCCCTCCCAACTGGTCCTTTCCAGTTATGCCTGTGCTAACATATTTGCTGTATTGGGGGCATTAGCCCAAAACAGCTTTGCTGTTGGCTTCAATAGTGTCATGAACATCAGTTTAGTACTGGCTCAGAAGACGAGCAAGTGTCAGCCCTTGTACTGTGCCAGGTACTTGCTTTGGTACACTAAGGTGGTGTCCAGGCTGTATTCCTCACAAAGTGGTCTAAGCCTGAACATAAGAAGTTTACACTTACACCAACCCTTTCTGTGGAGCTATGGTTAAGTGTGTAAACACTGTCCAGCCATCATTACTTCCTAGCCACAACCCTGGCAGTTTGGTTTCTCCAGTACTGGGACACTTGGTAGAAGATTCTATTGCCTGTCCTTGATTTGAGAATTGTTTCCCCACATGACTTTCTTGTGGCCATACCTTGTCACAGCATTCTTCCTACCTGAGCATCTGAATACATGGCTTTATATTCAGACATAGTCTTCAGAGCTGCTAGGGATGCAGTAGCAAGCCGGGAGCCACTAAGGGCTGACTTCTCATGAAATCCTGGCTCCAAATCCCAGACTGAGCACTTGAAAGTCTTGTCATTTCCATCTTTCAGTCAGTCCCTCATATAGTTTATTGCAGATAGGAACTGAAGCAAAATTTTCTACATTGATAATTCTGTATTAGGACATTTTTTAGTAGAAACAAAAAAAAAATGAAAGAGAGAGAAAAGCCTTTGAAAGCAACAAAGTGCTGAGAGATTCTTGCTTTTACCAGTACTTCCAGGTTCTGGTTCACTAACACGACCATGTGAGCTGTAGACTGCTGCTTAGCAGATACAGCCCTTCTGACATAATAGCAACATCATTTTTGCTGCTTAATCTGTGTACCCACTTGAGTGAAAGAGCCATCCTTGATAACCCCTTGTATAAAGTTATTATTTAGGAAAAGCCTATATTTGTGGGGAAAATAGGAAGCAAAGACACCATTGCTTTGTAACAAGTGTTACATGATTTGTTGGTTGGCTTGGTTTTTTTCCTGTTTTCAGGGAGTTAGAAGTGATGCCTTGAATTTAGGAGCAATAGATACAATATGAAATTGGTGAGATTTGTGCTAGTATTCTCATTTCAAGTGAGGGGGGATTTGCTGTACTTGGTTTGTCAGTTATAATTGTTGTCTTTAATTTCTCATGTGATGAGGCCAGACTGGCAGTGTTTCCATTCACAAGATCTTGGTTCAGGCTCATCTTTGATAATGACAGTAATGGAGAATCTCAAAGAAAGAAAAAGCAAGGAAGAGCACATAGTACAAAATCTGCAAAGAGGAGATTAGATTCTTTAGTTCAGGTCTAAATATGGAGCAGAGCAAGGCAAAGAGCAGTTGCTTGATGAAGCAGCTGACAGAGGAACAGAGGATTTTGTTGCTAAACAAGTTGGATAAAACACTTGCAGTAACCTGATTGCATCTGCTGCCTCATGGGTGTAACTTCGAGATTTATTTGTTAGGACCAGCCTTCTTTCCTCAAGTGATGGGAACATCAGGGTTTTGCAGTGCACATGAACTGGAGCTGGGACAACTGAATTGATCTTATTTGCATCTTTGGCTGATGGAGTCTGTGACCTAGAATTGTTTTTGTTTCCAGTTTGTGTAAACAAATCTGCAGACTCCATGTCTAGACATCAGGGATGGGGAATGGGCTGGCTGGTGGGAACCAATATAACTAAGGCTTTGCTTGTGTATTGAAATAATTACAGTTTAATTAAGATCTTTTTAACTCTCTGGGGATTTCAGGGTTCTTCCCTAACTGAAAGTGGCATTCAGTGGTGATATGCTGCTTCTGCACTCAGAAGGGTGGGGAGTTTGTTTCAAACAGCCTGGACTGTCTGGTAGGGCTTTGAAATCCCTTGTGCACTCTATATGCCTATCAGCTAACTGGATTTTCCCATTAAAAATACCCTTAGCTCATCATACTACATAGCAAAACCAGAAGATGTCAGGTGGCAAAGGTGGCTTCTTCTCTCCGTGATGCTCCTAAGGAGGTTCCTTGCGAGTGTTTGGCTGCCAGTGTGAGCATGCCCCAGTGCACTTTGCTTTTCGCTCAGTGAGCAAGGGCTTGGCAGTGAAATGTGTGAACTGTTCTGGAAGCTCTTGTAACTGGCTTATCCTGCTGACTTCTGGCAAGTGCACTAGACTGGCTTATCCTGCTCTCCTCTGACAAGTAGTGCTAAACTGGTGGGCTGGTTGGCAGGTGCACTGAGCATCACTTGACATCCTTGAGCTTTGGGTGAGGGCACTGTTGCTGCAGAGGAGCATAGCCCTGTCAGCAGGCTGAGGGGTGCCAGGCATCAGTGGCCACTCAAAGTAGCACACAGAAGCTCTGAGCCAAGCACTTTTTGGAACAGCTCAGCCAAAAGTGGGAAGTGTGGAACAGGGCAGAGATATGGCCTTGGTTTAATCAGCTGTTCAGGAGTTGGGTGCCTCTGTGCAAAGCTTTGTTGTGCACATTCTCAAATTCTGACAGAATTAGAGTGATGGATCATGATGGTCTGATGCTGTGTCAGATACCTGATCCCAAGAGCTCACAACCCAAAGCATGGGACTAGCTCCTAGTAGCTGCCAGCTTTTCCCTTGTTTGCAACCAGTTTGGACACCTAAAAGGCATATGCCTGCAGAAGTTGCAGAAGACAGCTTCCTTCCACCTAAAAACTGAACTGCACTCCTGTCACCCTCCTGTCCCTTACTGGTGAAAGGGTACTTCTGGCCCAGACTGGATTGCAAGATCCATGGGGATCCATGTTGGCTCCTGCATCCCAAATGACAGTGTTTCTGACTCATGGCTGTGGTTGTGAAAACTCATTTTTAGTTTTCATCAACAAATCCAGATGAAAAATAAGGCCCAGCTTTAGTTTTCATCTGTTTGAATTTGTGACGGTTTGTATTCCACTGATGAGCCTCTGCTGTACTTGTGTGAGCATTACAGCTGTAACCAGTTTGTCCTTTAATGTTCTATTTGTTGAGCCTGTCCCAGAAGTGCACATTTTCTATGTGTTAACTGTTGACTCAGCTCTTCCCAGGCCTAGCAGCATCTCTCTTGTGGCATGGCAGCTGTGTGTGTGCTTGCTGCAGTGATATTGTCACTGTCCTCATCTTTCCTTATTTGTGCATCTGTGTTTGGCTGTGGTTCTTTCAGACACAGTGGTTTTCTAAGCACTCATACTTGGAGCTGTCAAAGTCCTTTTTATTCACACTGCTTCCCAGGGAAGAAAAAGTGTTACTGTTGTTGGTCCAGTCCCCATCTGCTCTCTGGTCAAGATGAACTCGCAAACCAACTTACATGTTCTTTCTGATCTGTATTTACTTTTTGAGGTCTTCTAAGTACTGTTTCTGTTCCCCATATCTTCAGCATGTGAAGTGTTGTTTTGTATTTCTCTAAATTCCTACTGCTATACACTCTCTTGATAAAACTATTAATTGATGCTGTTGTTTTACCATAGAAAAGTTGCAAAGCACCATAAAGGTTTTTGGAAAGGGTATGGTTTCCATTATACTTGTTGACTTAAAATGTCTATATCCTATAATTATTTGCAATAATCTTAATGAAGGCTTTCATTAGATAATTTGAAAGATTGATTGCAAGTAGGATGAGGCTGAAAATAGTTTTAAGATAACTGTTTATTTTTCTGACCTAAGGCAAAAAGAAAAGAGTAGGAACACTTCTTCATTTTTTGTTGATGATACTAAAAAGATTGTCTTCCTTAATAAAATTCCTATAATCCAGCAGGTTTAGCAGCTATATGCATGTCCATACCAGAAATCATCCATTTCCAGCATGCCTGGATGAAAGATGCTCAGACACCAAGGTGTGTGAACAGTTTCAAAGGGATTAAATGGATGAAGGATCCTCACACCAGGGATTGTCATACATATGTCAAATGCCATCTATGGCTCAAGGTATTTTTCAGTCCCTGACAGCTTGAATTGAGGGCAGGTGTGAGTGGATGAGCTCTTCTGTAGGTTGTGGGCTTCTGCTCCACCGGGCGTGTGTGGACAGCTTGTTCCCAAAATGTAGCTGAGATGGGCTTGGAAGTTGATATGGAATGGGTCAGCTGATGTAACCTTGACCTCCAGGGTCCCTGCTGGAGAGTATTCAGGCACCCGCATGTTCTCCCTTTTCACAAAACTTAGCTCTGTTGAGCATGCAGAGGTCACATGTGAACAGATGGATACATGGGGAACAGTTAGCGATGGAGTCTGAAGCCAGGGAGAGGTTTAGGAAGGTTTACCCCTGGATCTTGAGAACAGTCCTGTCAATTAAGACCAAATATGCAACAGTGTTTAGTCTGCAATTAACTGTCCTATTACTGTTTGAGGGAAGATTTACGTAGCTGGCATCATGCATTTCTCAATCTCTTTGTTCTTAACAAGATTAGCAGGATTGCTAGCTTCAGCCAGAAATCAGACTAATCTTTGACAAAAATAGGTATACTCAATTGACTTCTGTGAAGTCAAATCTGGTAAATGCATTACAAGACTATTCTAGCAAATGATTTTTTTTTAATGGCAGATTTTATATACTTTTGTGTCACCTGTTTTGCTTTTTGAGTGCATTCATTAGCAACACAGTGTTAGCAGTTGATTTGCATTTTACTGACTGTCCTGGCCTAGTTTGTTCGTTTCCTGGCCTAGTTTGTTTGTTTCCTGGCCAATGCACCAAAAATGTTATAGTTTGGGTTTGCCAGTTTTAAATATATTTACCTTTTGTTGTGAAATAGAATTAGGAGTAAAAGCAAAGCAGGTTCAAAAATTTAACATGGGACAAAGAAAAAAAAATTTATTAACACAAAGAAAAATAATAATAAATTCAGAATAGATTCTCAGACCACTTCCTCTTTCCCCTTTGTCACAGCTTAACAACATACAGAGGCCCTTCAGTCAATTCCTTACTTGAATATTTTTTTCAGTTCCCTTCAGGGAGAGGAGTTTCTTTTTCTTTAGCTATAAGGATCGTTTACTAAGAGAGGAAATTGCCAGTTCTCTTTTGACTCCACTTGCTCAGGATTCACAGCTGCCCGGGATCTGCTGTCATGAAATTCCTCCCACTTCACAGTCTGTTCACAACTGAGTTGCGGGCCATGTTAAAAAGTCATGGGGTATTACTTGTAAGGATGAGCTACTCCAAGGCAAAAGTTCTCTTTAGCTCACTTCTCTCTCTGTTTATATATTATTCCCAGGAACAGAGATCCCCCTCTTTTCCTCAGGGCATTTTCTAAAAGGATTTTCCAAACACTTTACACTTCACCCCCCAATGTATTTTTATTTTTCATGGTTTAAAGGAATTTTTTCGTGAAGTACAGTCCACCCCTATAACTTACAAAAAAGATATTTCAGCCCACCTTCATGGAGTCTCTTCATTCTCCTTCCATTTAGAAACTTAGCTTTGACTTCATTGACTTTGGTGTTTCTTTTCTGTTCTTCTTCCTCTCACCCACGGGAAGATGAAAGGCGGTAAGTCTTATCTGAGCATTGGAAAAAAACTTAAAATCTCCCACAGAAGTTGCAGGAGATGGGCCCGGCCATGCGGCAGCTGTGTCAGGAGCTCAGGCCACCCAGGCCACGCTGGAGGGGCAGGACGAAAACTGCAAAGTCCAGCCAGAGGAGAAATGGGTGCCAAGGCTCTGGCTCCATGGCTTTCTTCCGGCTCTCACTGCACCCGGCTCCAGCTGCAGGCCGGGGGTTCTCCCTCTGCCCTGCCCAGCACACAAAGCCGTGGGGGGCTCTCCCAAACGGGGCCCAGCTGCCGCCCCCCAGGCCGTGAGGGCGGCCGGGCGGGCTCGGCCACCCCAGGGCTGCTCCGAGCCGGGGCAGGGCAGGGCCCCGCCGAGCCACGGCCGCACCGGGAAAAGGCGAGGATCCCAGCAATGGGCTTCGCTTCTTTTTGGCTGTCGGGGCTCCTGGTTGGAAAGGGGCCCAGCAGCCTCCTGAGCCCAGCCCTGCCTGGCCCGGGCCACATGAGAGGGACACGAGCCAGGTCAGTGTTACCTTGTGAGAGGATGGAAATGCAAGAGGAGCTTTCCCGGGCTTTATTTGCTTCAAATGTGATTCACGGAGCGAACCGACTTTTCCAATTGTTTTTTCAGGCTGTCAACAACTAAACCAGCCTCCAGTTGGTCCCATCAATCCACAGAGGAAGTTCTCATGGGGAAAAACTTGCTAGTGCGCCCTCCCCCCCAGGGTAAAGCCAGCACACTCACTCATACACTTCATTTCTGTATGGAATATCAGAGCATCCCACTCCCTCCATATTCCCCATCACCTCACATCATCACCATGTGAGAAAAATATGTATACGTATTTTAGGACCATCAGACTGTCAAACCTCAACTTAACTGGGTTTGCAACTGAACATCAAGTCTGGTTGAATTTGCTGCAAATAAATCAGTGCTTCCAGGTGCTAGTTGCTGCAGACAATAAGCATTATCCCATTCTCTCCAAGGTAAAAGCTGAGATTCTGGCTGCCTTTGCTGAGTATGTCTGGTGGAGAGGCATGGTCACACTGGCCACTTGTAATAGCTATAGAGAGAGACCCCACTGAGACATGGTTTGTGAGAAGAATATTGCACCTTGTTGCTCTCTTGAGAGCACCCCAAATAGAGTTAGCCCCTCTGCCTTTCAGATGGCTCATTGGGGATGTCACAGAGGATGAGCCATCCTACTGTCGCCACATACAGGAGTTTCCTGGTGTGCTTCACCTGGCTGAGTGGGCAGCCTGTGCAAGCCTTTCTTCTGCTTGAAAGAAGTTAGCACAGGATGGCTTCATACAGTTCCTTGGCTTTGGTCTTCCATCATCTTTTGGCATTTTGAAGAGCTTCCTCCAAGATCAGGGGAGGTGTTTGTGTTTCTCATGAGAGGATATTGTATAAATAACCCCAGATGCTCTACACTAGCAGGAGAACTCACAGTCCTGCTCTGGTGCACTGCTGGAGATATCCTAGCACAAAGTTGTTGAGGACTCTAGTACTGACACTACAGTTCCCCTGATTCAGTATAGGCCAAATTTTCAGTTGCGTTAGGTAAAAGCTTTATCTTTGTTTGGGATACTGGATTAACTGCCTAAAGATTTTAACCATTGAGAAAATTTCATCTAGACATTATCCTAAACATTTTCCTGCTTCTCCAGCTGCAGACCTTTGGGTCCTGGCTCCTGCACACACCTAAAGAACCAGAGTGAAAAGCAGGTTTTGGTATTGGTTTGGACTTGTTTTGCAGAAGGAAGCCAGCTAAATCACTTGGATGCTCAAAATACACTGGTTTCTTCCCATATTTTTACCCCTCTCCCTTCTGAAAAGCAGGTAAGTTATGTCAGAATCCACTGGTAAAGAAAACTAAAGCAGTTTAGCTTTCTATGGTTACACACGATCAACACAAAGCTAAGTCTTTCATTAGACATCTTACTCAAGGCTATACAGCTTTGGGAACTCTATGGTTGCTAGCCTAGACCAGAGCTGTCTCAGGAGGAAAGACATGCCCTTAGCCCCTGCTAGGCAGACAGATTTCCTGCTGTTCTGAGTTCAGTTCTCAATCTCCTGCCTTATCGTGGCCAAAACAGTTCGTTCTGCTGGGATTGTGGAGCAATTTGATCACAGAAACACAGCTTCCAGATTACAGAATAATCAGAGGTGGAAGCAACCCGCAAGGATTAGCAAATCCAGCTCTTAAGTGAATGGTCCATGCAGGGTAGAGCCACAACCTTGGTGTTATTAGCACTGTGCTCTAACTAGGTGAGCTAACTGTAGGGTCACCTGGGATAGCCAATGCCTATAATCTTACAAGAACTACCCTGTGTGCCTAAGGAAATTCCTGCCTCTGGCCTTTCAGAGTATCTCCCAAAGTGCAAATATACCAAACTCCTCAATAGCTTTTTGAGAGGGGAGCCAATATCCTGTCACTATTGGTGTATTTGACAAAATGGTCTCTGGAAGTTTTTGGGGCTGAAATTTCTGTACTCAAGTAGCTGCAGATATCTTGAGGTGAGGTATGTCTATGCTCTCCTTGAGACCAGAGTGGGTAATACAGACAAGTAGTAATGTACCTTTCAGTTTTGTGTTTGCCACTGCATTTCCAGTTTCACAGCAGCATGTATGTATGGCTTGACTGTAAAATGCAGGCATGTCAGGAGTGGTTGGAAGCTGCTAACAGAGGTATTTCTGATGAAACAAATGACACTGTACAGCCTAAGTCTGAGCTCCTGTACAGTCTCTGCTGCTCAGCCAGTGTACAGTAACTTATTATGGTAGGCTAATTTGATCACAGGTTTCAACCCTGTGTAAATTGATAAGGCCTGTTTATAAAGATAAATGGGCTGTTGTCACAGCTGGAGTCCTCTGAGATAAGCTACATTTTTGTAATGTTCAAAACCAAAATAGCTACAGCCATATTTTCTTGGAAGGATAAAATGGCGAAGGAAGAGAAGATGACACCACGTATATTTTTGTTTGCTTTGAAGCTGTTGGTAAGTCAGGAAGACATGGAAAGCTCAAGGTTGTAGCTGATCAGCAGTAATGCAGGGGATGGAAGTACCTGTTATCAGTATTGCACAATGTCTGGGTTAGCATCTCCGTGAAACACTACCAGAGGAGAACAATAGAATAATTATTCTCCAATTTAGGTACTTCAACCACTTCAGCACTCTGAGAAAGATATTCACCTAAAACACATACGTGAATAATGTGTGTCTAGAAAGTATTGATGCTGTCTTGGAGTAATGCAGTTTCAGACCCCATCCAGAGTAATAAAAAATTAATCACTGAACTGGAAAGAACGCTTACTTAGGTACAAATAATAATGACTGAACTTTATTTTTATGTGAAAAGAGAATATGTAGTGCCAACCAATCATGCATATGATTGGTGCGCTAAGGTGGGGGGGGTCGTTTTTTTTAAATGGAAAAGAACTATAAAAATGGGAATAATCATTGGGAGTAGTTCAAGAATCTTAATTAGGTCCCTGAGAAAGCACAATTCTGCATTTGCAAAGACTAATTTTTTAGTTTTGAAGAAAGCTGGTTTAGTTAAAGGAGATTAAAGCAGCAAGAATCCTCAATACAAGCAAGCAACATAAGTAATCGGCAAGCAAAGGCAGACTATGATGGGGGAACTTAAGGGTACCACTGAAGAGCTTTTGGGCAGCAGATTTGAATAATAAGAAGGGATTCTTTAAATGTATCTCGGTTTCCTGAAATCCTACCTGTGGCGTAGGCTCCATAGTGACGGGGAGTGAGAAAGCATACTGAAAAGCAGTGTCAGCAATAATCATTATTTATTTTGTGATGTTTGGAAAGGAGAAGACATTGTATTTGTAGGTTGGTCCTAAGAGAATGTTTTCTGCTCTGCTGACAAATTGCTTCTTGTAATTAGGAAAAATGTTTAATGTTATTGTTTTTAAATGTTCAAAACAATGGCTAACTTACAGTCCAAAATTTTTAGAGACTAAACCAAGGAACTCTTTGAGTCATTAGTTGCACTTGAAAAAATTCAGGAAAGTGGGAAAAAAAATACAGTAAGAGCATTATGCTGGGTCAGTTGGGGGAGTAGCCTGCCAGACTACCTGAAATTCAGTTTGGTCAGAGCATAGAAAGTCTGATAAGCTCTGCAGCTGATGAAGAACTGAGAGAAGACAGTATGGTACTATCCAGTTTTCCCAGAATGGGAAACTGGCTTTGTCAAATAACTTCTTCATATGAGTATCATTTTTGGTAATAATTTGTGACATAATTGCACATAGCTTTGGAAGCTTTTGATATTGTTCCTGGTGATACTCTGATATAGGAGTATACACCAGACAAAATTAAAGTGGCTTATTGTAAATAGCTCAGAATATTTCTGCATTCTTAAGAAACAGCTGAAGATGGGGAGTCATCCTCCACTGGTGAGTAGGGAAACTAAAAAAATCTCATACAGAGGAGCTAAAGGTGTTTGTTTCTGGCCCTGCTTTGTTCCTGGCCCAGTGGCTTTGTCAGTGATACAAATACCACGTAACTGTTGTTACAAGCATGGAGGTGCTGTGGTTGGAGGGGATGTAAACAACAGGTGAGCTGTGGGAGCAGAGCTGAGTCACCTGAAAGGCAAGGCTTGTCTGGTGCTGTTCTGTGCAAGACTGTACATCTAGAACTTTAAAGCATGGGTGTCAAGCTAGCAAGACTGGAGGCCTTGTCTGGAATATCCTGGTGGTGCAACAGGCTTGGAAGATATCAGTTAACATGACTGCCAAGCTCAGGAGTTCAGCTGAGACTGAACTTGCAGTCCTCAGGTGAATGATCGGAGTAGGGGAGAATTGTTCAGAGGACCCTAGTGCAGGAAAGCTGCCTAGTCCTGGTGTCAGCACTTCAGAGAGCATTGAAGAGCTGGATAGAGGCCAAAAACGAGCTACACTATTATTCTGGGGCTTGAAGACCGTGCTTTTATAGCAGGAAAATAAACAAACTTGATCTGAAAAGTTGTGTCCAGAGAAACAGGCAAATCATTCCATGAGTTTGCTTGGATATTTGAGGCAGCAGGACATAACAAATGCTGTATGTTTAGTGGCATAGATGTTGACAAAACATGCTATCAGATTCAATATCATTGGTCTCTAGTGAAGGCAAGTAGCCAGTTTAACAAAGTTTTCTAGGACCTAGTAGAACTGCCATTATTAAGACTTCAAGTTGCAACCAGATATCTCTGAAACAGAAACTGTTTCTAGGTTGCTGATTTGTACATGGTATCAAGGTACATTTTGATCTATCTGGCCAGTGACTGTCTTTAGGCTTATGTGAAACCAGATTATTTTCTTACAGTGTGGCATGGGACAGTAAGGTTTTCTAAAACAGAGGTACTGTGACCAGCAGGCAAGAATGGGGTGGCAGCTTGGGTCAAAGCTTTGTGCTCTTTGCTGCAAATACTCTGCAAATGAGCTGAGCTTCTAGGAACATTTGAATGAACCCAGAGAAGAGGGAGCCTCGAGGTACTGGAGGCTCTTGCTAGCTTGTTTTAAATGCCCTCAGCATCAGCTCTGGGTGTGTGTGTATGTGTGTGTGTGTGACAGGAACCAAAAACTTTGTAGGATTGTATGCAGTGCTGCAATGCCCAGAGAAAGATCCCTAAGGAGCAGACATCACCTCTTCACCTCTTCTGGACTCTGTTTACCTGCTTAGCAAGGAATGAAGTGGGAACTTAAAGCCATAATGCTGCCTGGAAGCCACATTCCTACTCAGGTTAGTCACAAATGAGCCCCTGGAGTTTAACAGCACCTTCATCTCAATAAGGCTCTGCCTTACTTTTAATGGTTTACATCTGTTTCAGGACACCGTAAACAGCCTGTTTCTGCCTGGCACAGAGTAGGGGATGGCCCCCAGAGCGTGGCAGGTGCAGGGATGCGTGGCAGGTGGACAGAGTGCCCTATGAGTATGCGGTGTGACACTGGTGCCCCCATATCCACAAAAGCCCTTGCCGTACCCTGTGCTGTCAAGTGTGTGTGGGTGAGGGGGGGGTGGGGGGGTCGGGGGTGGGCTGAGATTCTGGTAAATAACAGCCCCAGCTTGTCACTGATGTGTGGCACTGAGCACAGGAAACACCAGACAGACAGAGGATGATTTAAAAAGCACCAGTGTTTCCAGGTCCCCTTAATTCAAGGCTGTCCTGGAATACTAGACACTTTCCTGTGTGCTCTTGTTAAGATGGCTTGATCTGGTCCCCAGAGTAGTGCTTTGTGAATGTTACTGGGACAGCAGGCGTATCAGGGACCCTGGGAAACTGTGGCAGTAGTGCTGATGGTAGGTAGCTGAATTCACTCTCTCCTCTTGTTCATACTCTCAGTATTTCCTCCCCAGCTGAGGTTCATACTGTTGGAGGAAGCTGCACAGTGGCACTGTAATTAATTCTCTGAGAGTAATCTAGTTGCTTTTGCCCAAAGTTTGGTTGTTATTTTAGGCTTGTCCAGTTTGATGGTAAAACTTAAAATTTCCAGTTGGCAAAAGGAATAGTTGGAGCTCATTGCCACTATTGCAAATCTGCTTCTAAAATATCATTGTGTTGTCACTGTTAGAGATAGCATTGTAGTTAGGTGTAATATTTCTTCCTGTCCTCCCCATGCTCAATGAGGATTAGAAACCTGGCCAAAGACATTGGCTTGCTCAGGCAATTTTCTAACAGGTAGTATTTCAAGACTACTGTGGTGTTTTGAAGACCTGTCTTGAGCATATATGCTCCCTGTTGTGGTGGATTACGGAAGATGGGTTGCCCATGTTGCTGGATCATAATGTTTTTGAACTTCCAGAGATCGTGAGTTTGAAGGAGGAAGTTCATGGCACTGCTTTTGTGTTCTCTTTACACCATGTATGATTGTGCACATGCAGCTAAGCAGACATCTAAAATTTAGAGGAAGCATGTCCTTAGCTCAGGAACTTAAATGAATTAGTCTGATAAGGTGGTGTCAGATCATAGGTTGGACTTGATTACCTCAAAGGTCTTTTCCAAACTAGTTAATTCTGTGATTCTGTGTGGCTATGTGACAGGACAAGCAAGTATTCCCACATATCACTGTCTTTAGGAGATGTATGTTCATCCATAATTGTTGCTTCTGTGTGTCCTGCTACCAGCAATACCTCTCTGGAAGGAACCACCATGCAGGCTCTTTGCTGAGCTCAGAGCTGGTGGCTGTGGTTTGTCAGGGAGTGCAGGACTGGATGATGGCATATAAAGCAAGTTCTCAGGCAATGCAGTGGACCATGGGCTCACTGCTGGCATTAATCCTGCTGCTGTCACTTTCTCCACTGCCTCTGCCCTCCACAGGCATCAGAAATTCAGTCCTGTTCCTCTTCAGGATGAGCAGAATTATTTTTATTCCCCTCTGCCAAATTCTGGGCACATGCTATTTTCTGGAGTAAGCACAAAGGGGTAGAGCTAGATCAGAGCTTTAACTGCATTCCTGCCTGGTTCCTTTTTACAGTTTAATGTCAACACTTGGCCAGAAGTTTGTTGATTTGGTTTGGTTTTTTCCTTTCCTGCATTTTTCCTGGAATACACACTGTTATTCACAGTTGGATAGGTCTAATGCAAACCAGCGGAGTGCCTGAGCTCTGACTGTAATCAAGCAAGCACTTTTGCTTCATGTTTAAAAACAAAGGCAGCCATTAAGCAAATTTTCTTAACTGTTGGGTGACAGGCATCAGCGCTGCAAAAGCATTGCTGCTTCATCTCCTTGCTGTAGTGGCAGCAAGCCTCCTGGAAGCTGGTGTCTGCTGAAGGTTTCTTTTTCCAGCATCACATGCAGCATGTGTGATGTCCTGGCAGATGGGTGCAGGGCTTGGGGCAGCTGGTCTCCCCACTGTGCTCCTGGCCTCACTGTGCATGCACCAGGTGGTGGTCCAGCCTGCCAGGATATGACCAAGAAGGAAGCCCAGATTCCTGACAGTCTGACTGCCACGACTTTGCTATACGCTGTGTTGAAAATACCCTTCAGGCAGGACTGCATTCCTGGCTGGATTTGTACATCTGCATGCTCTGCAGGTTGTGCAGCCAGAGGTGCAGGGAGGGGTGGGATAAGACTTAGGTTTCCACTCACTGACAGCCCCTTGTGAAGTAAAAAAGAATGGTCTTCCCTCCAGCTGGGAAACAGAGGCCAGAGCATGGGCTGGTGATGTGGGTTTGCCAGGGCATGTGCTGTACATAGGCACTGCCATTCTACTGAAGATTAGAGAGCTTCCTGAGATCTGGTAGTGAGAGCTGTGCAGATTTATCGTCTTCTACCTGGTAGAGGAAACAAAAAATGTGATATGTTTCAAGGCTGGGAAGAAAGCAGTTGCTCTAGTGCTGCTGCATTTTCTCAGTTATTTTCTCCTTATCTGAGGTTCCTGGTTTTATATGCTCACCTGCCTTTCTCAAGGACTTTCAGTGAGCCAGAGGTTCTCCATGTAGCCACAATGTCCCAGGGCACAATGTAGTGCTTCTGTTCAGAGCCTTTTTCTTCTCCTTCCTTCTCGCCTCTTTTTTTTTTTTTTTTCCAGTCACCTATGCCAGGCAGAGGTGCAATACTGATAAATTAGGAGGAACATCTGCTTTGAAGCTGGGATCTCATACCAAATTGACTATGATCTTCTTCAGTCCCAGCATCTCTGCTTGCAAATGCCTGCCTCTACACAGTCAGAGCTCAAGTGTTTGCATTGGCACCGCTTGTTTGCTTGAGCTCCTGTTTGCTCTCTGTTCACACTATGTTTTAATCTAGTCTGGGTCTCCTAGAAACTAGTCAATTTATCATCCACGGTCTAGCTGTATGTTATAGAATGGAAACCTGGAGATTCACCAATGTATGAGTACTCACATTAGGTATTGTAAGTATTACATGAGGTTTTCAAAGATCTTGCAGCTAGATTACTCTGGTTCTAATAATATTTGCCCTGGCCAAGATGCTTTCTTCCATCCCTTTCAATCCCTAGAGGTGAGTTATTGCAGATCAGTTAGCTGATAACAAGAACTTTATCCTGGCCACAGACAGTTCCAGCAAAGGATTTTATTGATGTGCCTTCATAGCTGAGAGTAAATACGGTTGGGAAAGCACTCCCCTAAAAGCTGTACTGCATTTAGTTTTAATGAAGGCAGAAACTGTACTTGCATCAGACAGATTTGAGTAGAAGCAGTCATCCCTTATCTCTGCTATGACTTCTAATAAGAGTGGCATGAGAAAATCAAGGTACTGTCTTGTTGCTAAGACTCACAGAACTGAAAATCTGGTGATGTGTCCAGGTCTCAGAGAGTGGTGACTGAAGCCAACCCATTTCCCAGCTTCAGGTCCTACCAGGAAGATCTTATCATCAATCACATGCTGTCTTATTTAGTAGTGGCAGAACTGTGGTAGGAAACAACTGTGTCCCAGGATGAGTCAAACAGCAAAGGGATTGGTAGTTTAGGCTTCAAAACTGCACAGCATGAGCAGGCATGGGAAAATGGGTTGTGAAATGGCTGGTGCAGGAGTGGAGACGGCTGAAGTCCAGTTTCTCAAGGACAGAGACTGAGAGATACTACAGTCATTGAGTAAGTGGCAGAGAGCACAAAGGACCAGCTCCTAGTGTTGGCATCACTGCTGATCCCTCTGCTTCTCCAAGGTATGTCGGTGGCAGGCACTTAGAATATCCTGTAGAGGTCTGGTTGCTCTTAAGTGTTTACATTTCATGCATATTTGCTCCTACTCTTTTAATCTGATGTTCAAGCAATGTGTAACTTTGCAGAATTCTGCTCTAAGGTTTTTCAAGATGGTTATTCTTACACCAGGCTCTGTCACTGAGTGTAGGGGCGAGTCACTTGTTGTGCATCGCTTCATGGGACAAATAGTGACAGCTACATGAAGAAATGCTTAACTACAGAATTAAAGGCACAGGGTGCAGCTTATGAGAGAGATGCATGATGTTCTCCACAACTTTTCATATATCACTTCAGGTTTTAGATGTCCAAGTCATTTGAAGTTCCCTGTGGGAGTCTCACAACTTGTGCTGGTGAAACAGTGAGGACACCACGTGGCTTTGCAAGTCATGAATCCCTCTGCTGATATGTGGCAAAATAGGGCTTTGTAAACTCAAAACGAAGGCTTGTGTTGGGAAAAAGCAGACAGGTTGGGGTGTTGAAAAACAGGTATGGAGCCCATTGGATGGGCTCCATCCCATGGGCTCCACCCAGCCCATTATAGTTTCTATTCGACTGCAATCTTAATAATGCTGTACAGCAAGTTGTCTGGAGAAAAGTACCAAAGGATGCCTAGTACTGCATCAGTAATTATTAGTGGTGTAACCTGTGAGATCAGAGAGCCCTCTTCCTGCATGGTTGAAAAAAGTATTTCTTATCTTTTCATTTTTCTAATTTGTGCTGAAACAACTAGTAAATCTGTCCCTGATGTGCAGTCTGCTACATTGTAGACTGTACTGTATTTAATTTGTAGTTCTGTGCTCTATCTAATCAAACATTATGAGGCATGCTCCAGTTATGCTTTGTAGATCAGTTACGCTCTCCTGAGCTAGCAGTTTACAACTGAAAATTGCACAAGACAATTTTTATTCACTTACATTCTTTCCAGTGGGCAGTGAAACATGAAATTCCAGGACAGAGATTGAACCTAGCAGTTCCCACTGTTGCAGCGCAGCCTGACTCATTAATGTCAATTTTGCATTCAAAATTGCTTAACTGTAAAACCTAGGAGTTATGATTCTAGATTATCATTCCAAAATCTAGGGATTTGATTACTCAGAAAACATAGAAGACATACACTTCTATGGCTTACAAACCAGAGAAGGGTCCAGTTGTGACAGGCATAGCATAGTAGAAAATACGAGCAGAAAATTACAGTTAGGAGCAAGGAAATCAGAAAGGATGAGAGGAGGAGTCAGATAAACTCTTTGCAGTGGTATACTGTGAAAAAAAGATCATTGTATCTTCTAGAGGAGAATGAGGCATGTTAACAGTCTTATTCATCTGTTATCTCCATTAATCTTTCAAAGTGGTAGTAGATAACTTCCCTAGAAATGGGAAGAGAGCATGGGAAAAGGGACTGGTTTGGGACTCGATCTGAAAAGAAGTTTCCATTCAACCATCTTCCTTGTAATGTGATTTTTTTGTCTGCTGGTCTGGATCTTCTGATAAACAGGTGACTTGCTCCAACAGGTCAAAGTATGTTAATCAGGTCAGCTGAATTAGTAAATGTTGGCCTTAAATGTTTTCCGGGTGTTTTGAGGTCACTATTTCCTTGCTTTTTCTTTGTCTGCTAGAGGCAAGCAGTATAGTATTTCACTAGGTAGCTGGGATGCAGTGCAGCTGGTGCATCCCTCCGAGGCCTGCCTGGCTAGCTTCTTGTCTAGCTGTAGCCAGGAGGGAGAGTTGAACAAGATGTAGTCTCATAAAGGAGTGGATCAGAATGCAACAAATGCTATTGGATAATTATTTCACTGTAATAGGTTCAGAGGAACAGTATGCTGACATATCCATGTTAACTGTACCCATGATGTAAGGTAGGCTGGCCTGCACCCATGTTTTGCAAGTGCCCTACCTATGCACTATGAACCCCCCTCTTGAAAAGAGATGAGCATAGACCACTGATGTTGTTGTAGGTCTGGGTTATGTGAAGTGGGAGAGCAGGAATCAGGAGCTCTAAACACATGTTCTTTCTTGGTGTCAGAACACCTGGCTGCATAATCTCTTCTCCCTTACCTCTGCTCCATGTTTGTCTCAAGTGATTAGTTCTGACATGTACCAGAGACTTGACATCCAGTGAAAATGAAAGAAGGCTGAGCCCAAAGGATGTGTTCAAGGACACCAGACAAAGCTTGCAAGACGTGGAGTAGGAACATGTGTTCAGGAGAAGGAGATAGTCTTACGTGCAAGTGAAAGCTAGAGGCAAGCTTCTGCAAAGAGGTCCTGTGTGCTACAGGGGAAGAGGGTGCTCTTGCTATTTTGCTCCTGCAGACTTCTATATATCTTGTTCAGGGTGATGGGTGATGTAGTGCCCTCCATGTCTCACCTATGCCCTGTGTCCTGGGCCAGCTCTGTGGTAGCACTGCAAATCCTGATTGCCAGTTCTGTTCTGGGCGTTGACAAGAGTTCCTCTGAGGATCTGAGGTGAACACTTTTCTGCCAAAAGTTTTGTGAAAAGGCCAGAGAGGCATAGGTTTGAAAGAAAACCATGAACATGTTAATGTAATCTTGATGATGGTTTGAAAAAGATGGTACTGTGACTGTTATGTGGGTTTACGGGGGTTTTGGGATTGTTTCTGGCAAAAAAACCATTATTTTCTATTGAAGGATGCTTGGGATAATAAATGATGGCAAAAGAACCTGGTGTCTTCAGGCTGAGAAATTATAATAGGAAGACCTGGCTTTAATTTCAAGACTTGCCATTGCCTTTCTGCCTGTACTATGCCTTCTGTTCCTTGTTTAACATCAGGATCAACAGTGCTGTGTGGAGCTGTCATGGAGATGTTGCTATGAATATGCTGTGCCAGTACTTGGAAATAGCAGGAGCAGAAGTGTTCACAGGAGCAGAGGATGCTGCTTCTGCTGTTGGCTTTCCTGTACAAATACAGCCAGCCACATGCTGTAGTCACACTATAGCTTAATATTTTTTTTTTGGTCCTTTCCTAGCCTGAGAATCTAGTTCCCTTATTAGTAACAAGCCATTTCACTAGCCTTTTAGGGAGGTAGAACTGGGTTATTACTGCAAAGCAAGCTGAGGTGACATGTGAGATAGTCTGTCTACTTTGAATGAAGGTGGATTTAGTACCCCAGGAAGTCTAGGTTTTTCACATGCAGTGAAGCTATGTTAATAAATTTGATTAAAATATTTTCTTTCAAGAGCTAAGAATGTCTATTTGGTAAAAATGTAGAAGGTATGCATCAAGATTACAACATATACATTTTCCTGGATGGCTACAAAATCTGTCCTGTAAACAACAGCCAAATAGCTACCTAGGAGAAAAGCAAATACCATAATAGGGTTATTTTGCTTACTCTCTCCACTGATCTGTTAATATATCTTTTAAACTCAGGTGATGCTGCTTTTGTTTATGATGTATCCTGTTAAAGGATTTACTGAATGTGGATTTTGTTAATTTATATTGTTTTAATTTTAGCACAAATTTCATTAAGATTGACAGTGGCCCAGCAGTAACTGGGTGTTTCGTGTATTGCCTCTTAATAGACTTCTGTTTCTCCAGAAGGAATTAGGTTGTCATGTTTGAGATTATATTCTAAAACACAAGTGCTTCAGAGGATAGTGTTGCACCAGTGATTTTATATACTTTTGTGGAGGAAAGGATAGGTGTTATTTCCAGATTTCCTAATTTTCAGGGCTCTAGTGAGTGTAAATTGAATTATTTTGGAGACCAGAACAGTATTTCACACTTCTGTCACCAATGGGCCTGTTGAAAAAGCAGCAGGAGTGTAAGTGCCTTAAGACAGGGGGAGAGGGTGTGTTGGCAGATGCTGCTATGTGGCCTGAAGATAATGTTCATAAGAGTTTTGTCTTGTGAATGCTTTGTCTCATGGTCAAATGAGTTATGCTGGGTCATGGCAAATTTTAGTTCAAGCTTATGTGTCATGCTGATGTTTAGTGCAAGGGGTGATGTACAGTTTCCTGTAGGCTTCTTGCAATATGAAGAGCATCCCTTTGCTCCTGGATGTGATGTTTGCCAGATAAGTATGTGTTGGCTGAAACAAATTTTGAAAAGTGTCAAGTGGGTAAAAAGAACAAGTCTTCTTAGTCTCAATATTATTTGGACTCTTATATTCCAGTCTGCATCTAAAAAGCTTTGCTGGGATAACCCAAAATCTGCATCATTCTGGATTTTTGAAAGAGCTATTTAAAGGGTTCTATTTCCTTTCAGTGTGACTCTTTATTAGAAGATGTTAGGTCTGAATCTCCTCATTGTTACTTTGCCTGTGTTGTGACAGTCCCATCACCAATGCCACTGCAGGAGTGTGAACAATTGATTTTCCAGCTGTTAGCACAATGTAACACCTCAGATTGTTGGAGGTGAGAAGATTGCTTCTTGCTGGTTTGGCTGCACTCTCAGCTGTGTTGCTATGTAACAGAGATGCCAAGGAAGAACATCAGCATGCTTTCTGGGCTAGAGCAGAGTGGAGTTTGTGGCTTACTTTCCAAGTGCTTTGCTGAGTATCTTTTCCATGGATTATGCTTACAGCAAAGATGGTGGGATAGACAAAGGTGCAAGCAATCATCTTTCAGTGATCTCTGGTGGTGACTATTTTGGCTTTTTGAAAACATGTGAATATTGTAACTCAGGTCAAAAGAGGTTTGAACCTTTTGCACATACCGCTCTCACTTTTTGTTATGATACTGCCTTGTTAATACAGGAAATGAAACAGGAGGAAGACTGACTTGGGGAAGACAAGCCATGTCCTTGAGTTCAGTACCTTAAAAGGTCTTTCAGCACAGCCCTGGCAGCTGATGCATATTCTCTTTCCTCACTGGATTGTTTCATAGCCACAGGCCAAGGAATCATTTTCTCTTTGGCTTTCGAAGTTACAACTAAAAGTGTGTGGGAAAGGATTTCTTTTTGCATTAGTATTTCTAGGTTTCAATAGGATCTCTGTTGTGAATTGCCATGTGACTTTAATTATGTGACAACAGGAAACCTAGAAGGACTTTAACCTTCTAGATTAATATGTATCTCCAAATTTTTAAATTTTAAATCTCATTATATTTATATGTAAAAGTTAAATTTTGTTTTAGAGGTACTGATTCCCAGTGGTTTTGAATTGGGCTGGAAGAGGAACAGGACTTTTGAAATGCAGTATCTTATATACAGGAACTCAATCATAGGTTGATTCTCTTTGGACAACCAGTTTTGAAAAACATCACTCTGATTTCCATTCAGAGACCTGGAATGATAGCATTGTGCTGACTTCCTGGGCTTGTTCTGAAATTCTGATAGCTTTGATTTCCTTCTGCCCAGTACTTCCGAGAGTACTTGTTTGCTTGCTGTCTTGGCACTCATTAAAAGATCCAACTGTTCTGTGCAGATATCTCATGGGCTTTCAAGTTTTTGGCAGTGTAAGACAGTAGGGGAGGACTAAAAATCTCTACCTGTGAATTCCATTAGGTTGGAATTAAGAGAAATTTTCTTCACGGAAGGGCTGAACAGACACTGAAATAGGCTACCCAGGGATGTGGTGGAGTCACCATCCCTGGAAGTATTTAAGAGAAGACTGGCCATGGCATTTGGTGCTGTGGCTGGTTGAAAAGGTGGTATTTGGTCCTAGGCTGGATTTATGATCACAAAGGTGTTTTCCAACCAAGTTGATTCTGTGTTTCTCTGATACACATTCCTGTTCAAGGGGGGGTGTGTGCATATGAGTGTTAAGCTGAAACAGCTGTGTGATGGGAGGTGACATATGAAGGGGATCTGAGAGAGACATGATGTTGAGAGATAGATGAGATGAGAGATAGAGAGATGATGTTGGCAGAGGCATGTTTTGTTATGAAGGATTGGACTACTGGGAAAACAGGACTCTCTTTGTGAGACTTACTATTTCAGTGGGATTTTTGGATTTTTTTCCCTCTGGCATAAAGACTTCTAGATGGGACTCATCTGTGGCAGAGATTAGTGCAGTGCCTTGGCTGCAGTCTCACTTTCAGCAATGTTTTCTGGTTACTAGAAATATCTTGAGAGTATGTCTGTGCTATAGGAACAAGTTGAACGGCCTCTGAGTTCTATGGATATCCATGAATGATATCTGTTCAGTAACTAAATTAACAGCTAATTCAACAATGCCACTTGGTATATTAAGTAGGTTTATAAGATAAACTGACTGATTTAATTTAATGAAATTGAAATGGAAAGACCAATTAAGTGGCTGCAGTTGGCAGCTATTAAAGTTCCTGACTGAGCTATTTTGCAGGCAGCTACTGCGTTCATATGATGCAGATGATTTTATTATCACCAAGTCTCATGATTCCAAGAAAATTATAACCACCACTATGTAAATAATCTCCAAGATTAATTACTGTGTCTTGTAACAAACAGAAACATTTCAGATCTTGTGGGTTTACAGAGTTTAACAAAATTACCTGGGAGTACATACTTTTCTATAGTCTGTCTTCACAGAAATTAATCTTTGGGAAGATTACCATGTTATTTTGATCACTGACTTTCTCTCTGCATACATTTATTTTCAATGCTCTAGATGGCTCTTAATTATTGCATACAATATTTGGTTTTTACCCAGTTTCAGGTTTGTATTTGTTGTGGTTTAATCCCAGTTAGCAACCCAGCAACCAAGCCTCAGGCAGCAACTTGCTTATTCCCACATGGATGGGACTGGGGAGAGAATTGGAAGGGTAAGAGATAGAAAACTCTTGGACTGAGATAAAGACAGCTTAAAAGGAAAAGCAAAAGCCACACACATATTCACTATTTCCCAAGGGGAGGCAGGTATTTCACATCTCCAGGACATCAGGGACCCCTCAAGCCTCACAGTGACTTGCGAAAACAAATGCCATCACTCCAAACATCCTTCCTCCTGCTGGTACCCAGCTTGAAATACTGAGCAGCATGTCAGATGGTCTGGAATACCCCTTTGTGAGTTTGGGTCACCTTCACTGGCTGTGTTCCCTCCCACCCTTCCAGCCACCCCCAACTTCCTCACCAGTACAAAAAAGCAGAAAAGGCCTTGGCTTTGTGTAACCCCTGCTCAGCAATAACAAAAAGATCTCTATGTTATCAACCCTGTGTGCATCACAAACCCAAAACACAGCCCCATACTTGACACTGTGAAGAAAGTTAACTCTACTGCAGCCAAAACCAGCACAGTGTTACAAGCAGCAGCTGAAACCTTCTTAATAGAGAGATACAAATGTGCAAGAAAGACTAAAGGCTGGAGCCAACCTATCAGTCAATAGAGCTCTTGGTTTCATTTCAGCAATCACTTTTTCAGGGCTGGTAAAATCTGGTGTCACTTGAAACAGCAAAGTATCCTGACCTGGAAGATGTGGAGTGTTTCAGAGATGACTGAGAAAATAAGGCAACCTTTTAGAAAGAGAAATCTGCAAGTATTATGTCAGTTCAAAATGGAGATAGACCTGGGCAATTCATTTGATACTGCTATTGTAGAAAATGACAGTTTGAGGCGCCTTGCATTCTCCTATGGCTTATAAAAACAGAACTTGTTTCCTTTTTGCCTTTTTAAAATCTGAATATAGGTCATATGTAGCATTCTATTTACCTTACTTCCTGAAATGAGCCTTTTTTTTTTTTTTTTTTTTGAGCATACTTTCCTTAAGAATCTAGCTTGACAAGAGTGGTAAACTCATGATGAGTTAGGCATCAAAGGCTGAAAAGCTATCATATCTGTGTTGCAATTCAGCCTTTCCTAACAGTTTATCTGTCTAGAGTTGCTGTCTCCATGCCTGAAGAAACAGATACTTTATAGTATGAGAACATTTGGTTATGACAGCTAAAAAGACTTGCTGAGTCTGTGGAAATTAAATTTGTTTTCTTGTCCCAAGGTGGAAGTAAGCCGAAATGATGCAGGAAAGTGAAACTAATCATGTCTTAAATACAGTGCTGGAGGCTGTACAGTGACCCAGGGAAATCCATTCCTCTTCTTTTCTTCCCATCTTAGCTTCACCTTGTACCCAACACACCTGCTGTTGCAAGCTGACGTCTTCTTGTGGACCATAACTTGCTGATCTTTTTGTTTGTTAACTATCTTTTGTAGGCAGGATGAGCTGTAGTGATGCCTGTCTCTTTCCTCAGGCTTGTCTTGTCCTGAATTGATTAAGTGAGTTCATCCTTTCCTGTAGCTTGTGTTTCCAAACCTCTGAGCAGTCTTCCTTTTCTCCTCTGGACTCTGCATCTGTTTCTGTTTCAGCAGTGTCTGAAACAGGATGCAACAGACTGGTAGAGGCCTTGACATGACTGGATAGGACAGCTTAATTACTTCCCATTGGAAATTACACCACTGGAAACTGCTTTGGGAAAAACATTACTTTGTTGATTGACAAATTTTCTAATGCCCTGTCATCCACAGATCCTATGATGGTATGGCTACCTTCCCAATAATTCCTCATGTTATTTTTGTATTGATCCTGATTTTTGCTTCCCACATTTTGATTTGATCCACCTGAGATTATCCTTTCATTTTACCATAACTGTTGTGAAATATTGTGCTATCTCCAAAGAGGAAGTTCTGGTGACCTTTTTGACCTTGGAATTAGAAACACCACTGAGCAAAAAAGAAAAAAAAAAAAGAAAAACAAAAACCCTACTAAAATTTGTCATGATAAATCTTCATGTATTGAGATAGAGACCCAGGAGTTCACAATAAATTTTGTTATTTTTAGCTCCTTTAGCCTATTACAGAAAGGCACATTCAGTTTGCAGTGAGAGCTCCCATCCTGGGAAAACCTCATAAATTAACTTGCCTAAACATACCACCTTTTTCTAAGTCTAAAAAGTCCTTTGATTTCAGTGCCCTTTTGGTTTAGAAGCTCAAGAGATATGAAAGGCTTGAAACCCAAATTTGTCAGAAATGTTACAAATGCATAGTAATTGTGCATTTATTCCATTAATGTAGTAAATCCCATAAGCATTTGCTGGATATGAAATACTTACTAAATAATGTCAGAATGTATGAAGAATAAAATGAAATGTGGAAGGATTATGGTGTTTTAGTTCAATCAGACGTGCCAGTTTGTGCAGTGATCCTGAATGCAGTGTGTTTTGCAGCACAATTCTGAAGGCATGTGTGTCTGCAGATTCCTAAGATGTGGTACAGCTGTGCCCAGTAGCACAGGGCAGTATGTGAGCTCTAGCTAAAAATCCATGTTTATGGTGTCATTGTTTGGAAAGAGAAGCAGCAGATATTCTGGGAGCTCTAGCAGCGTGTCAGAGATGGTGATCTTTCACATTTGCAGAGGAGGACTTCTGCAGTTAGAAGCTTTAGTGCCAGCAGTGAGCCCATGGTTCAAGTTTCTGGTAGTTCCTGGTGATCTGTTTCAATAGGCTTGGTGCATCCATCTGGTCACTCTGTGAAAGGGAAACCTGGTGGTAGCACTTGGGCTGTTTGTTAGCTGTGGAGTTTTTTTTCCCCTCTCCAGAGTGTGTGCTTTCTGCAAGGTTTCTTTTGTGTTTTAGCTGTAGTGCTTGCCAATACCTTTGAAAGACACTCCATGCTGGCTTTTAAAGAGAACGGGGCTAAGGATTAAGGCACTCACAACAAAAGCAGAGATATTTTCTTGTGTCAGCAGTTTAAAAGAACTTAAAATAATTTAAAAGACTGTAAAAAAAGCTTTTTACAGAAGACAACCACAGGATTCTGTTTCTACTGCCTCTACTGCCACCTTGAGTAGCCTCTAAATGTCTTGCTGCCATTCATTTTATCCACTAGGATAAAAGTTTCAGTGGATTTTCTGGGTTTAGCCAAAACAGTTACTGATGCAGCTGATGCTTTGTTACTTATGTTGCCTTCCAATGGGGGAAATTACAGTCATGACTGTACAGATTGGTGCTCATTTAACACTTTATTTTTTCTTTGACTTGTTATATTAGGAATTTGCTTCTAGGATAGATAAAGCCGTGAAGTCTAATGAGTGAGATAAGAAAATGGAAGCAACATAAGCAAGAAATTTATTAAATATTTTTTCAGTTGGCCAGGTTTTTGGGGACTATCCACCATGAGGTCTGCCCTGGTGCAGAGTCCCTCGTTATGCATAAATATTCATTGCACCATTTTGCAGCAGGGGAGCAGAGGCTGTGGAGGTAGGAGAGGAAGATGAGGGGAGAGAAGGACATGAAAGAACAGCCTTAGATTATCTGAGCATGGCAGAAAGGCTGAAGTAAACAAATATTTTTGTTAAAAACCTGTGCTGTTAAGGACCATCAGGAAAAGAATATAACTGATAGTGGTTTGGTCTGAAACTTACTGATGAGGGGCGGGCAAGAGGATACCTGGTAAAACTAACCATTTAAAAAACAGCAGAAGCAGGCACACTCAGCCAAGGCTTCTAAAAGAACTAGCACAGGATACTACAAACTGCTAGGCAGCCTGTTTGAACTTTCATGGAAAACAAATGAGATCCAAGGAAACTGTAGTACAAGTCTTTAACAAGATAAAAGCAATGTCCCTGGAAACTGTTCAGCAGAAGGTTAAATTAAAATGATTTTCAAATATTGCGAAGGTCGAATGTGTCAGCACTCATATCACTGTTTATCAGCTATTTTGAATTAAAACTGAATTAGGCCTCTCTGCTGGTAGAGAATTGAAGACCATTCTGTGCAGTGCTGTTGCAACAATTCCATCAGCACAGAAAAAATATAATAGGCTTAAAGGATGAATTATTTTTATTTCATTATTTCTTGGGTTTGATGTTAGATGATGGTTTTCAAAGTGTGCAGTCATTTAATGTGTGGTTGCCTGGTGTCTCTGGATGACTCCTCTGTCTGACCAAAATTTAAATCAACACTGTGCTGCACCAAGTGCATGTTTGACACAATGTACTGAGGGTGGCTTTTGAGTTTCATGAAGCCATTCAAGATAAAAGGTTGTGCTGACAAAATTTTGAGGGCCTCTGGAGCAGAGCTGTGTGATTGCTGAGTAAGCTGAAAACGTGGGCCTGGATTAATTGAAGCATAAGTAAAATTGTCTTTATGTTCCATCCTGAATGAAAAATAAATGTGCTAAAATATTTTCCAAGGGCCTCTGCCAAGGGGTGATATAGTCCCAGAAGAAGCTGTGTATCTCTAGCAGACAGGCTGGGAACACATTTATGATTTGGATTGACATTTATCTGACTGTCTTTCTTGCAAGAAGAGGGCTTCAGAGAAATGCCACATTCCATTGATGGAATGGCTTGTTTCCCTAGCCAAGGATAGAGAATGAAATAATTACTTGCCAGGACGTACAGCCTTAAAGTTTTGTTTTACTTGATTTGAGCTGCTCAGTAACGTGTATGCAGTTGGACATCCTAACTGAGAGCCTGCTGTATGACTCAGGTTTGTACCTTTTGAGCAGTGATGCTGCTATTTTTGTGTTTGTGAGCTTGCATTGTTCTGGTGTGAAAAAGACAAGCAGGACTGTTCTCAGGTAGCAGTTCTGTCCATTTGATCTGAAAGATCTCCTGTAAGGAATTGTACAGGGGATTGCAGGAGAGGCTGCAGAGGATTGGGATTCTGGGTTTGATATTAAGCTTTGATGCTGTCCAGAGGACATACCAAGGGAGTGAATTATTTCCTAGTGATCTCATTCTCACCATTTATGGATGGTTGTGCAAGTACTTCCTTCCACAGTGCTTCTTGTCATCAGGCAGAGAATCAATACTGCCATGTCAGGAGAATCTGATACATCACCCTGCAACTTGAATTTGATATTGGAATATTGACACCTTTTGCTGTTGCATCCAGGAAATATGGGGAGTTTCATTATAAAAACTAAATGTGACAGCACTTAGCATGTGACCATCAGGAATGGACCCTATCCTTCTTCCCACCTTTGGAGCAGTGGAAAACTGGAGACATTGAGTTGAGTGAGTGCCAACTGGACTTGTCAGGTCTCCAGCCCACCAGTGGCACTTTCATTGACTCAGTGGCTTATTTGGATAGTTACACAGTCAAAGTGCATGCCAGCAAGTCACAAGCAAGCAAGTCACAAGCGCAAGAAGGGGAAGACTAAGCCTGGAAGAGGAGGCTTGGAATGGAAGAGAACTTATATAGAACTCTGTTTAGTGTAGCAAGAAGAAAGGCTTCAGCCAATGTATCACGACCAGCTAAATGTGCTCATATAGTGCATAATCTTATTTTTGAGTGGAAGAAGGTGAGTAGAAGCAATGAAGTGAGACACTAGCAAGTGTTACACCTAATCTTCAGCACTGTTCAGCTGGAAGTATGTAGTTGGTTAGGGCTGAATTTTTGGAAAGTGGTGTGCATGAACATGGCAAGAGGCTTTAATGTCCTCCATGCTCAAAATTCGCATGTACACTCACTGTAGTTTGGGCTCACAAGGATCATAGTGGGGCTGATGTGCAAAGTATCCAGTGGCTTGTGAAATCTCTTCAAAACCTTAAATTTTCTTTTTACATTAATTCCAAACCTCTCAGCAGGTTCTGGAAGTGTGACCACGTTTCAGAGTTTTTTGGGATTTATATAAGTGTCTGAAATGCAGTTCTGAGAGGTAGGGATTTCTTTCCAATTTTGGTCAGTCAAAACAGATGCTATTCTATATAGGGCTTCCTAACAATAATTTAGTTTTCAGCGCCAAGTGTATTGAACAACAGAATACATATGGCATGTTCTGAAGAGGAAATCTCTGTTGTCCTGTTAGATTTATGCTTAGTTTTATTAAATGTTGAATGTTGCAGATCCTGAAAAACTGGCATGGTTGGGAGAAACATAAGTCTGGTTTTGGATGAGGAGTGGTTTTGGATGCTTGTTTTTAGGGCAATGCCTAGGAAGATTCCTACACTAGCAGGGCACTTGTGGGCTTTTCTTCCCTGATGAAATACTGCCATGTCTGAAAAAATTAGGCAAGAAGTAATACTGATATTTCTCTGTTATGAGTGAGTCCCTGTCCTGCTCATGTGTAACGAGACAGAAAAACTCCAAAGTGTGGAGTTGAGTGAAGGGAAAAGAATAGCTGCTAGAAAGGAAGTGAAAGTTTGGAGTTAGGGCTGCTTTGGAGGGCAAACAAATACAACTTTGGAAGCAGTTTTGTAGTGGAATGCAGTGTAAGAGGCATTAGGGTGCACTGTGTGTTGTGGCACACTGGTGTGGGCAGTGCTGGGGAAGGGCTGGGTTGGGATCCCTGTGAGCCGTGACACAACCTAGTCCAAAGGGGCCCTCACCATTAATGACTCCAGTAAAAGATTCCCTACCTGGGAATGACACCTCCTTGGCTCTCAGACAGTACATGCCCTATTCTTAGGTGGCAACTTTGTATCAGAAATTGTTGTTAGTTAGAAAGTTCACAGATGAGTCAAAAATACCAACAGGGCAGCATTTTTCCTAAATTGATCAAATGAAGAATTTGTAGGAGTTCATGTTTATGAGCGTTTCTTTCTTCTGTGTGAAGGATTTTGACACAAGTTTTTCAATTTCAGCTTTATTTTCCTTGCATATGAGTTTGGGAGGAGTATTTTAATCCTAACATGTATATGGATATTTAAAAAAGCCCTGCAGAAACTATATGGTGTGCAATATGTAGAATATTGCAAGGCCTAAATATCTGCTTTATGTTACTTGTTCTGTGTCAAAATCCAAAGTGAGGTAATCTCTGAACTCTTTTATCCTTAATCCAGTGTCACAACACTGCATAGACACAAGCTTGTGGACCTGCATCTCAGATTTTAACTGAAGAGACAGAAGCATAAGGAGCTCCAGTAGGTGTTGCTTGACACTGAGAAGGTTCACACTACTGTCATGTGATGTTGCAGGAGGGAGGCATACTTCAGCACAGCTTTGGGGTGGATAACAATAGTGAAATTTAACCCAGGACTTTGCGTATGTTGTGTTCTCATTCAAATGTAAATTTTAAGAGGAGACTTTGCAGTGCAAGTCTCATCATGCCTATACTGAACAGACCTTCTTGAGGGTTTGTTGTTCAAAAATTGGAATTGTGTCACTTGGTAATGCCTGGGAAGGATCTCTTTAATCTGTAAGTACAGTTTGTCAGAATTTACCTTCCTTGGACAGGGTAAATATTTCAGCCACTTTAATTATTTTTCCCTGATTACCTGCTTCTTGTTTTGTTTTTCATCACAGTTTTAGCAACTACTCACTAAGCAACTGCTGTTGTACAATATTGCTTGTTATTTTCAAAATTGGATTTGAAGGAAGATGATTCACATCTCATTGTACCGTTGCAATCTTTTGCACCAGAGCTTTTTGCTGTGGTGCTGAAAGTTACAGACCATAAGTCTCTATATTCTTGCATTTTTTCCATACAGATTGTTTCTGGTTGAGTTGATACCAGTTACACTGTGGCTTTTTCACATAATTTCTGGAAAGCATTGCCCTGCCTAGCCCAGGAAAGCTACCCAGTAATTGCTTAAGTGGCCAAAGTGTAGCATGCCCGTAAGATAAGTCCTGACATTCCTTGTTCTTGTTTCTGTTCATTTCATCACACTCCAGACAAAGCCTGCCTGCTTATCTTGGCCCATTTTAATCCTCACAGTCAGAGTTATGTAATCATGGTGACTTTGCAAAAATTCTGAGCTCTTGGCAGATAGCTCTGCTTTTCTCAGGGATCTTTAAGCAAATGTTTATCCAGAACACTTACCCTGACAGCAAGTGTGTGTGACCATGTGCAAGAACTGCTGTGGAGAAGGTGACCTGCCCTGGCCTTTAAAAAAATGATTTGACTATCTAGGGCTCAAAAGTGCTAAAGAAGACAGGGTTAGCTGTTGGAACAGTTCACTGAGTTGCCTTCTTCACTGAGATGATTAAGAAATTTTTGTTCAGTTAGTCTAACAGGTTTGAGTTCAGAGAAATTCTCCTGGCTTTTTTACCTTTTTTGCCTGACAAAATCTTGCAATACTTTTTTTTGTCCAGTCCAACAGCAGTGATGGAGGATACATTTAATAAATCTTCTGCTGTCCAATCTGAGCTAGCATCCTTCTGCCTTCATATCTTGAGGACTGCAGTTACATTTTGATGATATAATGCTTTTATTTCTAAAGGTAAGCACCGGGGGAATTTGAATAATAAAGACACATACTACAGTGGACAAGTCTCAGAATTAGCAGAGGAAAATAAGAATATTTTCTTTTGGCTTTGGATACATTGAAACTAGCTCAGAAGTCCACAGATTAAAATCTTCCATATTTTACCAGCAACCGTTTACCTGATAAAAGATGTCCTGCAAATCAGTTGAATTTAGACAGCCACTTAAAATTCCTGAGAGGTCTTTTTTGGCATACAACAATCCTTTTCAAGAGCAAAACAAAGAGAAAAAACATAACAAAACTGCCCAGATACTTTCTAGCCTTTTTCTCAGAAGTACCAAGCACTCAGCAGTTTCCTGATTATGTTTGCAGCAGATGGATTTTCCTGGGTCTGAAAATCAAAATATTTTAGATTTTTTTTTCACAAAGGCAGCTTGGTGTATTGCCTGAATTGGGACAACTGGTCATGTCCTAATGTGAACAGCCAGGGAAGTGAGTGGAGGTGCCATCTGGCAGTGGATCCAAGTGACTCATTCCAAGAATATCATCTGCAGGTTCTTATTGCACAGCTGGTGGCTTGTAAATTCCCATCCAACCTTGGGACATGCTGTTTTTCCTGTGTGGCTGAGATCACAGGTACTACAAAGAACACAGATTTAGGCCTGTGTCTCACTTTTTGAAAATGTTGTCTGCTATTCCTCTTGGAAAACTTTTGCATTGAGAACTTCTAGCCTTTGATCTTCTTGAAATTAGCTAGGGACCATTCCAGCAGTTCTTGTTTGAAGGTTTTGTTGCAAAGTTGAACAATATATAACAACAATAAAACACAATGTAAATTCTCCTTTTCACACCCGTATCCATGGAAAGGTCCTCTGGTGCTCTGTTGTGCTCATTTGGGAAGCCAGAACCTTCTCTTGAAGATGTTTCTGTTGCCCACAACATAAACACTGGTTCAAAATAGTTGTTCTGTTTGGAACAGCACCCGAAGTCCTGGCCTAATTGTTCCATTGAGTAGAAAAATGTTTTATCAGTGCTGAACGTTTTATATGGACTATGCTTTCTTAGATGGCTGAACTTCAAGAAAATCCTAAGATCCTGTTGCATGGTTACCAGTAAGACATATGTTACTGTCTGGGCCTGTTCATGGCATTGCAAGATTAGGTTGTTTACTCTAGCAACCTCATGGTCTTGATTTGTTCACACTTACAGGAATTGCGCATGTAATGACATCAGTTTTTCAGAAAGAGGGGGAGGCATTCCAGCCAATTAAAAATATGTGTTCTGAATGATTCAATTCCACAAAAAGAGAAAAAAAAAAAAAGTATACAAGCACTGTTGAGAGTATGTTTGGTATTCTAAATTTCTAAGGCAAGTTACTTCTGGAAGCAATCTGTAAATCTGTTGTTGAGTTTAGTCCTGAGTTATACATGGCCTGTAGTAGAGAGGACAAATAAAATAAATACTGAAGGGTAATAGGAACCTATAAGAATTTTTCTTTCATCTAAACAGCACTCCGAAGACCATCTTTGAGCACTGAGTGAAAAAAACATGGCAGCTAAATCCCAGGTCATTAATACCAAGTTTGTTTAGTTTCTGTAATTGTGGGTCAGGAGAATAGAAAGTGCTTCTAAGTGTTGTCCTTGAAGCTGTGAAAGATAGGTAGTCTTCAGCAGTTTTACTAGCTTACTCCTTACAGTCACAAACACAGTGAACTTTCATAATTTCTACATTTTTTACATGCTTTCTATAGTTAGAAAGCCAAATTGTTTCCTTTCTAAGAGAATTTTCCTGTACAGATGTTAAGAAGTGTAAAAAAATAAGTGTGTTTTATTAACCTCAGTATTTTAGTTTTGCTTCAACTACATTTGAGATTATCAGGTGGAAAGGAAGGAGGAGGAAGTGGATCAAACTATTTTAGCAGAAGATTATTTAAAACAAACAAACAAAATGACAACTAAATCATTAGTTGCAGATATTGAATTTTAAAAGTATAGCTAGTCTCAGCCCAGGAAATCCTAGTTTCAAGTTTTTTTGCTTTGCAACTTGGTTATTCTTGTAATACAATCTTCAGATGGTTCTGTTAATTGTCTTGTCAAGTAAGTATTCAGCAAAAGAAGGAAACTGTTGCTACCAGTGTACTGGTTAGTCAGTTCTGTAAATTGGAAGGTGAGTATACTCTAAGAGAAATCAGGATTGTTAGTATTTCCTTTTCATTTGGATCATTTTTCCCAATGATTTTGAAGCTGGGAATTGCCAACTGAAGAAATGCTGAGGAAGAGACAGGTAGGAATGCTAAGTGTAGCAGGTTGAAAATGGGGGTGGGGGGGTGTTTTTTTGGATTCAACTTTGCTTCAGGACCGTAGAAACCTGAAATTAGACAAAGGGCTAGTCCCTCATTCTGTTTCTTGAAGTAAAAAAGTATCTGGTGAAGATTTGATACATGAAGGTTTTAGGAACAAACTTTGTTAACATTGACAAAATCTTTAACAAAGATGGAATTAAAAAAAAAAAAGTGTAATGCTTCTCTAGTAATGTGCAAATATGGATCACCAGTTCAAAGATTTTCTATACAAGAATGCATTTGGTGAAAACTTGGGAGATTCCTGCACGACAGGGAGGAATCCCAGTAGGCTTAGATGGGGAGTTCTCAGGACGAGTGCAGCTGCAGGTTCATAGCCACATAATTAACCCTATAGAAAGATGGGAGCAAGTTCCAGCAACATCTTGGAAGTGTCCAGATGTGCATTAAAAGCTATCCTGAGTAATGGGAACAATCTATACCACTGCTGGTCTTACTGCATTCAGCACATACTGGGATGTTTATTTCTGCTGCAGTCAGTGGAAACATAAAAGTTGCATTTTACACTGTAAATCAGTGTAAATTACTCAGACAAAGGCTATGTGTTAGTGCAGTCTACTACAAGTAAATGGGTTCCACTTCTTCCAGCAGTGCTGTAAGTAGTGTTCCTTTGATTCAACCATCATCCTTCTGCAATAAGAACAGAATGAAAATTTAATTAATTGCTTCTAAAGCCTTGTTTTTATAGCTCCTATTTGAAAAAGGGTAGGTTTGTGTATTCCCACTTAAATTCTGCATCACAATTGAAAACTTTCAGTGTCTTCTGTTTGGCCCTTGTTTGGTAAGACACACTGCAAGAATTTGGCATAAAATGTTAGTGTGAGTTTGTTGTCAGCAGAGACAGAGATCAAATTCTTCACTGCCTTTACCTGTGTCAGCATCTTTTTGTCTGACTTGAGGCAAACTGCATGTCTTCTAAGTGACTTGGGTGATCCTGCTACAGAAAAGATGCTCCCTCTACTTGAAATGCTGGTTTTGAGGAAAAAATACCCAAATAGAAATAATACAAAGACCATGGGAAATATGTAACTCGTAAGTTACCTAAAGTAGTTTCCATTTCCTTCTGTTTCATTGACTTCTATTGTTCTTGTCTACTGGGCGGATCCCTCATATAACCTGCCTCTGCTTATGGCTTCAATCCAGTCTTTCTTACAGAAGTGGTCCAAGTTTGAGAATTTGCCTCATTTTTGTCTCTTCAATTTTAAAGCAACAGTTCTGAAAGGGATTTAGTCTGCTCTGAAGGCTGCAGATGGTGGGTTAAACCTGCTTTTGCTATTTTCAGTCCATGCCAAAATCAGACTTCTCCTTCCTGTGTGTGCAGGAGCTCCTCATAGTAGGCGGGTTCAGGCTTCCAGGCTCTGGTGTTGCCAATCCCAGCTTTCTGTTGAAGGCTCACCAGACTTCTAAGGAGCTGCATCACACTGGAGCAAGAAATCCTGCTTTCTTCTCAACACTTGGCCTCCTGGATCATTACCATGACAAAGGAGGATTATTGACTTTGATAGTCATGATGCTTTTGATTTAAGGCCCGTTTTGATTTGGAGCAATGGTCTCCTCCAGGTGAAGAGCAAGAAGAGAAGCATGCTTTTGAAAAGGAGGAGAGAAAGGGAAAGAATTGGCTGAAGAGGCTGAATGGAAGCTGTAATGGATGCAGTTAGTCTCTGGGAAGGACCCCAAAGCAGCCCATGATTCCTTAAGACAATTAAAAGCAAATTGTCTGGCTGAACGATCCCAGAGCAAGGAAGATGCTCCCCAGACTATAATTCAAGGGTCTGAATGGCCCTCAAAAACTGAGAGCAGAAAGAAAATAAACCCTGAAGATGAGGCAAATGATGGAACAGATGTGAGTGCTTTTGTTGGAAAGTCTTGGAGGCTAGCGGGATGGCGATAGGCTAATTTGAGGCAAATAATGCCAGGTTCCTTTCATATGCAGAACAGCACTTTGATCCAATGTGGATGAAAGTACTGAAAAGTGGAGAGGATGGCAGGGGGGGTCTTTTGTCTTTGACAAAAAAGGCATCTGCCAGGCTCTCTCTTTTCCCCACCCCCTTAGCCTAGCAGGCCACTCCAACAATGCTAGCAAAGGGGACAAGTGTCTCCTGAAAGCTGAAGAAATCTCCAGGAGGAGAATGAGTTTTGCAGCAATATGTATACTAGAGAGCTTAATCGATTTTTTCCACAGTACAAAAAGGGAGAGTGTTGGGGGAAAACAGAGATCACAGTGAAAATGGGAGGTGGGAGATAAAAAATCCCTTTCTAATAAACTTGTTACTTTTGTTCTCTGAATACATCTTTTCAGAAGATGCTTTGATGCTAGTATGAATACACTTAATGGAGCAGAGTAAGATAGAGTTGCTGGAGGGGGTGTGTGAAATAAAGAAGAATGGTTTTGCAAGGAGGATGAATGTAGAGTGATTTCTGAGGATTCCAACACAGGAAAGATCTTGGAAATAGTAAAATAATGTAATGCAAGAGATACTTGCAAGACAGATGTGTACTTTCTGTGCCACTTGCTGGAGGAGCTCAGATCTACCCACGTTCTTGTGTTTGATTTCTAAGCAAAATTGAAAACTTCTTTTCAACCTTTCCATATTCACTGTTTTCTTAACTGGTTAGAATTACCAGCAATGAAAGCACTGCAGGATCGAATGGGGATTTCGGAAGGCAAGCAATATTTGTGGCTAGCAAATATAGCAATTTCAGACCAGCTGCTGATCTGGTTCCTGCTTCTCATGTTCTGTTGACTTTCTTCAGCTTTTTGCATCTGGTAAACAAGACTGAGGCCCAATTTGCAGAGTTTGATGGCTGTGGTCTTCTTTAAGCATCACTTTGCACCTAGTCTGATATTTTCTTTGAGAAGCAATGACAGATAATGGGTTATCAACTTCTGAGCAAAAAAATCTTTAAGAACAGGATCTCCTTTTTCTTGAGATCCTGACAGTGTTTATCCATTACTATTTAATGAAGATAACCTTCTCACCAGGGCAGAGCTTTAAGCAACATCTGATATTGCAAACAGTTCCTGCCCCTTTACCCCCACATCCCCTGCTCTTTCTGCTGAGGAGTTTAAATTCCCTCAAGAAGGTAGGAGTGATAGAGGAGTTGAGAAGTATCAGATTGCTTTGAGAGGCTGTATGGCAAATTGCAGTCCTGTGTAGTTCTCAATATGTGTGCCATCCCTCCAGTAGATACCACCGTTCTGTTCAGTCCAGCTGATGTAGAGAGTATTTTTGACAGTAGAATTTCCTGAACTCCAGCTGTGCAAAGCCTGAGGCATGAATTACTGTAACTCATTAGGGAGGGCTAATTGTCAAGGACATTGATGCTCTCTTGATTTCTACCTCTTTGTTGTATCTTGATTTTCTTCCTTCTGGTGTAGAAGGACTTGAGCTGGTGCTGCTGTCGTCAAAGGAGTGGAGACCACCTCTATCCCTCACAGCACCAAGGTGGAGGCCCACTCTCTTCAGGTTGTTCTTGTATTACTTCTCCCTCGTGTACTATATACAGTGATAGGATGCAGGTCTAGGTCTGAGTGAGGAAAGATGCAGCTTGGGGGGAAGTCTGAGCTGCCAGGGAACAGTCTGTAGTCCTCTGTGGCAAGGGAAAACAGCTGATGCACTGCTACACAAACCACCAATATGGCCATGGAGTCCAAGGTAGGTTGCTGGGTGCTGTGTCCCCAGGCAGTTGTGGTTAGGATAGGATGTAGGAGTCTTGAGCAGTGAGCTGGGACGTTTGCTGAGATGAAACATGAACAACCTCATTGTAAAGGGTCTTTTGTGTTTTCCCATTTGGGAAGCAAGCCCTTCAGCTGCTGCCATCCTGAAATTTCTTCATGTGTCCAATATTAACTCTCACACCTCCAACCAGAAAGGTATACTCTTAGCAAAGGCCCTAGAGCCACCAAAGCTGCCTCACTGGGACAGTTTTTTTTGTCATTCCAGCAGTAAGATTAGAGATGTGGAACAAGAGGGAGTGAGTTGCTTCTATTCCTATGAAATGCATGCCGTGATCCTCCATAACTGTAGGTCATCATGGAAATTTATGCTGTGCTTTTGGGGTAGATTTATGTAGCTCTCTGCATCTTACTGCATGCTCACAGGAAGGAAGATGCCTGTATGGCTTGGACTGGCTGCTACAGTCCAGGCCCAGTCTGTTTGGAGGCAAGACTGAATCTATTTCATTTGGAGAACATCACAAGGGAGGAGGAAAGAGGTCTGTATGGACCTGAAGGTAGCATGCACAGCAAGTGACAGCATGAGTACAGGCTGCAGGAATACAGCAGAGAGGGGAATATCGGCTTTTTTCTCACGTCTCACCCAGCAAGCTGGTGCTTTCTCCCTGGAAGCCAGTTACCCTCTGCTGGTTTGTGTTTGGATGAAAATCAAACAGTAAAGATTGCAAAGCCTCTTTGATGTGCTTAGACTTTACTGAGGCAGAGCCACCTGACCAGCTCAGGAGGCTGTTACATTTCCTGACTGCTATCTGGACAGGGACAGTCTGGTCATTGTTTCAAATCTGGAAAAGGACATACTGCTTTAATGGTAAATAATCAAGCAGATGGTGCCCAATAGCTTAAAAATAGGCCATTCCCACAGAAGGGCTTTCAGCTGGACTGATTGTACATATTGACATTTTCCTGGCATGATCTAGCAGTCCCATATAGAAATCCCATATTTTCAGCATGGATTTGGCTTGTCTCTAAGTGAATGTTGTCTGGTCATTAGCATTCACTGGGAGTTCTCTGAAGCCAAACAAATGGAAAATGATGACTTTGGAGTATGATAAACCCCAGCCCACATGCAAACCTTTGTTCAGACATAAAGGGATTTCAATTTGGTTTTGTTCAATTTACTTTAGCATCTCACAGAGGTCCTTTGCAAGATGGCCACTGCTTAGTGTGATGTAAGTTGCCTTAGTGTCTGGTTGGAGTTAATATTTTAGTTGAGTGCAGTTTGTACCAGCAAAGTGAATTCTCTCCTTTTTTGCAAACATGAGGTACGAGTGTGTGCTGCTATTCACCCTCCCAGAATTAATGCTACATTATGTGCTTTCATATTGGGTTACATACACAGTGATTTGAATCCAAAGAGATAAGCCTAGCTGTATTGGGGAAAGCATGATTTCAAGTCCAGTGGAATTTGCACCCCTCTGCAGAAGACAGATAGTTGTGCTGTGGAGAGAAGTTGCACCTATTTGTTTCCACATCTGCTCTGTAATCCACATCTGTAATCCCAAAATTTGGTTTACATAGTCTCAGTACATTGAGTATGCTGACTCATGTGTGAGTTTCATAGTGTTGGCTAATACTTTCAGTTCTGGGGTGCCTTTGAGGGTATTTGAGGAAAACGTCCAGGAGGAGTTAATTACACGGAGAGTAACCAGAGCTTAGAAAATAACACTCTCATGAGTAAGTTTTAAAAAACTTAAAGCAGTATCTGAGCTTACTTCCTTTAAAAATAAAAATAATAAATGAGTAGATTGTTAGAAAGAAAGCTTGTTACAGTTGTCCAGTTTTGTTATGAAAACCAGTAGTAGCATAAGTATGAAGAGATGGTAGTGTTTTATTTGCCAGGTGCTGACAAAGGACTGCTCCCTGCACAGGGACTATACAGCTCTATGTCTCAGCAAAGGTTCCCACAGGCATCCTATATTCAACCTGGGGAATTTCTACTCAAGTCTTTCCTTGGCTTTCCACCTTTCTGGGGCTTGGTGGCTGCTGCCTAACTAGAGGTACAGAGATTCTGCATCTGCTTGGCTTCAGAGACACCTGTTGGTCTAAAGTGCTCTCTTGTCCCTTTTAAGTGGCTGCCATCCTCAGGGCTGTGCATTGCCCAAGGCAGGGGGCAGTTGGATCGGTGACCAGTGTCTGGGCCCTGAGGCCACCACCATGGGAGAGCCCTGCTGTGCTGGAGGTGTTGAAGCAGCCATATCTGGAGGGTGATCTTCTCTCTTTAAGGACAACAGGAAGGTCCCTGGTGGTAGGAGCTGTGGCAGCCAGATAGTTTTCCGTGAGGCAAAGGGGATGGGAATGTTTGTGTTCCCAGGGGAAAACTGAGGAGGAAGGAATGCTGGCTGCACCCTGCCTGTGGAGGCAGCCAGCTGGGAGAGGCTAGTGCTGAGCAGCTGCAAGGAGAGCAGCTTCCCGTGTCCCCCAGTAGCCACCACTCTTCCCTGGCCCGCTCCAGAGAGCCATTCCTGCCTAAAAAAGATGCAGTGTCTAAGAGGAGACACAAAGCAGGAAGCAACAGCCTGTGGCTGTTCTTGCAGATGAGGACAGAAGAGCAAACAAGGAGAAGCCATGCTTAATTTAGGTTGGTGGCTGAGGAGCTGTGGGGGTAGGAGCCTGTCAGGCCCTGGGGCTCTGTGGTGGTCAGGTAGACTGTCATTTAAGGGAGCAAGATTGTCCCTGCCTCAGCCTGCCCTTTTGTGTCACCTGTCTTAATCAAGTCACAGGAAAACCCTATGGAGTTAAATGTGGTGAGTCCATTCCCTCTGAGCAGCCAGGATCCAAGGTGTGAGTACCTGTGGAGCCATAGGAGGCATGGGATGGTGATGTGTAGACTGGCAGGCTCAGAGCAGGAGCAGCTTCCGAGAGCCTTCAGCAGGTGGCTGTCTGTCTGTGACCTTCTCATGGGATGAAAAGAGAACTTACCAGGAACTCTGTCTTTTCCTCCCTTCTCCCCCTCCCTCAGGTGGTCTTTGCTTTGAATCAGACTCTCTTGCAGCAGGAGAGCCTCCGAGCAGGCAGTTTCCAGATCCCTTATACGACAGAAGACCTTATCAAGCATTACAACTGTGGGGACCTCAGCTCCATCATCTTCAGCCATGACACCTCTCAAGTGAGTCTTGCCACTGCAGCCCTTGTCCTACACACATCTCCCTGTAGTGCTAACCCCTGTAACATGTGTGCTTGTCTCTCCTTAGGCAGGTCTTTCTGGGTGAGGGCCAGGGGCATGTTGCTGACTCCCTGGAACATCTGCTTTCCCAAGTCTTGTGTTCCAGGAGTCTGCGCCACCTTGGCCCCTCTCTTACACACAAGCAGTGAAGGTGCACCTGCTTTCCCTTTTGGATGAGTGCCATGTTTACTTAAGCATCAAAGCTCTATGAGCGAATAATTTGCTTTCTTAAGGATCCTGTGGAATTGCAGTAGCTTAGGTATGAGTAAACTTAATGCCAACAGAGAGCAACAGCAGGCTCTCTTGTGCTGTTAGGAATAGGAACAGAGAAATGGACTTGTGACTTGGACACTTGTGTAAGGCTGGCCAAGTTACAGGCTTTTTAAGATTTCCTATCAGTGTGACTGTGTGCTATGGACAAGGCCCAAAGAAGAGAAATGGAGTGAAACAAAGGAAAGATAGGTTTAGATTGAATGTGAAGGAAAAGAGACCTTCTGAGACCTCACAGACTTGGGTTTATGGAGATGGTTTCCTAAGCAGCACAATGGAATGCAACACTGATCTTTAAACCATGATAAAATGCCCAGCAGGGACCAATTTGGCCTGTTTGGGCTGTTAGATTAACTAACCTCAGGCTGAGACATCAGGAGGCCTCTCTGTTCTTGTCTGTGAGATGTTGCCTGGCAATTTGTGCACATCAGTGAAAACACAGGCTCTATCCTTAGAGTGCTGAAAAGGCAGGTGTTGATACCTGAGCTTTCTGTGCTGAATAACCCTTTTGCTATGATATTTTGTTGCATGCGGTGCAGTGCTGAGGAGCTGCAGAGTCAACCCTTGCTTCCCTGGTGCCATGCTTTGTGCGTGTGCTGCTGCCTTCCTGTTCTGCACACCCACCCTCCTGCAGGCGCAGGCATCCTGGTCATTAATGCTGCCTAGCTTCTACACCCAGCATTCCATGCATAGGTTTCAAAGGATTTCTCAGAGGAGACCAGCATTTTAAGAGGGTGCAGATGCTCCATCACAATCCTGTGGAGATGATACAGACTGCAGACATTGCCCTTAGGTCCTTGGAGAGAGCAGCTCTTTCTCACACATGCATGTTGCCAAGGGAACAACTGTCCCTTACTTAATGTGAGAGGCTCCACCTCAGGGCACTCTCCTTGGCAGCAGAGCTGAATTCTGATAGATTACAACACTGTCAGTTTATGCTTTAAGCAGAACTTCTCAGTTAGTTTTATTTGTCTCCATGCTTGCCCAGTAGATGTTTACCTGTGGGCCAACTACCCTTTGGAAAGATTCTGTCATAGTCTCTGAGTGGGTCCTAAGTCTCTTTGTCTGCTGCAGCCTTGCAGGGGAAAGCACCTGGCTCATTAGTGGCTATTCTCTTCAGAAATCACCACTTGCGCCCCCTTTAGTTAGCGTCCCCATAAGTGAATGCCTAAAGCTACTTGTCAAGAAGCCAGGATTGCTGCAACAATTGCAGACCCAAATTTTCTCTACACTGGCAAGAGGTCAGGGTAGTGTACAGCCACAGCTGTCCTTGGGAGCCCTGGGGGAGGAAGCCAGCATTTAAAAAAATACCATCAGGACAGGGCAACTGGAGGTGGTAATGCATTCTTTCCTGACAAAATCCGGCCCTTTTAAAGTTTCGGGATTTTTTTAACTACTTCAAATTGAACAGTTACTCTTTGGCAGCCTGAAGGCTCTGATACCAGTCAAATTCTCTTAGAAGAGCGTAATTGTCATTATAGTTACGGCAATTTAAGAAAGAGGTATGTAGCTAAAGGCAGTTAGGGGCAAACACTTCAACTAAGCAATCAAGATTCAGGATCTTCAGTGTGGCAAAATGATAGTATTTGTTGGCTTTGAATAAAAGAAAATCCATCTGGCTAGTTTACAAAATGATGCATTGAGAGAAATTAAGCACCATCTATCGGTAGAAGTTTGCTAAGTATTTTTTTATCTTGCTTTGGGTTTTTTTCTACTGGCTTTGCCTTGAGGGAAAAGGCAGTTTCTACACTCTACGTGGAGCAAGAATGCCTGTGCATGATGGCTGCCTGTGAAATAAATTCCCGTTTCATGAAGACTTTTTTTTCTACCTTAGGTCCCAAATTTCATTAATGCTTCACTTCCAGCCCATGAACGCATTACTGCCCAAGAAATAGACAGCTACTTCCGGCAGGAGCTCATCTACAAACGAAATGAGCGAATGGGCAGGAGGGTGAAGGCCCTGCTGGAAGAGCACCCAGACAAGAGTTTCTTCTTTGCATTTGGAGCTGGTATGTGACTGTGGTTCCATTCAACCTCAATTCCTCCTTTCTGTGCCCTTTAGAAGCATTTTGCAAATGCTTGCCTCAGTTTAAAGAGGGGTCAGTACTTTTATTGTGGTGGACATGGAACTCAGCTTTTCCCCAGTAGTTGTACCCTAGTAGGAAAACCTTTTCAGTGTAGGAGTGTTTTTCCTCAGCGTGAAAAGACCTCACAGTGCATGTGCATACTGCAATAGGTGTGAATTACAGACTTATTTGTTGGATGCAAAGGTGAAGATGAGTCAACTACAATGCATGCACAGGAGCAACTGGTCATAGACCTACACACATATTTATTGTCTGGGCCACCAATGCAAGAGGACGGGAGGAAGAGGGAGCTGAGATGAAAGGCAGCACGTCTGAGGCTGCATCAGTGCTTGAATTAACCTTTCAAGGACATGTCTAAAAGAAAAATATGCCAATTGTGTACTAAGGGACTCAATAAATGCAAGAGAAGGATCAAGACACAATTTCACTTTTCTCTTCCTCCTGGAGCCCCTTACCTCTTTCACTGTGCTTCCACAAGAAAGTTATTTCTACTTCTGTCTTGGAGCAGTGCAGTAGGCCTAGTAGGGAAAAGCCTTCTCCATTTTCTGCCTCTTAGCAGTCAGCAGGACTCTACAGGCACATCCAGCAGCATATCCAACTCAAAGTTAGCATCTGCACTTCAGACTAGGGCCGGATGGAGGGTATGGATGCAATTGTTTTGCCGTGACTCCCATCCTTTGTTTTGTCTCCAGGAAAAGGAAGAAGTTAGGATCAGTGTTAGAAAAGGCAAGTGCTAATTCCCAGAAAAGTATTACATCCCTTCTGCCATGAGCCATATGGCCTTTGGGAAAGGGGGAAAACTGAGACTGGTGTCAGTATCCATGTGTGGTTTTCCAGTCTCAGTGCATACTGTTTTAGTGAGGATGAAAGATCAAGACAAGGCAAGGAAAATATTTACTTAAACACTAAAAGCATTTGCATTCAGAGTCAGTGAGAATTTCTGTACTTACAGCAGGGAGTTTGGGTTACAAACTTAGCATAACAAGGGCCCAGTATGTGAGAGCCGGGATGTCAGGAAAGGTAGCTGAACATGTTTGTTCAGATGTGTATTAAGATTATTACCTGTAGTCTTCCTGCAGTATCTCTGCTCTGTGCAACTGGCTGTCACAAAGAACAGTGAAGCAGGCCTTGGTTGTGTAGATTCTGATCATGTCTTTCTGTAGGCTAAGACCAGGGCATTGCTGCACTCCACTGCTGAAGTTCTGACCATTTGAACCTGCTGCACAGATGTTTCTGATGAAAGCATGCACCAGCCCCAAGTCCAGGTTGTTCTATTGCAAGTAGTTACTCTTCTGTCAGGAGGCTGGTTGCAGATATTTGGGCTTTGGTTACTGCATCACGGCTTGAGTGATGAGTAGCCCTTGTAAGCAGACACATGTGTTGCTCTGACATGTCCCAAGAGCAAGATCCTTTGAGAAGAGAGACCTTCTTCCCCTCTTTGCACACACTCTGAATCCCAGCTGCTGGGATTCAGCTGGGATTCAGCTGCAAATCACGTCTTTAGATGGTTTCATTTGTTTCTCCTCCCATCAATTTCTTTCTGTTCCTGCCCTTCTGCCCCAGACTGTCTTCACTGTCATTGGTGTGCTTAGCACTGTCCCAGAGTCCAGAAGCACTGCAGGACCAGGACAGATCCCTGTCCTTCTTCATTTCTCAGCTTTCTTGTTCTCAGCTTTCATGATGGTACTAAAATCCTTTCCCAGGCTTCCTGGAATCTTGCTTTTCTTTTTCCTTTTATTTTCCCAGTTCCCCCTTTTCTGTCCCCTGATTGCCAGCATTTCTATACTGCAGCATTCCCAGGAGCCTTGTGCCTAGATGAGTACCCTTGATCTTTGGCTTATGTGTAGATGGCTTGATCTCCAAGCACCTTGTATGCTCTTCTCATGCTTTTCCATCATGCTTTTGAACCTAGACAGTTTCCCTGTCTTCTCTGGGGACTTTGGACTGATTTTTAAATTGTCTCTAATTACTCTCTGGCTTTAATATCAGTCTGTCTTCTGTTCTCATCTGCTCTTCCAAACAGTTCTGTTCAAAGGATAGTGCCAGCCTCCCACATTTAGCAGCACAATTCTTGATTATGCCCTTGTTTGACTGCATGAGGTTTTTTGGTGGGTTTTTGTTTGTTTGTTTGTTTCATTTGATTCTTATTAAGTGTCTAAATGAGAAGTAGCATCACAGGATCTATTGCAGAAAACAGATAAACTTCTACAGATTTCTGAGGTTTCCTGAGTGCATATTGCAATTATGAATGCAGTCTTTCATTGTTTTCCAGCAAGCTAATTCAGTCTTTTGCTTATGCAGATTGCTGTATGTGATAGATAATTATGTGGAAGAGTTATTTTTATGCCAGCAAAAAATGAAGATGAATAAATATCTGATCAGTTTTAAGCATTGCTTGGAATTGTACTGCTGTTAATTACTGTGAAAAGGTTCCAGGAAAGTGCTCATACACAGCAGATTAGAATGAGTAGTAGGAAAAGAGAAGAAAAAAAAAAGGCTACAGGAATGGAAATAAATAATGACTGTGTGGTGGTTTGCCCTCTTCTGAACAAAACTGGAGAAAGCATTTTCTAGCATTTCCTAGCTTATAAATGGCAGGACAAAGTTGTATTAAAATGGTAGTAGGACATTTAAGGGTTGCCCAATTAGAAGGGGAGAGAAGACTTTGAACTGTTTTCAGTTTTCATTGTTTTCACCCTCTTTTTTATGTATTTATTTTTAAATTTATTTATTTTTGAATCAGCTAGGCTTTTTGTAAGGAAAGTTCAATTTTTCCATTAACAAAATACCATTGAAAGAACAACTTTAATCATCAATTATATGCAAACAAGATGATGGGTGACTGTGGGATTACATATACCTCCTCTTGTTGTTTAAACTACTCTTGGTATTTTTATTTTAAATTGAGGAAAATCAGAAAGTACTGATTTATTTTATATTCTAACTGGACTGATAGGATTTAGAGATGTGTAATACATTGTGCAAAAGAAGACTCCTCTCTTTTGAGGTTGTGATATAGCCACATGGCTATAGATGTTGACTTCTTACATGGAATTACATGTGGTAATTTGGGCCATAATCAATTTGATCATTAGATTCAGCACATTTTATGCCTTTTTAAAAATCAGTCAGGCAAACTCTCTTTTTTTTTTGCAGTCAAAAATGCTGCACAGTCAGAACTCATTTCTGGAACTATTTTTGTTTGGAAGTAATTTGCACCCAAGTGGAGAACTAAAAAATAACAGATTTTGCTGAAAAGATACAAAACACTTTGCTTCTGGCCAGAGTGCAAACAAGGAAAATTTGAAGCCAAAATAAGTCTCTTTGAGGGAATTTGAGGAAAGCATGGGAATAGAGAGTTGGCAATGCCAGCAGCATTCCACTATGTTCAGTAAAGATTTATCTTAATTGTGGACAGGCCTTTATGTATGGCAGCACCAGTGTTACAAGCCAGGCCTACTCCCTGTTGCCAGTGGTGGAACTTCTGAAGCAAAGCCAGCTGTAGTCTTTCACCAGCAGCCTTCCTTCCATATGCATTTTTAATTTCTCTGAATCCTTGAGTAGCACATTAAGGATCTGGATACTGAACCAATGGAAGTGATGGCACATTTGATTCCACAGCCAGCCAGCCAGGCAGTGCTGTAGGTTTCTGGTTTGTTTAGGAAGGGAACACTGACATAGTGAGAACTGCATTGTCCTGTGGAGGGTTTTACCACTTGTCCAGGTTTTACAAGAGTGCTGCATACTGGCTAAACCTTCCTGGAGTCAAGGGATAGTTGATACTGACAGAGAGCTCTGACTCATCCCTCTAGATGATATAGATCATATAGAGAAAGCAGTTTTCTTAGGACTGGAGTATGAGCAAGGATGAAGATTCCAGAATCTCTCTGGGTAATTTCTGCTAGTATTTAATCATGAAAGATGCTTTTTCATGTTCAAGTGGGGCTTCCTATATACCAATTTTTGTCTGTTGCCTCTTGTCCTTTCATGGGGCATCACAGCTGGGAAAAGTTCTGTTCTATTTTGCAACCTCCTATCAGGTATTTATGCATATGTTTTGGCCCCCAAGCCTTCTCTTGTCCCAGGAGAATAGTCTCAGCCTCTCCTGGTAGGACACATGTTTCTAATTGTTTCATCATCTTTGTGGGCCTTTGCAGCACTGCCTCCAGTATGTCCTCATCTCTTTCAAACTGGGAAGCTCAGAGCTAGACACTGGATGGACTCACATATGTGTTACCAGGGCTGAGGAGCAGGGAAGGATCACCCCCCTCAATCTGCTGGCAGCAATTCTCCTCATGCAGCTCAGGACACTGGCTGCCACTGGCTGCCTTTGCCACAAGGACACATTGCTGGCTTAATGCCTACCTGATGACCACCAAGACACCACATCTTTTTCTGCCTAACTAGTCTTTGGCCAGTTGGTGCTCAGCCTGTTGTGGTGCCTGGAGCTATTCCAGCCCATGTGCAGAACTTGATTTGCTGAACTTTATGAACCAGGTTTCCCCTTATCATAAATCCATACTGACCACTCCCAACCATTTGTTTATCCCTGACACATTTTGAAATTTTTTGCAGACTAATTTGCCCCACTGAGGAGTTTTTAATTTCCCAGATCCTTCTTCCTGCTCTTCTTGAAGACAAGAGTTACACTTGCTTTCTTTCAGTCCTCAGGGACCTTCCCCACTTGCCATGACCTTTTGAAGGTAATTGAGAGTGGCCCCCAGTGACATTAAGCAAGGTCACAAAGTTCCTTTGGATGTATCTATCCTACAGGGACTTGAACATGGCTGGTCTGTTTGAATGTTCCTTAACCTGATCCTTTTCCCCCCACTGTGATCCTTCTTTGCCTTGCATCTTCCTCCTAGTCGGAGGAACCTGAGATTCCTGAAGGTTAGTTTCACCACTAAATAAAGTAACAAAGACATTTAGTACTTAGCCTTTTCCGCATTCTTTGTCATCAGATCTTCTGCCCCCTTCAGTGCTTAGATTATATTTATCTAGTCTACATTTTGCTGCTGATGTGTCGGTAGAGGTATTCCATGTTGCCCTTGATGTTTCTAACAAGATTCAGGTCTAGATGGGTTTTTCTTCAGCATGATCATTTTATTCGATTTAGTTCCTTTAGCTTACTTACAGTTTCTGTTGAAGGGGCTGAAGAATAAGAGAGAAAAAAAGTATTGAGGTTTTTATTATGTAGGAGGAAGCATACTTAGTGGCTTGAGATATTGACTTTATTTTGACAGACAAGACCTCTGATGAAGCCAGGTTTCTAGGAGCCAAGTTTAAATTCCCTCTAGTCTCTCCTGCCTCTTTGAACAGTTGAGAAACTCCAAAGTGTCAGTTCATGAATAAAACGTACAGAGGGATCTAAGATTCCTTATATCCCTGTGGAAGAAATTACTGACTTCAGTGAGAGAGGCTGGCTGATTTGACAACCTCAGAGGCTGGTTGTCTTAATCTTGAGAACATTGGAAAATTCCTTTTTCTCTTAGAGGTATTTTGCCTTGTTGCTTCTGAAAAAAACATCATTCTGAGGTTTTAAAGTATAATGGATGTTGGTAAACCACCATTAACACAAAGAAAAAGAGGATGTTGGTGAGAACTTCTTCAGCTATCATTTCTTCTAACTGCAAAAGGAAATAACAAATGTGTTTATTTGGCATTAGTCAGACTGTATGGAGTCAAACCTCCAGGGACCGACTGGTTTTTTTTCACAGACAGAATGTGTTACCACCAATGGTTACCCCAGTCTGCTGTAGTCCACCAAATGGTTTCCTTCAGCTTCTCTAGGTTTTGAGGCATTCCTTGTGATGTGAGAGGTCAGTTTTGTGTCAGCCTTAGGTGTCACAGCCACATGCATTGGGTTCATAGGCATGTCTATATCCTTTTCCATCAATCCAAATGTCATAAAAAGAAAAAAAAATCCAGTGGAAAATGGAATTGTGCTGAATCTGAGTGGTGTGTTAGGTAATACTATTTTCATGTAGAGCTGTTCAGTCTCCCTGACATTTTCTGTTCCATCTGGAGTCTTTAGATTTGAAATTATGCAAGAGAAGCAAGATTTATTGGTTTTGGGTAAGAAAAGATGGGAGAAAGGACCTGTCAGCAATGGGTCTAAAAAGCAGTAAGCTAAGCCCAGGATGTCTCTGCCCATCTTGTATCAGTGTTCATACCCATGAAACAAAACCAAACATAAACCTGCCATGGGAATATGGAAGTTGCTCAGGGAAATGAGATATAATTTTGAAATTTGGTGGGAATTCAGAATCCACCATGGAAAATTTGAAGCTGCCATCAGTATATTTGGAATTGGAGATATGGGCTGCTCAGGGAACGTAGATTTACCTGTGCCTTGTGTAAAAGATTTTAAATGTTTAATGAATGAGTTTGTGAAAAGTCTGTAAGAAGGTGAGTATTTGTGGATCCTGGAGGAGGTAAAAAAAAACAAGTTGGGGGGATGGGCAGGAAAACAACATAATGATAAAACAGATTTAAAAAACAGATTAAATTAGTCTTGTGGGGCCACCTCACTTCTCCCTGGGCTCAAAGGGCTTGCTGATTGCCTGCATGCTTCTGTCTCTGGAATGCAGCAGCATTTTAACTTCCTTAGGTGGGAGGAAAGGCTGAGTGCCTGAAGGTGTGCCTGTACCTCTGTAATCTGAGAATACCAGATACAACCCAGCAGCTTTGAGACTGTTTTCCTTAGTAACCTCTCAGAGTCTTCAGAATGCTAATGACAGGGTTTATTAGAACAACAATCCCTGAAGGGGAAAGATAATGTTGTGTGGAGGCAGGACCTACATCCAGCGCCCCAAGGTTCACATGAAGGGCACTGCTCCTGACATCTCTGACACTGAAATGCAGAAAGCTTTGCATTTCTCCATTAGAGGCAGTAACCTGTGTTCTAATATATTAGCATAGCTGTCAAAATCAGCCAGGCCAAAAAACTGTGCTGTTTCTGTTCAGGTACTGACAGTCTTCTTATCAGTGCAGGGTTTACCCATTACTGCCTTTACTGGGCAGCTAAAGTAGGAAAACTTTCATCATGTAATGTGTGTCTTGAGCTAGGGGAATTTCAAGTCCGTCATAACTTTTTTGCTGGAAAGGAAGGAGTGATGCGTGATGGGAGCAGGTCCAGTGGCAGAGGTGTCTGTGAGTACTGTAGCTCAGATATGACACTGGTAATTCCTCCTCTTACTGGTAACACAGTGCTGGATGCTAGCATAGTCACCTCCATAAGGGTCTTCTTGTCTCGTAACCTCAGGCTTTATCAGTGGAAGACTTTCAGTAAATGGATACCCAGGCTGCCTGAATGTAAGCTGTTTCTCTTAACTAATTTTCTATCAAAACAAGCAATATGGATGTGCAAAATCTGTGTCAATTTAGTCATAAATTTGGTCTCATAATCAGTGAAAAAGCTTTTTCTAGCTTCAATTTTTTTGGAGATCATCAGGATGTTTGACTTTTCCCAAACGTAAAAATGGGAATCCCTGGGATAAAATATACTCACGTCTTGCATTTAAGAGGCCTAATTTTCAGCAGAAACAGGTAGATTAGTATCTTCTTATCTTCCACAAGAAAAATGCCTTCATTTTGGCTCATGCAAATTGTAACTCCACATGTTTCTTTTCTGTGGTATTAGATCCTTTTTTCTTATGTTGTGCAAGGCTACTTGCACAACATCTACTGCTTCAAGAAGTTCCATAGGTGAGTTGATTAGTAAACCACATCACTTTTGAAGACATGGGAGAATGTATTTTTCCTTCTGACTGAATTCAAGTATGAGGCACTTCCTTTAAGTCTTCTCATGTCTAGAGAAAGTCTGGGGCACAAAGAACATTACTGTTCCACCAGATTTTCCTGTTTGGTTCAAGAGTAGTGAAGTATTATCCACTAAGGTTTTGTACAAATAAAAGATCTCCAGGAAATCATGTTTTTGTGGACAAACACTTATCATGGTCTCAGTAGGATAAAACCTTGGGTTTGAAATTTATGGAGTATTATTTCATTAATATTTCATCTTGTAGGTAATCACAGGAAGGATTTTGTTCAGAGGCCCGCCGTCTGAAAAATGCAGGATAGCATTGGAGGGCTGTTTGTATGGGAAGCCTGCAGAAGTATTTTAATGTGAATTCAGGGAATCTCTAAGTTGATTTACAACATCACTAATGCCACCTCATCCCCTTCAACCTTTGTCATTTCCTTCTCCCTGCAGTATTAAATTTGTGAGAGTACCATGCTCTAGTTTGGTTTCTGTTCTGGTACCTGCACTTTTTCTGGACTTGGAAATACTGTGAAAAGCAAGAATTTACTGGACTTAGTAGGACATGTTTTGCATTTGATACACTTAAATGGCAGACTTGGAATTCCAGCCACTTATGACTGATCCCTGTTTTCCATATGTTGCTTGGATTATCCAATGTAACTTCAAAATTTCCTCTTCCCGATTCTGGGAGAAGTGAAGTGCGAGCTCTCTACACCTGGGTGCATCCTACTTGTGCTTGAAGACTGTCTTCCTCTTGAAAAGTTTTTACAGAAAACATATATATGAAGGAAATTATTTGTAATTTAATTGATCACATCACCTGCTTTCCTTCCTTTGTTTTGGATCATAATAAATATTTTGTCTAGCTTTTTTCCTCCACAGTTGCACTAGCTGGGTTAAAATTACTCCAAGTTCTGCATCCCAGTGTTTAGTTAAAAAATATAACTGTGTTTATGTTAAAGGTAAAGTTATGAAGAATGAAAGCAGATGATAATTGCCATAGGCATTTCCAGGAAGTTTTTAAATAATTGTAAGATCTATATTTCTAAAACTTTCTTGAAAGTATTTGTTTCAGTGATCCATAGAGTCTCTGGCACCAAAAGTCCATTTGAGTGCTTGCAGTCCAAATAAACATTGAGCTTTATGATGTTCCCAGTGACTGGACTAATTTGTGCTGTTTTGTTATTGCAGTGCTACAGTTCTGTGCTTTAGCTGTTCCCACAACATCTTGGAAGTCAGCAGTCAAGATCAGGTTTCCTAACAAACATTTTGGTGTCTTTACATGTATGTCCAGTGATTCATTGTCTTGGGATGCTTGTAAATGGTGAGGTCTTGACATGCTTTTGGGGTGGATGGGAAGTGCCATCTTTCTACTAAAGAAAACACAATTATGTATACTTGGAGGTTTCCTTTTACTTGATTCTAAGAGGCCAAAGAACTTTATTTATCTGCTTGGAATAGTCGATTTTATTGAAATTCAGATAGGAGTATAATTTTCATGAGTCTTACAGACTTGTTTTTTGTGAAAAATTAAAATTTAGTAACAGAAACAGAACCTTTGTTTTGCAACATTTTGTAGTTCCTTTCACTAGATGCAGAAACACCTAAACTGGCATGGTTACAGAAGCAGCTCTGCATGTGCTGGCAGTAAAGACTGCAAGCAGGAGACACAGGTTTCAGGGCAGTAGTAGTATCCCATGTTCTGCAGAATTGGGTATGGCTACTGAGGCAGGTCAGAAGCACAGTGTGTGGTCAAGTCTGCAAGTGCACATTGGTCAAATTGCATTGTTCTTTGAGCCCACTGCCTGTTGTGGTCCCTGCCTGCCATCTCCTTTCAGTGCAGATTAAGGGCCTGGGTCTTATTTACTCTCCAGTAGAGTGCATGGCTGAGCTGGTCCACACAACAGCTTCTTAGTTTCTCTTTGAGTTTGAACACAGAAGAATAAAGATTCATGACTCCCCACCCCCTGCCAGAGTCAATTGACCTCTTGGAGGCATCTCTTCACCTAGTGGTGTGAGGATAATGCAGGGCTATGTACACAAAGAAAAGAGCAGGCTTTCTGATGGGACAGGGCCCAGAGCTTTCTTTTGGGGAGCATTCAAGTGTGTTAGGCTAAAATAGAAAACAGGTGGAAGAGGTCTGCAGCCTGTCATGTGACTTATCATCTAAGTCTCCCTTGCAGCAATAGCTGCTTGATCTTAAACCTTGGAGAGTGAATCTTTCTCGTGTTTCTGACAGTTGTTTTTGGCAATCTGATCTCTCATACACCACTGACTGTTTTTAGTGGTGATCCCCAGGAATGAGTCAAAAGTTCTGATGCTAGAGAGGCTCCTGGTGGGTTCCTGTACCTCAAACCTTGTCCTTCAGCCTTTTCAAATTTTGCATCTCACTCAGTTGGCCCTGAAGATCCTCTGCACCACAAACAAGCTCTGTCTCATGCAGCAGGAATGGCCCTCATTTTGGATAGTGAATGCTGCATCACCTAACCATTTATGTACTTAGCCTCAGTGGCTCCTGACTGATCATGTCTTGTGAACAGTCTAATATCATGTGCCTGTTTGTATTTGTATGCATCTGTTTTACACATATTTATTCATTTGTTCTGTCCTCTTTTGCACAATATTAGCACATCATTTTTCTCTCACATGCAGACATGCATTGCCTTGGCAACAATGAGCAAAGGCACTCTGTATGTATGTACTGGTAACTGATATAAAAGATATTCTTATCACTGCATTAAATTAAATTTAAAATAAAGGGCCAGCTACAGAAAATCACTCAGGCAGGTTGACTGATTGAAATGGGATTCATCCATGTGCTACAGTGATTTCCTGCATTCCATGCTAAATCACTGCTCTGAGCAAGGATGACTGAAGATTGATGGAGTTTATGTTTAATGGTGTGGTGCGAGCAGCTATTCACTAGCTCACTCTTGAAATGCATGCTAACTGTGAGCTCTTAAACTGGCTTTAGGAAAATGATTTTAAGACCATACATTGCCTTATAGATTGCTTATCTTTGTGCCTTGTCCCTTTCCTCCTGAAAGATTTGGATTAGGAAAATACAAGTTCAGACTTGGCACTGCTTTTCACTTCTGAAGATGAGATTTGCCTCATGTATCATTGTCTGCATAACATGAATTCCTCATCTGAGCTTGGAATACACCCTGCCCCTATCCTTGTCAGTGAGAGGCGCTTCTCTACAAGCCCAAGCTGTCCTATCTCCCTGTCCTTTGCAAGGAATGGATCACCTTTTGGAAGCACCTCTTCCTTTGCTCTGTGGAGGTAGGGAAGGAGGAATGAATCCCTCTCTCCTTCTCTTTGTGCATACCTCTCCTCTGTGTTAAAGGTGAGAGATAGAAAGTAGGTCTGGCATCTTATATACCTAGTGTTTGTTTTACAGTAGCTAATTTTACTCAATTACAATATTTCATTACAGTCATTCCTGTTCCCTGCTACAACTGGTCTTTTTGCTGACATGAGGGAATTCTTGATTAACGGTGCCTGGAGCTGAGCCATCAAGAGGCAACAGACACCAACAGTATTAGGTTAGGTCAACGTAACGGTACATAAGCTCTACTCCTTCTGAAGGCAAAATTTAATCTGAGGAGGTGGGGTAAAATCCAATTACTGTGTGAGAAAATATGGTACCCAGTGGGTGTGCATTGCAGTGTTCAGCTAAAAGATTTCATTTGAGCTAGACTGGTTTATGCTCTTAGGTTCCAGGGGAAAGTTCATCTTGCACTCTGATGGTACCATCCAGCTCATGCCTTAAGCTGGTACATCATAAGCACTTGGCTGTTGTGGCATAAGAAACTACAGTTTTTGTGCTCTTGTTCATTCAACCCCTTTTGGAATGAAAAGTCATTAATCCCTTATGTTTAGTCTCTTGATATTCTCAGCATTGTTAGAATTATCTTTATAACTTCCTGCTTTCCCTGGCTACTAGAGTAATTCTGTTGGTTCTATTGTCATGTATTTATGAACACTATTATCAGAAAACAGTTTTTCTGGACTTATTTATCAATTTCAACACTGTGTACATTTACAGAGGAAAGGGATCACTCTAATGAGTAATTTGCCAAAGGCCAGTTTTAATTAATGTAGGCTATTAAATTAAGAAATATTCTATGAAAGTTGGATCTGTGAGTGTGCAAGGCCTTTGCTCCTCTCTTTGTTCTTTCTTTCTTCTGCTTCTCAGCAGCCTGGTCTGATGACATGTTGAAGTGATGGTGGAAGACATTCTGTGAGCAGAACATACAGCCAGGAAAGCTCCTGCAGCCTTTGAGTTATTTAGTCACTATGATGCCAAAATTCAGTCTTACCAGCCACAAAATCTGTCTGAGAATGGAGTGGATATGTAAATCACAGAATTAGGGCAGAACTATCTAAGTCCTTCTAAAACTAAGTCCTTTTATCAAGATAAAGGCTGAGGTCAGGTCTCTGGCCCCTGTGGCACAGTAATGAAGAAATGAAAGAGGTTGATCTAAGTCATTGGCTTGCAGAGTGATTTTCTGTTCTTTGCAGTTGGATTATTCTTAATAATTTTAAAATTGTTAGTGATACTGAGAAACACCTCTGTATCTTTGTGATGCTTGAGAGTGTTAAAATGTGTCTGGATTATGACCTTCTTTGCATCACCACCAGTTGTAGACTCACTGCTGCTCTTGAACAGGAGTGTCCAAACTTCATCCCTTACTCCTTCAAGTAATCTACAGTGGCCTGATAATCAGAGTCAGTTAGGTTGAAAAAGACCTCTGAGATTATTAACTCCAACTTTTGACCAATCATCACCATGCCAACTAGACCATGGCACTAAGTGAAACATTCAGTTTTTCCTTAAATGCTTCCAGGCATGGTGACTCCATCAGCTTCCTGGGCAGCCCATTATGCAACAACCTGTGGGACCAGAGTAATTGCAATCACATCTGCATTTTAGAAAGGCAGAATGTAGTAATTGAAGTGACCTTGGGGAAGTTCAGCAATCACTCATTAGAGATCCTGTGTTTCCAGTGCATGTTGACGGAGAATGGTAAACCCCTGCCTGCCTTGAGTGTGGCACACCTCCTGTGATGAGGAGGACTTTGTTGTTCTTCTCCCCTTCTCCATGTGGTTAGTGAGTTCTGATGTAATTTTTCTTTTAACTGCAGGTCACTTCATGGGCAACAACACAGTGATTGATGTTTTGAGAAGAGAAGGCTATGAAGTAGAACACACTCCAGCTGGACAAGCCATCAACAAGTAATTCATGCTTTTACCTAGCTGAGCAGCCACTGGGCAGGGGTGGGTTTGTAAACAATTATGAAGTAGGAATGGTAGCTGGAATTATAACTAAGAGTGAGCTAGGCTTTTTCTCTCCTTCCCAGCAGTTGGCTTTTTCTTCCATGAACTAGTTTATAAAGAGGATTTTATTTGGTTTTGTTTCGTGGTTTTGTTGTTGGGGTTGGGGCTGTTTGGTTTGTTGTTGTTGCTGCTGGTTTTGTAGTGGGGTTTTTTGTTTGGGTTTGAGATGGGGTTTTTTGTTGTTCTTGTTGTTAATAAATTTTTACCCTTATAAGTTCTTAACTGTTCAATGAACAGCTGCAGAGTATGCATGCTTGATTCATCAGATCTAGATGCTGTCTTGTACCACACAGGGTTCCAGGTTTTTCTTTCCTCTTGTTATGTATTTGACTGCCCAGCCTTGTAATAATCCCCTTCTTTTATACTGTTATATTTTATTCTTCCTGTTTACTCTTTCCCAGCCTAGCATCTGATTGCCTGGAGTCTTTGCAAGCTGTCTCCATGACTGATTGCTCTCATGTCCCCTTTCTTCTACATTTTTAAGCTAAGGTACTTGTTGTTCTGGTTCATCCTGCAGCTGTCCTTTGGGATATACTCTTCCTGCTTCTTTTTATCTCTCACTGGATGTTTTTATCCACCTCCATGGTTTCAGTAACTACAGAATGCCAGATAATCTTCTCCTCCACTCTCAACTGAGAATTACTTGTGCTTTGACTCACCTGTTCCTGGAATTCCTGCCACCAGCTTAGGGTTTGCAATCTTTGCTTTCCTCTTCTCCAGACTTATCAAACATGTAGCTGTCAGATATACTCACTTTTCATTGCTAAAAAACCACAATGGAGACAATTGGAAATTGGTCCCAGTTATGGTGCTATTTCCCTTTTATCTTCTGTGCCAGGTAGTGTCCCTGTTTACATCTATCCCCCATGTTCCTGATCTGGGACTCCCAGACTGGACTTCCACCTTTTGATAGGATTTCTGCAGAGGGAGCAGTGTTGAGTCTTGGTCTGTCCCAAGGGCTCTACCAGAGTGGTGCAAATTAGTAACAATTGTTTTTCTCATATGCTGATTGCTTCATCTTTCTCTTCATACCACCTTTGCTGTTGTCTGAAGACATGAGATTGAAATTCTGGCAATGATTTTTTTTTCCTGAAATTTTTGCAATGATTCTTGACATGGACAGAGTCATTAACTCTACATGCACTGAAAAAAAAAAACCTGATCCAAGAATTAGCCCACGATTATATGAATGCCAGCCCCTAACCCAGTTTCTACCAGTGAGCAGGTGGTCTGACAATGAGAAGCACCTGTGATTAAGAACAAGACTTAATGATTCTATAATGCTTGAGTTGTGCTAGAAAATCCAATGTATTAGTGTTCTCAGGGATGATTTAAAAAAAACTGAAAAGAAAAAAACAAAACCAAAAAAGCTTGCACTGATATTTTCATGTTGTTTTTAATTTTTAGTTTAGGTATTCCTAAATACAGCTGCAGCAGCTTCTTAAAGCCTAAAAAAAGATAGCTTAATAGGTACTTGAAAATAATGAGATCTGGTACTACTCTGTAAAGATGTAACTGTAAGGGCAGACAACTGAAGAAAGGAGAGATAGATTTTTCACTTATCAGGATGGTTGGTATCAAGGTTACTTGGAGTAGCTTACTTGAGTAGCCCTCAGTTTGTCATCAGTTGCCTTTTAAACCTCTTATTAGGACTATTGGACAGAACATCCTTCCTGGAGTCTTGATATTAAACCTGAGTAAGAATACGGCATGTCACTGTTAACATTTCTGGATGACTTGGAAACAGATTTAAAAACACAAAATACATTTTAAGAAAAATGTGGATTCAAAGGAAAAGAGCATTTAAGGTCAGGGAAAGGACCTGTGGCAAGAGTGTGTCAGAGTCCTAGGGCTTGGAAGAAAGATTCCACTAATTACTATCCTGGGTTTGTTCTAGGAGCAAACAGCAGAGCATCCTGTGACAGTAAACCCAGTGCTGATCACATAAATGTAGAACTGTATCCAGCTATTGTCCTATATAGTGCTGCACACAGTCCAGTCAGTACCTGTGGACTATTTCACAACTGAGACAGGATAAAAATGCAAGTGGTTGGACTGAGACAGAGAATTTAAATGACTCTGGAGATATTAGATAGTGGAGATATTAGTTGAGAGGTCCTACAATACAAAAAGGAGGAAGTCTGCAATCATCTCCTTTCCCTGCAACATGCCTTTTTACTGTAGCTGCACAGTCTGCTGCTTCCTGTGCCCTGGCTAGACAAAAAGTCCCTTGTGAGGTATGTTGTAGGTATCTGTGTGTAGGACCTAATAAGGATGCAGGATAGTCATGCTCATTTTCCTGTAGCAGGCGGGGCTGCCTGAGGTGTACCTTCCATCTGCAGAGCAAATGGGGTGGATGCTCCAAGTCTAGGAGACAGAAAGGTTCTTCTCCCTGGTGTCTCCCAGGCAGGCAAGGCAAAATAGGTGCTCCAAGCAGGCAGTATTGCATAGAGCAGCTTATAAATAGTACCACAAGTTCAGTCAAGCTTTTTCTGACTCACTTTGGTCTTTAACTGTTGTTCCTGATTTTTAGAATGTAGTTATATATTGTAAATTATTCAACACAATCACGGCCATAATTAAGGTGCTTGTGGACTCTCCTTTAGCTGCTGTGACAGGAGAGGGGATTGGCCTGGAGGAAAGAAGGATGGGCTTTTGAATCTGTCTTTTCCAGTGGTCTCTAAAAGAATGTCCTGCAGGAAGCGTTACAAAGAAGGTTTGGTATATGGATGTGACTGAGGCAGCATCTATTAGAATAAATGTCTGGCCATATATGATGCAGGTCACCTTCTACCTGTAGCAGTGCTGAAGTCCAGCATGGTGTGGCCATGGGTTCAGGAGGGAAGGCTGCAAGCAGCATGGCACTCTAATCTACAGGGGTGGAGTGCTGCCCACTCTATGACTTAGTTAAGGAACAAATAAATGAAGAGAAATGGTGGAAAAGGGAATCATAGGCAGAAGACCTTGGAACAGGTTAAATCAGATTGTTGGAGAGAGCTAATGAGAGATCATCTCTGTAAGGTAAAGAGTGGGTGATGTGAAGCAGCTGAGGGTGAGAGCTGCAGGATCATGACAGTTCAGAGGTGATAAAGTGTGACTGATTGTGGCACCACAATGATTTTAAATGAGATTGATAACCCTAGGTCTATTCTGCAGCAGACTCTCTACTATAAACTTCAATATGTGATCACTGATTGTCCTTGCAGCAAGTAAGACAGATTATCTTTGTTTTCTGTCTACTCTCTCAATGTTCTAGTCCATAACTTCATTTCCCCTTCTCCTGGAACTACTCTCTATTTGCTATCAAATAAGTGGGTGTACAGTGATGGGCTAGCTTGAAAACTGCACCCATGCTGGAATACATCTCCTTGCAGACCACCTCCTTTTCATGCCATTGGAAGCTAAAAAAGGAGTACAGTTCTCGGAAAGTTTCATTGATTAAACACAGTTTCTGCTTGGTGGTCTGTGGTTTTCTGTTACTTTTCTGAATTTCAGCCCAAGCCAGTCTGCACTTTTTTTACAGAAGACTGTTGCATCTCTTCTCTTTATGAAGTAGCCATAAAAATCAGTTACATATTCCTGCTACGTTCTGTGTATACACAGGGTGGTTTGATTTTGTGGTTTTGTCCAAGATGCTCATAAACAAGTAAAGAGGGAAAATTGTTCCAAACAATGAGAAATGTGGGCCAGCAAAGCTATGACTGAATAGGACACTGCAGACTGCCTGCCTTAGAGTACAGATGAGATGTTGCTTGCTCTAAGAATATAGAAACAGAGCTTCAGTAATCAAGGTGGAGCTGATTGTTGTTTATTTCTACTTAATCACCTTCTCAGGAAGCTGAGTAGTCACAGCCCTGAGAGCTTTTTCTGGGAGCTCAACTTTGTGTTTCTAAGATTTGTATTCTAAGACAATTTGTACATGTACATAGTCTCTGTGACATATATCATTCACTGGAGCTCATTTGAAATTCCCAGTAATGCTGCCAGCCTAACACAGGATCTGGGCAGCTGGAAGGATAAGGTCTGACTCCCACTCCCTTGTTGCTTGCTATAAATGTGTGCAAATCTTGGCTCTGCTTCTGAGAGAGATGCAATTTCTCAGTTTCCTCCCCTTCATGTAGACCTCCATACTTGTCCATAATACCCACTAAGACCACCATTTCATGCTCCTTGGTGTGCTTTATCTGAGTGGCAGGACAGCATTACACCCTTTTGCAGATCAACACTAGAAGCCAGTGCCACAATGGTGTGTTGAGCTCTGGTCTCTTACATGCCAGACATGTCCTCTGACACAATGTTTTGTAAAGGCTGTGCATTCACTGCTTTGTACCATCTTCCTTCATCAAAAAGAAAATGAGAAGACAGTGAATGTGGTGGTGCCAAAATTAATCTGCTTTTCATTGATGTGTGCTAGACGGCCCAAAGGATTCCACACAGAATCATGGAACATTCAGGGATTAAGAAGGACTTCAAAATCATCTAGTCCTAATCCCCCTGCCATGGGCAGGTACACCTCCCACTAAACCAGCTTGCTCAAGGTCTTATGCAACCTGGCTTTGAAAAGTGACAAGGTTAGGGTACTACAGCCTCTCTGGGAAACCTCTTCCAGTATTTCACCACCTTCATGGTAAAGATTTTTTTCCCCAATACCTGGCCTAAATTCATCCCTTCTTCAGTTTGTATCTATTACTCCTGTCACTGCAATTCCTGACAAAGAGTCCCTCTCCAGATTACCTGTAGGACCCTTCAGATACTGGGAAGTTGCTATGAGGTCTCTACACAGCCATCTCTTTTCCTGAGTGAACTGACCTAGCTTTCTCAGTCTGTCTTCACAGGGGAGGTGCTCCAGTCCTCTTAGTAATGCTGTGGCCTCCTCCAGTCTTGCTCCAACACTTCTGTGTCCTTCTTATGCTGAGGACCCCACAACTGGATGCAGGGCTCCAGCTGGGGTCTCACCGGAGCAGAGGGGCAGAATCCCCTCCCTCCCCTGCTGCCCACACTGCTTTGGATGCATCCCAGGACCCCATTGCCTTTCAGGGCTGTGAGTGCTCATGGCTGGGTCATGTTGTATTTTCAACCATCAATCATCACCCCCAAGTCCTTCTCAGGGCTGCTGTCAATCAGTTCTCCACTCAACTGGTAGATCTGTCTGGGATTGCCACAACTCAGGTACAGGACCTTGCACTTGGCCTTGACCTTCATGGGTTTGCACAGCCCCACCTCTCCAGCCTGTCCAGGTCCCTCTGGATGGCATTGCTTCCTGCCAGCATGTTGACTGCTCCACACTGCTTGGTGCTGGTGACAAGCTTGCTGAGGGTGCCCTTGATCCCACTGTCCATGTAACTGACAAAGATCTTGAACATTGACCGTGCCAGTGCTGACCACTGAGGGAGACCATTCATCACTGGTTTTCATGTGGACAAAGAGCTGTTGACCACAATTTTTTGCATGTGGCCATCCAGCCAGTTCTTTATCCACCAAGCAATCCATCCATCAAATCTATGTCTATCTAGTTTGGACACAAGGCTATAGTCTGGGACAGTGTCAAATGCTTTGCCTAAGTCCAGGCAGACAATGGAAGTTGCTCTACCACATCCATCAGTGCTGCAGCTGCATCAGAGAAGATAATCACATTTAACAGGCATTGTTTGTCCTTGATAAAGCCATGTTGGCTGTTACCAATCACTTCTTCATTTTCCTTGTTTGTGTTAGCATAGTTTTCAGGAGAATCTGCTCCATGATCTTGCCTGACACAGAGGTAAGACTTTCACTTTCTCCATTTTAAAAATGAGGGATATAGTTCCCTTTTTCCAGGTGTTGGGAATTTTACTTGAGTGCCGCAAGTTTTCAAAAATTAGTGATAGTGGCTTAGCAACTTATCTGCCAGCTGCCTTAGAACCTTTAGATGAATCTCATCATCCCCATGCACTTGTGCACATTCAGGTTCCTTAGATGGTCTCAAACCTGATTGTCTCCTGTATTGTCCTTAGGATCTTCATATTCCCATTTGCCTTCCCTGGCTTGGGCAGCTTGGCTGGAACACTTGCCATTGAACACTGAGATACAGAGGTCAATGAGAACCACATACTTCTCTGGGTCCAGCATGCAAACAGGTGATTGTTAATGGTTATGCTGAGCTTTCCATAGTCTGTGGGCTAGCTCATTTCTTACCTTCTCCACCAGTGAGAGTTGCTGGTCCAGACCTGGTTTCATCAGCTGGTGCTTTAGTTGTTTTGCTTGCCCCTTCCACTTGTTCCCCAAGGTAGTTTGCTCTGGGCAGGAATGTCGAAAGGAATAATCTTGTCTGCATTCTGCAGCACATCAGACTAGAGGAGTGTCGTTTGACTCTGACTTAGAAATTATTCCATTTTTGTCTTCTTTTAGAGATGCAAGCTTAATTCCAAGTTACTCCACCCTTATCCAGACAGCATACTTTTCTCTGATACAGACTGCCTCTTTTCCAAATTTTTTTTTTATTTTGCTAAAGAGCACTATTTTGATCACAAAATCAATATTGGCTTAATGAAGAGGGAGCAGGAATACAAGGTAGAAAAATGAAAATCCAGGAAGAAATACATGTATGTTTTTAAATGTATGTGCCTTGATAGGATCTGTTACAGGATTTTGCCTCAAAGCCTTATTTTTAAATGTTATCTGTATTCTCTCTTTATTCCAGCCGAAAATCCCCCAAAACCTTGTTAGCCTTTTCATCATCACACAGTCCCTATGTCATGTCCCATGAGCTCCCATTGCACCCCCAGAAGGAGGCAGAAGAGGAGGAAGAGTTCCTTCCTCACCTGCTAATCCCTGACAGCACTGATGTGCTCATTAAAGCAGACGGGAAGTACAAAAAGAAAAAGAAAAAGCAGCAGAAGAAGCAAAGACTGCGACAATTTAATGACCTCTGGGTTCGCCTTGAAGAAAGGTAACTGACAGCTGGGGAGAGGAAGGATGGCTTGTCATGCAAACTGGACTTCAACTTAGACAGTTTAATACATACCCTCAAACTTCTGCTGGGGTAGATATATCCTGTGGAGAGGATCTGACCTTCTCCACTGAAGCATTTGCACAAAGTTTCTTGCTTTTAGTGGCAAAAAAAGCTTTCTATTTTTTCACTTTGCATAGTTAGATTTGTGGAAAACTAGGCATAAAGCAAGTGGAAGTCTTGTCTAGATCATTCTGCATTTGGGTTTGAGAGACTGTGAGCATATGGCAGTCCTCTCTTTCATGGAAGGCTGGGTCCAGTGGTAGATGGTACAGATCAAAGCCTTGGACTGTTATCCAAAACTGCTGCATATGATGAAACTATCATTCCTGGCATATGTTCTCTGTGCACCTGGGTGATATTCATGCAGTATTTTTAGTCTCTGTATTCTTTCAGTCTGATAAAGCATGACAGCCTAATGGATAGCAGAGTTTATATTAAAAAAAGTAGTGTGTTGTGGGGCAGAGGTTCACACATAACCCATACTTTCCATCCAGAAAAGCTTGCTTACCTACAAGAACTACAGCAACCAAAAATAAAAAAAAAAAAATTCTCTCATTACCTATACTTGGGCCTGCAGCTGAATGTATACCTTAATATTTCCCTCCTGTCAGATAACACACATGCCCAAATCAGCTTGCTTTTGTACTCTGTGTGTCTGTATCTCTGCCATGCTCAGGTTGAAGGCATTAAATTTTTGTGATACCAAAAACAACCAAACAGGTTAGGGTGATGGAGAAAAGTCTGGCAGTTCTTGAAATGAAGCCTGTACATTATTTTTTTTTTTCCCCCTCTCAAGAACACTTCTTCCTACTCCCCAGTTACTGAATACATCAGAGTTCTCCTATGCCTTTCCTATCAGTTCCCTGGGTTCTAATTGTACTAGAGCTATGAGAGATACATGGCTCAGGCTTGTCACAAGTGACTGCAGCTGCAGTTCTGCTTGAGGCATTCAGCTATTGTCAGATTTTTTAGGCCATATTCCCTTCTCTGCTCCTTCCTACAACCTTAGTATAATTATTTGGGAGACAAAGGGAGACAGATGCTCATGTAACATGTCCCCTGACAGACCTACACACGGTTCAAGATTCACCAATACAACAAATCCTGTACTGATTACATTTGATTTTGTCTCTTAGTATACCATTTAATTTCTTAATGTAGTTGATACTAGCTGATTGTGAATGGGTGTTTGTAGTTTCTGTTGTTAGTCTGTCTAGGTGAAATGCTAAGGAATGTCTGTCTTAATCTCCCACCCTGCCTCCCTAGTGCCATTTTCAGTGTTTCACATGCAGTTGCTCCCACAAAGGTCAAGGAAGTCATTGGGCAGTGAATCTAAGATACCTGTGCACTTGCAGTATCAGGCCTTCAGAAGAAGAGGGAAGATGGCAAACTGGGCTACTATGACCAAACTGAAGGCACATTGGGTCTGCATGGTATATTTCAAGTACTGCCAGGCAGTAGTGAGGCAAAAACAAAGCAAATGATGGCAACCTAGGAAACTAGTGTGTAAGTATGGGAGCAGTAAATCTGCTTTTCTTTTTTTCTTTTTATGTTTCCTTTCTTCCCCTACTATTTAAGTCTTCCTTTGTGCTAAAAAATTACCGCCGTGCTAAGTGAGGGATGCCTTGTAGGGGCAACTCCTTAGCAGCAGAGAAGAGCTTAAACGTCTGGAGATGGAGATGCTGCATGGCAGCGCTGGCAAAGACAAACGATGCCTGGGAGATTGCTGTGCCCTTAATGCCTTCCCGTAGAGGGAAGGCAGCTGTCCCTCCGGCAGGAGCCCAGCCTGTGCACTGCTGTTCTGTAAAGCCCGGGTTGTCTGCTGGGCTCTGCCACAGCGCCCACAGTGCCGCGGCTGGGCTGGGCTGGGCTGGGCTGGGCTGACAGCCCCACCTCGCGGCGCGTCCCTTCCCAAGGAAATCCAGCATCTCTGGGTGTGCAGACACAGGTAAAGCAGACACTGGTAAAGGCTTCTTACGAATGGGCCATTCACAGCTTTCAGGTTTATAGATGAGCTTGATATCCTTAAAGATCCTTTCCAGCCTACGTGATTCTGTGATATCTCCTGTGAGTCTGAAAGTGTGAAAGGTGCAACTCAGGTGATTTAGTAGAGTTGTAATGGGCTTGTTGGAATGGCCTTGGTTGTGCCCCTGTATGCATCAGTTAGCAGCTGTGTTTCCTTGATGTGCTGCCAGCTGGCTTCTCTCTGGCTGTTGTTCAGATCTTCGGGGAGTCCTTTGGGTAAGGAAGAGTAAAATGTTTTTTAAAAGGATACAAACTGCCTTCCATTTCCCAAAGTATTTTTGCTTACTGGACTGAAATAAGACAAGAATGGTTCACAGCAGCTGGGGATTGGATGCAGAAGAAATTACTCTTTTTTTTTTATTTGTCAGGTGGACTTGCTTTTAGTTTTGTCCAGATTTGTCTTCAGGCTCTACACAGCACCATTCAGTCCTGGGGGTTATGTCAGTTACATAGCTGTGGTGTGAAGCCTTGTTTTCAGTCCATTACTAAAGAGAGCAACTACCTCTGCAGTATCTAACCCTTCTGACTCTTGGCCAGCTGTGGTGTGTGATCTCCCCTAGTTCAGGTCAATTGGCATTAGCAGCCTGGAGCATACAAATTTCTCTCCACTATCATGTACTGTCATCATGGGAGCTCACCTCATGTATGCTCCAATTCAGTTCTTGTTCACCACGATGTCAAGAGTACTCTCTACCACTGGGAGATACTCTGGAATATAGTGATCTAGGATGTGTTTCTGGAAGCCATTCTTCCTCTGCTTAAAATATGTCATGTAAATCTTTTAAATTCCTGGCCTGTGGAAGAGATCATACAGTATAGAAATAAGGCGAGTCCCCACTAAAGTTCAGGAAGCATGGGTGAGGAAGATGAACTCATAAAACAGGTGCCTCACTCCAGATGCACTCAGCAAGTGCCCCTGCAGTGCTACTCCTCTGCAACAACACTTGCTTTGTTCTTATCTATTTTCTTCTTAGCTGGTAGGGGCTAGGAATGTAGTCATCTTACCCACCTGCCTGTGTGGGAGCAATGGGCAGTCTGGGTAGTTATTTTGGTGCTGTCATCACCCTTCTCAGTCTCTTCACTGTTCCTCTTCAAGTCTCCTTCACAGTTTGGCTGGGTCCTTGTGGGCTGGTGTGGGAGCTGTCCACTTGTGTGAGGAAGGGACAAGACAGCACTCTGCCATTTAGGAGGCACAGACTCTTGGTCAGTGTGTAACTTGCACAAGATACCATTCGCATGAACCTAGAGAAATGAGAATAGAGAAAAAAAAACCCTAGGATCACAGAGGCTGAGCACCTCCTGCTCTGTGGCTGTTGGGCACTTGGGGCTGGGTCAGGACTGATGTTCTTCTCTTGCCTTGCAGTGCTACTGATCCTCCTCCTCGGATCCGCATCATTAATGGCTACATCACGGTCGAGCCCCAGCCCCGGGGCCACGGGCGGTCCAGTCGCACTCGCACAGACACCAGCAATGCTCACCAGATTTCCTATTCTCTCTTCCTTCCACTACTGACTTTGACTTTGCTTAAGATAATGCATCACTGAAACACAGGAGGACCCAAGCTGCAAGACCCTTGCCTTAAAAAGAAAAAAAAAGAAACTTACTCAAAAAAAAAAAATAAAAATAGAAGACTGTGAGTGGGACACCTATTCTTTGGGATGTTCTTAAACTGCCTCCTTTTCCTGAGCCTGGATCATTAACTCTGTTAACTGGCTTGACCTACCCAATACAGGAGAAGATATTTTAATGAAAGTGTTATTTATCCTTCTCTTGCAGAAGAATGATTTCATGTTCTCCCATAACGCTTTGGGGAGATTAAAATGCCGCTATAACATAGCTGTTGTTTAGCTGTTTGAGCCCAACTAAAGTATGTATTTTTCACCTTCAGTGCCTTATTAGCAGATTTACACACCACTGACTTGTTTATTAGAGCAGAATATTTTGATCATAAGAGCACAGCTGGGAAAAAGAGTTGGTATTTTATGTCTCTACTGGTAATGCTTTTAATTCTTGCTTGTTAGGGCTCCAGATTACACATAAAGGTTTATGACAACACCTACAGTAGAATAAAACATTGAAAGCTTGTGAACAGAATGTTTCTGCTGTTCTGTTTGGTGGTATTTTAGGTGAGTCTCCCTGAACCTCTAGTGGCCAGGCAAGTCTCATAAGTGCAAACTAATGTACATTTAAGGAAAAAGCAATTCAGTGGGAACTTCACAAATCATAATGTTGGAGTCTTTCAAAATGAGTTCTCAAGAGGTGATTTGCACAATTAAGACTTAATTCTAGAAAGTCCTTTCAAGTTTTCTGCTGAGTTCATTGCTCAGAATTCCCAAATTATTTTAAGACCTTTGCAGCCTGTATGTAGTGGATGTATTGTCAAATGTTGAATGTAAAGAAATTTGGAAGCAGTGATGAATTTTCTGCATTTTTATGGGACATCTCTTGTGATCACACTTAACTCCATTTGTGAGCAATATTTCAGCACCATCTCTTAGCAAGGTTTCATTGCCTGAGAAGACCTCTTAAGTTTCACCCATGGGTGAACTTAGAGCCAATGTGCTGAGTTTAGTAACTTGGAAACATGGTAGTCACCTGCCCCAGTGAGGCAACAAACCTTCAGGTTTCCCTTTCTATGCCGTTACACATACTTCACTGCTTTTTCCATTGCCTGTTAAAAGTAGTGCTTTTTCATAGCTTTCTACAGCACATTGGAGGAGGAACAACAAAGGTTCCAGCTTTCCTAACAGGCTTTTCATCTCTTAATCTCAAATTTCAATCCACCTTCCAGAAGGGCTGAACCTTAACACAGCCTCTGTTCACTGAGGAAAACAGAGGAAGGAAAGTAAGTGTCACAGTTAGCAACAGCATTGTGGGCAATGAAATGTATCTGGGCTAGAGTAGAAGAGAGCACCATTTAATTGTATATTCCTTCTCGCACAAGATCCAGAAGACTGAGTACCTGAATGCACTCTGGCTTCATTGGCTTTCACAGCAGCCAGGCTGATGATGTGTTCTCCCCTGTCTCTCTCTGTCTGGTTGATCTTTCACTGGTCATAGACCTGTTGGGGCTGGAGCTTGTTTTTCTTGACCTGAATGTGACCTGAAGGGAAAAGATTGTATGAAGTGCAGGTTGCTTACAAAAACACACTGCAGGCCTGAAAAACCAGGTACACAGGATCATAGAATGGTTTGGTTTGATTTGGTTTGGACTTTAAAAGTTCATCTCATTTCAGCCTCATTGCTGTGAGTCGGGGCACCTTCCACTAGACCAGGGTCCTCAAAGCCTCTCCTTCAACACTTCCTGGGATAAGCCATCTACAGCTTCTCTGAACAGCCTGTTCTGGTGTCTCATCATCTTCACATACATGCCTATTTACCAGCACATCAAGTGACCACAAATGGCACACCAGAGTGTGTACTGCACTTGCTAATATGTGCCTTGGTATTGCTTCTCCTCCCTCTGTCTTTAAGAACTGGATGATGGAAGTGTAGCACATGTCAAAAGAGCACTGCAAAAGCTGGGAGAAAGTGGCTGAAGCAGAGTTTTCTCAGTTAAAAGGCTGCTGTGTAAAATCGCCCAGGGCTGCCTTTTCTCTTTGTTTTCTCCTCCATGGTGGGTCCTGAGCTTCATCTCTGTGGAGGTAACTGGGTCGATGTTAAGCAACTGTTAATGTTTTTCTTAGGTTAGCATGAGGGAAGGGTGGTTATAAAATGCTCTGAAATAACAGAGATCTGAAATAACGCTGTGGATAATTCATTTCTGGTGGTGTAATTCATTTTGTAGCCTGTTTCCAAGTGCCTGACTGTCAAAGAAATAGAAATGTATTTAAACTGTGATGGATTGTGTGCCTACAGAGGCTGCATCCTGGGAGTCTTTCTGCAAAGTAATCGAATAAAGATATTTTGAACGTCTCATGGACTTGGGTGGATACCTGTGAACTAAACCAGTGGTTCCAATCTTTCACTTTTCTTTCCAGACCAGTCATTACTGATTGTCTTCTGCTTCCCCCCACCCAGTGGCTGGGTAGTACCAGCAGGCAGTCAGAGGACCAGCTTTCTACATGTGGACACCCAGTGGAGGAACTGCTTCTGGAGTCCCAAGAAAAAATGGAGCAAGGCTACTGCCTTTTCCTCAAAGGTAGCTCTGAGATTAAAATGTTGATGGAGACATGTTTCCAGCTCTCTGCTAGAGAAAAATTTAGAACCAAAGCTCCACCTGGTGGCCTCTTAACCCCCTCTGAAAAGTTGGATCTCCATAGAGATCCTCTCTGTGGAGGTGGCCTTTTCTAAAGAAATTGTAGTAATCAGATACTTTCATTATGTTCAGATTAGCAGTAGAATAAAAAAAGATGATGTCTTTTCAAGTTGCATTGCAGCAGATATGCAGCTGCATGCATTCACACATTATATTATTGTGATTTTTTCCACCTGGCTTTTTAGGTCATCCCAGGAACTGCATTTCATATGTCTGATTTTAACATAGTGGAATAAGTTTAAACTCACCTGGCCCATCCCAGAGTTTGGTAGCAGGAAAGGCTGTTCTCTGATACCTTCAAATGGTGGGTTTGAGTCTCAGTTGCATGTGGAAAGCACATGAAGTTTTGTCCTGGTCTTCTGCAGAGGACTGGACAATTATTTGCCAATATAGCTTCAAGGATATAAACTCACACCTAAGTGGATAAAAAGGACAAAGGCCATTAAAAGTACTGGAGCAGAAATGCTGCAAACCACAAGAATCTTGAATATCAGTCTCCTGCCGTGGAATGGAAGGCAAAAATATGTGTAACACACGTGCAGCAGCCCTCTCACTGTCTTGGGGACTTAATGTTTACAAGCACTTTGCTGCTGTGCAAACACCCCAGCCGTGCTGGGGAACTTCACTGCCACACGGACATCCCGTACCCAGGCTCCTGTGGGATGTGCACATACACAGTCTGCTGTCCCCACAACACAAGTGCCAGCTTCTTCAATGCCACACAGTGCTGCTTGGGTTTTTTTCAGTGTTATTAGCTTGCACTGCTACCTGTGGAACTAGAATATACTAATCAAAATTGGAAAAGGAATTTATTCTCTAGAAGGTGACTTGGGACCCCTGTCACTCTGGTGAAGTTTGTTCACATTAACTGCAATACAAGAAAATATGGAGTCTTTGAAATAGAAGTCACCAAACATTGCCTATGATGCATTCATGTTTTACCAAAGGGTCATGGACTGGCAGAAGAGCCTCTTCAAGTTTGCTTAAACTTTTTCAAGCTTGGTGCCTAAATTGTCTGGAGGTGTGGAAGCTTACACACACCAGAAGTACTACTCTCAGCAGAATTCACTGCATTATTTATTTATTTAGTTAGTTAGTTATTATTATGAATATATTTGTCCATTATCTGTTTGGGAGGTAAAGCTGTAATGTTGGGGTTGTTTTCTGTGGAAAGACTCAAATTTGAGGAAAATCAGTTGCATTTCTGAATTCTGAAAATAACTTTTCTGTTTTGAGCCCAAGAACTGAATAGCTATAAAGGAAATAAGACAAGCAGAGCGTTTGCAGAAGAGCTGGCAAATACTGTCTCAACAATTCATCACCTAATCAGCAAGAATGGAAACTGATAATTCATGAAGTGTTTAGGTGTGCCACTGTGAATGAATACACAATAAATTGCCCGGGAATTATGATGTCAATGATGAAGTACAGTACAGAGATTGGTTTACAGCCTGAAAACTAACCAAAAAAATCCTTTCCAAAATTTCAATGGCAGCTGCTAAAAAGAATTTAAATATTCTTCAAATACCCATTGCTTTACTGAATTTATCTGTTTACTCTAGTTTGTTTTTTCTAGTAATGTGTTCAAGCTTTACATGGAATTCCTTGCACCTGAATCTCATTAAAAACTCTAATTAGTTTTAAATGTTCTTCATGTTGCAGTTTGGCAACTGTGTTTCTTAGCGCATTGGTTCTGATTTTTTTTTTTTTTTTTGTGCAGAGTAGGAGTGCTGTACAACTGGAGGTGCTTATGTCTACATTATGTTCTACAAGTGGAAAAACATAATGCATTAAAGGTCTCTGTACCACCTCTGCCTTGCTGTACACAATCAGTTTGTACTGGCATGGCCCATCCTTCTGTCTGTCCACCACTCCCACCTGGATCCTCTTGCATGCTTCACAAGTCTCCTACTCACAATTTCATCCAGTTAATAGATCCAGAGCTCACACACTGATTTCAGAGGTCCCCTGTTACCAGCACTGCTCTTCTGCCTACTTGGTACATCTGGTCAGACCCAACACCTTCTACTTGCTGAAGGGTACAACCTGAGGTTTGCCAATGAAGTACACCCCACACCTGCTCACAATGGCTTGGCAGAAGATACACACTCTCTTCTGCCCCATGGCAAATGGTGCCATGTACATGTGCCTGTGACTTGGAGTCTCACTCCAGCAGCTGGAGCCAAGCCCCTCACCTGCTTTGTTCTCCCTCAGTTACCCTTTTTCAGGATGCTCACTGTTCTTCTCGCGGTGGCTGGTGGCAAAGACCACCACCCACTGTATTTAAGGAAACATTTAAAAAAGAGGATAGGAACAACTTCCTTGATCAGGCACAGAGTGTGTTCAGACAAGTGTAGTCACCAGCAAACCAGTCCCTTTTATACCAGTTCCTTTCTACTCCCTGTTTCGCCCCAAACCCTTTTCACTAAACTTGTGTAAATTTTATAAATTTTTCTTAGTCACTACACCTCTGAACATCTGAAATCCTCACAATCCTTTTTTTTCCCACCTTTCTTATCAGTTATGAAGGTGGCCATCTCCAAAGCTGGAGATGTTTCTTTTAATAATTCGGAGTTTCTTTTAATCATCCATCAATTAGTAACTAGAAACATTTAATCCTTGGTATCATCTGTTTTACCTGTTGTCTGTCAGGTTTGTCTTTAATGTGTTCTTGCTTATCACTTTCCCTTTCATTTATTTTCCCTTTTGCACTGAATAGGTCCTTGATTAAGCTTAATGGGACAGATGTTCTTACCTTCACATACCTATAGCACAGGATATCTTCCCAGTAGAATGACAAAAATACAAGTGATTTTATTGTTGGCAACTTGGATTTGAATCATAGGAAGAGTACAGGCCTGGGCAAAAAGAGTTTCAAACTCACCTTAAAGCTTTCTTTGCTGAAACCAGCTCTATGTTGCTAAACCCAGGAAACATAACTGTATTCATGCCTTTGAAAGCCCAGCATGGAAGGACAACAACTACAGGTGATGCAGTTAAAAAGGCTAGCGTGACACCTGGATATCATAGCTTGTCTGACCTCACGATGCAGCAGTAGCCAGCAGCATCTTGCACTGAGCCCAGTGGAAGCAAGTGACTGCATCTTTTTTTTTTCTCTTACTCCTAGCTTGTGAATGTTCTATAGCTTGCTGGATCTATGGCTGCTGGGTGACTCCCAGAGCAGGTACCCAGGGATAATGCTCAGGGATATACATGTGCATTAGGAACTTGTCTAAAACAGATCACTTCTGAATTTAACGTGCTTTCTCAATGTTCAAAAATGTTTATAATTAAGTTTAAAATGGACACCAATGGAAATGACTACTTACGGTTGTCAGGCATTGAGAAAAGGGAAGCAAATATATGATGTATGCTTTTTGTGGTAATATCTATCTGATCTCTGGGATACATCCTCTTGATCTGACCAAGAGTTCTTAAGGAAACTCTTGCATGGTCATTGATTGTCCATAATCCAGATGTTCAACTGGTCACTGAGATGCCAGAATATGCAGTATCCCTCAGCTAACACTAGATGTTGCCCATGTACTTCAGAAGCTGATACTCATCATGCAAAAGGAAACAGGCTTCACGACAGCAAGGCCCAAATAGAGTAAAACTACTAATCTAAAACAGGTAAATGATGCCTGGATGAGCAGGGATCTGAACAAAGTACTCCAATTTCCTACCTCAGTGTTTTAACCACAACAGTGCATATGCTGTTTTGTTCAAGAGAGAACAAGATGACAAACAGAACAAGACACAGAGCACAAAGGTAGAAGGCAGTGAGGATGAGCTTAGTAACACCTCTGCCACATCCACTTACAGTGTGCATATTTCCACTCTAGCTAGCACTGCTTCATACAGAGGTAATAAAAAAACCCCTGAAATTTTAAAAAGGCATGTAAGAATTTCCTTTCAAATCACCATTCAGACAGGACTAGCCACATATGAACAATTCTGAGAAGAATAAGACATAAATGCCACTTAAAGTGAGGCAGAAATACATTTGTACTGCTGACTGAAATAACTCTGAAATAGGAAACCCATAGCTATGTATTTTCTTAAGAGGCCTAGGGGTGCTTCCTCCCCATGCAGGGGTGGTACATTCTTAAATATATATCTAAGTGCTTGAACGGGACTGATAAAATTATGTGGGAGAAAAGTACACTTAGAGACAAAAACATTAGAGTCATTACCTGTATTAAAGATGAGAAGTCTATCCCACAATATTAAACTCTCTAGAGTGTCATGTATTTGGAGGAATTAATGGCCAGTGTAGTACAGTTCTGGCAGCCAGTTCCTCTGAACTCTGGCCAGACCACTGCTTTTGTTCTTTTCAGTCATACCTTGAAGTCTTAGCTGTATGCAAATCTGTCAATGTGCTTTAATCATGACTCTTTCACAAAAAATAAAACCGCGGAGGCCTGAATTCCATCCAGTGACCGTAAGTAAACATCAGGCTGGCTGTATACCTATCATCCTGCTGTAGGAGACCCTGTGCTATTTCTGCCTCTTTACCTGTGAGAGAAAGCCACTTCCACTCCCAGTCCTACTGCCTTTCTTGAAGAAAACCCCTTCCTTCCCGGTGTGCTGAGAAAAAGTATCATCTGTGTTTCTTTAGTTTTACTGCTCTTCTTGGGATTTATGTCACTCTTGGTTTTTATATCAGTTATTCTCCCAATGAAATCAAGGTGCTGCATCTTGATTCTTAATGTTATACAGCATTTCAAACACAGACTGTCTGGATGTAAAAACCATGTACTCAGTAAGACATGCTCAAGCCTGAATGTCTGGCAATTAACTAGTAAAACTTGCCTACCTAGTGCATGTCTGCCTACTTACTATTTTGATCCATCTTGCCCACAGGAAGAGGTCCTCAGAAAGATAAATTCAATGACCCATTTGTCACGGATCTCCGACTTTATGGAGAAATCTCACCAGGTCATTTTCTTTCTCTAGACTGATCTGTGAGTGGCTTCTCTGTAGTCAGGGTGAATTAGAAAAACCTAGAGCACAGACTTCATATATTTAAAGAAAGAAAATAGAAGATTTGATAATTAATTACCACAAAGTTAGACAGCAAGAGTGTTTGAACTATTGTTGTGGGTTTGTCCTAGGGGGCAGCTGAGCCAGCCAGCCACTTGCTCATCCCCCACAGTGGCGTGGGGAGAGAGCTGGAAGGGTAAAAGTGACAAAACTTGTGGGTTGAGACAAAGACAGTTTGGTAGATAAAGTGAAAACTGTGTGTGCAAACAAAGCTTCAGCAGGCAGATGTTCAATTGTCTCTGGGAAAGCAGGGTTTCATCACATGTAATGGTTGCTTGGGAAGACAAATACTGTAACTCCAAATGCCCATGCTGCTTTTCCTTTTTCTTTCCCCTCAGCTTTATAGGCTAAGCATGATGCCATACAACATGGAATATTGTTTTGGTCAGTTGGGGTCACAGTCCAGCTGTGTCCCTTCCCAACTTTTTGTGCACTCCCTTCCTGCTCAGTGGCCAAGCACCATGAGAAACAGAAGAGGATTTACATTGTTCAACCACTGTTCAGCAGTATCTAAAACACATAGATGTCACCAACTCTATTTTCAGCACCAATCTAAAACATAGAACCATACAAGCTACTATGTAGAAAATTAGCATTATTGAGCAAAACCTAGCACAACTATGGAGGAAGATACTATACAAGCATTTAAAGTTTTGTATTTGAAGTTGCCAAAACTTTGTTCTTTCATAGATAATATGTGTTTCATTTCTAAGAAGCTCTCTGTGACATCCTTCTGTTAGAGGGAACAGCACATTTGACAGATATTCAAATGAGGGGCTATTTAGTGCTGTCAATAATGCCAGCAGTCCAGGAGAAAGTCTGGTTTGTATGTTCTCCAAACACAGAGAACTACAAGACAGAGAAAGGAAGGGACAGCAAGTTTTAAGCATGGAACCCTTAAATGTTGAAAGATTTAATAGTGCTTTAAAGATCCACAGTTGAATCTGCTTCATTTGTAGACTTAAAAATGTAGGGCAAATGTTGTCTGAAAGGTTCTTTCACAGCTGTGGTAGTGACTCACTTGAGGAATATTCTCTACCCTGGTCTGAGTGAGGATGACCTGGTGCCACCTACTGAGAACTTTTCTTGCTAACATAGGTTAGATGATTAAGGGTTTGGAGCTTCCCTCTAGTGAGGAAAGGCTGAGAGATCTGGGATTGTTCAGCCTCAAGAGGAAATGACTGAGAGGGGACCTCACCAATGTCACAAATATCCCAAGGGAGGATGCCAGCAACATGTGTTGAGTCCACCTTCACCATGGTGCCCAGCAGTAGGACGAGGGGCAATGGGCAGAAATGGATGCACAGGAAGTTCCACCTGAACTGAGGAAGAATTTTGCTATTATGCAGGAGACTGTGCATGGACCAGATTGCCCACAGAAGGTGCAGAGTCTCCATCACTGCAGATACTCAAGAACCACTTGGCTACAATCCTTTGGCAGGTACTCTGCGATGACCATGCTTGAGCAAGGAAGTTGGACCAGGTGATCCACAGTGGTCCCTTCCAAGCTGAACCATTCTGTGATTCTGTTTATACTTACAGCGTTCAGAACTGGAAATCTCAGTTCCTGGAACAGTACTCTCTGGAGCAGAGGTCTGTACAATAATTGAGGATGTTATTTTTCTTGCAAAAGTTATTATGACTGGTTAAATGTATCTAAAGTCTGTAATACTATACATCCCTTCAGAGTCTGTTTCTTCCTATTGACAAACAAGTATAGCAAAGAGTATCTATTTATATATACTGTGGAGTCTTTCAAAATTATCAGCAATTGATTCTTAAACATTAATTAGCAATCTTATAAGCTGAAGAGAGTTGTCTGTATTTCTGGATAGTAAAAATAGGAGAACAGACAAAAGAAAACTGTGACAGGGTTTTAATCAGGAGTTTTTATCTGTTTACAACTCTTAGGAAAATGTAACTTCATAGCATAAGAAATTCAGTGTGGGCATATGCAAAGCAGTGCTCTCATGGACAGTGATTATCTGTTTGTGAATTTTACTTGCTCTAACTTTTTTTACATATATTACTTACTTACATTTGTCTGACTGTTTAAGATAGAGGCCTGGTCATCATGTGCTCAAAGATGATTTTAGGATACATCAAAAGTAAAAAAAGGGTAAAGCAGAAATAGCAACCAAACTCAATTTAACTTTAAGATGAAAATATACCTGGACCGAGTTATTCTTGGACATACAGTAACTCTAGCTGGAAATGTGGTATAGTTGTTATCAAAAGTTTCTTTCTGTTATCTGTAGCTAAAACTAATATAAGATAAACAGGCTATGTGCCAATTTATCTAAATTTCTCTACTCAGACAGCGTCAAGTACAAAAGAGATTATTGAATCCAAATTGGAAAAAATGAAGAAATATATTTGAGATAATTATTTTCCTAATTATTTTTTTATTTGAATATCAACATTTTGAAATACTTTCTGACACAGATTTTGATATGCTCCAGTTAGCTCCAGTGGAAAGCCACCGAGGTAGTCAGGGGGTTATAACACCTGACACATTAACAAAGGCTGAGAGAACAGCATTTGTTGATTTGCCTAGAGAAGACTCTAAAGATAGAAAGTTATTTGGGTTGGGGGTCTTTTCTGCTTTGTCCTTTTTTTACCATATGGGTGAGAAAGTACTGGAAGAGTTTGCTCACAGAGATTTTTAAATCTCCATCCTTGGAGATACTCAACAATCTGCTGGACAAAGAGAGAAAAGTGCTGTACTGAGTAACTTGATTTGTCCTGCTTTGAGCAGGAGGTTGATATACAAGAACCTGGAGATTTCTTTTGGCCTAAAATATTTTATGGTTCTATTGTTTGTTGTTCTAATGATATATTAAGGAACAAAAGTGACTTTGTTTTTAACAAATGTGGTTTTTTAAGTTTCACAGCTGAGCAAAAAATTGAGGTATCTCATAGTTCAAATTTTTTTACCTTGTAGCCTGGTATACGGCAAAGTTCTGAAAGTTATTTCCAGTATCTTTCCTAATGTGATGTTCAATCACACCCATATAGTCTGGGATTAAAATTTATTTTAGATTATATTTATAGTATAATACCACTCAGGCAACTTACTAGCAGTGATAGAAAGAAAATCTAATTTTTTAATCACATTAAATTCACATCTAGGCTTAGCCTTGACAGTTCAGTTGAACAACTCCAGGCTCTTCTGCAGAGCTGTAAACTGGCTTTTCTTATCAATATTTTTGTCTGCAATGCAGCTATCCTTTCCCTCACAAAGTATATTTACCCCATAATCCAAACTGTAAATACCTACCCATAAAAACACATTGGTATAAAATAAACAAGAAGAGACATTTTGAGAAACCAAAAGAACACAGCTAAAAAGAAATGGCAGCACACAACAACTGCTTTTATGGAACTAATAAAAATTATTAATTGGGGAGCTTCTGAAAATTTGGCAAGTCCTACTGCCCCAGGTAATTTTTCTCTTTTGCAACCCCGACGGCAAAATATTAAACTGTAGAAATGAATAAACACTATTTATTAATTGGAATGTTTTGTGGTTTTCCTTTCAAAATTTAACTACTTTGGACTTTCCTGAAAGTCGAGTGTTTTTATGAAGTGTGTTTTGTTTGTCATTGCTAGATTATAGCAAACAGTTAAGATGTCTGGTCTGGTCAAGGTGTTTGGTCATCTTGAGCCTGTCTATGATTCAGAGTGATGGTTAAAAATTACTTGCCTGATTTAAGTACTTACCTGCTCTTTGAGATTCTATATGAAATGACATGAAAAAATTTCTTTTTTCTTCCTATCTGTCCTTGATTTACTCTTTCTTTAATATCCACTGTTTTCATGCTTACTATATTTTGTGGGGTAGGGGTTTTTGGTGTTCTGGGGGATTTTTTTTGTTGTCTGATCGGGAGTTTTATGTTTGTTTGGTTTTGGTTTTATCATTGGGGGCTGTTTGTTGGTTTGTTTGAGGGTTTTTTTTGGGAGGGATTGATTAGTTGGGTTTTATTGACTCAGGTTTTTCTCTTAAGTTTCATAGCATAAGGATGTGAATAAAACTGTTATGTAGATATCTGCAGCATGACTAGATCTGCAGGATGGTGTTCCTTTCATCTAACACTATATCCTATTGCATAATGAAAACTTTGGAGGTTCCACAAAATTTAACAAGAAAACAACAATGAAACTTCTGTTCCAAGTGAACAGTTTTGAGACAAAAAAAATTGAGAATTTTCCAGGTAAAGAGAAGTGGGCCAGTGGAAATCTCTTGAGGGTTTACTAAGGCTAGATTCAGGGTGCTGCATCTGTGTTGGGGCATCAGCACAGGATAGGGATGAACAGATGGAGAGCAGCCCTGTGAAAAGGACTTGTGTGTGCTGGTGGGTGAGAGGCTGGACATGACCCAGCCATGGGCACTCCCAGCCCAGAAAGCCAAACGTGTCCTGGGCTGCATCCAGAGCAGCGTGGGCAGCAGGGGAGGGAGCTCTGCCCCTCTGCTCTGCTCTGGTGAAGGATGGAGCATCTCTTCAGTAAGAAAGGCTAAGCAAATTGGGATTGTTCAGCCTGGAGAAGAGAATGCAGCAGGGTGATCTAGTTGCTGCATCCTCCAGGAGTGTCAGCTGCACCCCTAAGCTTCGTATCATCTGCAAACTCATTGAGGGTGCACTCAATCCCTTCATCTGGGTCACTAATAAATATATTAAGTAACACCGGCTCCAGTATGGATCCCTGAGGGACACCACTTTATTACTAATGTCCACTGAGACACTAAGTCATTTACCAACTACCCTCTGGATGCAGCTGTCCAACCAATTTCTCAGTCTGCTCAGCAAATCCATCTCTCAGTTCAGAGAGAGAAATCTTGTGGGGGACTGTGTTAAAGGCTTTGCAGAAGTTCAGATAAATGACATCTATAACCCCAACCTTGTCCACTGATGGAGTCACTCCATCATAGAAGGCCACTCCAGGGTGATCAGGAAGGACTTGTCTTTGGTGAAGCCATGCTGGCTGTCACAAATCACATCCTGGTCCTTCATGTGCCTTTACATTTAACAGGAAAATTAGTTTTCAGCACATATTATGAAATTACTGTAAATGACTATATTAATAAAATAGTGTTTTGTCCAGCTGTGGTCTCAGGCTGTAAAAAAGCAACTCTTCCCTTGTGAATAGCCTGAACTACATATAAGACTGTAATCCCTGCAGCTCATGAGATCTGAACACTTGGGGACCTGCTAAAACTTCTGAAAATAAGATGGTAAGTGGAAGTTTGATCTGTTTGTCACAGCAGTAGCTGATCTATTTTTCAGCAGAGGAAGCTGCTAATGCTTTGGAGCTGTTAATAGCAATGTGTTTGTAGCAGCAATGGCAAGGATTTGACAGTGCAACTTCTCCAGCAGCAATGTTGTCTGAAAACATCCCAGCTTCTTGTCAGCTCTTACTTATTCTAATATATGCCATTTCTTCCTTGGTACCTGTTTTTGGAGCTGCACAGTAAGCTCATTCAGCCCTTTCTAACAAAAGCAGTAACAAAACAACATTAAAATATACAATTTTTTTTTTTAAAAAGTCTGATTTCAAAGGCAGAGTTTACATCTTAATTGTATTGGCTGGGATTAATTTATTTCCGCTTCCGTGAGATTTCTTGGATAGACAAGTGAGGTCCCATGGTAGTTCAAGAGTTAGCAGATATACATGTATGATACCAGTAACAGGGAATGCTAATTATTCTCTCTACTTCTTTGCAGGTCCCAGGGGAGTGTAAATTACACCCAATATTTTGATAATTCAGCTCCAAGGGAACAAAGGGGAAAAGAATCTGTCACTGACACAATTTGTTTTACACTAAACTCCAGCCCTGAATAATTTATTTTTTTTTAACAATGAACTTCAGCAAAACAATTATGTTGATCAGGAATTTAAGGAATTAAAACAAATTTAAGCTACATAATTTTCATTAAAAAGATCAGATCACTTAACTGTTTTTCAGAAGAGATTTCAGAGTCAACCACCTTTTGCAAAGATGTTTCTACTCTTTTCTGATAAGCATTATTGCATTTTGTATAACCTCTGTAAGTGGAAACTTAGGACTTTTTAGGAATTCCTTTCTACCTAGTCCCAGAAGATAGCTCATTGCAGAGGCAGTCAGTTAAGAAGAATTAATTTGGCATGCAAGTAAGCAAGGATATATATGTATGAGGTAAGAGGTGACAATAACTGAAATATTCCAGCTGCATTGTTAGAGTGATTTCACAGAAAATGAGGCATGAAATACAATTTAATTGCAATTAGAGTAAGTTGATTGCTTATTGTAGCATATATTGAAAGACGTTAGGGTGGAGCTTTTAATGAGCTGAGAAGCTGAACTGAAAATTGATATAAGGGTGTAAGCACACTGAAAAATTTAAGCATGGATTTTAAGAATGAGGTTTTGGTACATAAAAATAAATATATTTGCAAATGTGTTGCTACATTTCTAATTTTGAAAATATGAACCAATAGACTTTAGGATGTTTCAGAACTGTGCTGCTTTATATAGTTTTTCCAGAGTTTTATTTTCTTCCAATAATTTGCATTCCATTTGGAACAGAAAAAAACTGAGGGACTGCATGAAGATCTGCCTGACATGTCAACAAACAAATGGTGTTAGTCCTGACACTGAAGGTAGTCTGTGGTAACCTAGAACTGAAGGAGACAGTTGTAATTTACTGGAAATGTCTCCCACACCAGGTGCTGGGACCAAGAGCTCAAGCAGTTGTACAGACAGTCACGGGATGTCTTGACTTGGGGCTGCAGTCTAACAAGGGATGCTGCACAGCTTTGTATCCATGGCTTGGATATACAATACGGAGCACACATCCTTCTCAGGAGCTCTGCTTTGTCTAAAAAAAAAAAAATCAGCTTAGGAGACCACCTAACCATATTACTATTTTTATGAGAGGTGGTTATCTCTGGTGATTATTTGTATGAAAAGCAGGATATATTTTCAGCTTCTCAAAATTTTTGTACAATCAGAAGGGTTTTAGTGATCATCCTTCTATTCTAGTATTTCAGAATCTCTTCTCATTTGCAGTCTAAGTTCCCTTTTGTGTACATTGAAAGCTCTCATACCTTTGTATCTTTGGCTTCTATCAGGACCTTTTGATGCTGAAGGTGATCCATGAACCACATGTCATATGAAAGATACTATGGGTCTTCCTGACTCTGTGACTTACAGACATAAAATGGAAACTGTGAATAATGTGTTTGTGACTTCTGTGGATTTGAAGGAGTGGTCATGGATTTTTTGCTTTTTTTTAATAGTTTGCTGAGCTTTTCAAATTCCTTTTTAATCTATCTTCCATAGGTTTTATAATGTGAGTATTTATGCCATTAATACCAATTTTTGTGGCCAATTTGTTGGTTTTTCATTGTTGCAAGTGGTAATTGAATGTATTTACAATCTTACCTGTAGATTGTAATACAGATGCTCTTGAAAGATACAAATATTCTTCATTCTGTGTAATCCTATTATATATTTGAAAAGGAGGGATTAGATAGGCAACTATCAGGCCTAAAGTAAGAGAAGTAGAAATACCATATTGGATTATAGCAGACATTATTTTGCATGGAAATCAAGATACTTATTTTGAAAGAAAGAAAAGCAGAATTTTAGTAAGTATCTATTTCTGTTTTCTATTTTTAGTAAGTATCTATCTCATTTGATTAGACAAGGATATTACATTTTCTGTATAAGTGAAAAGACCACCGAGTACGATTTTTCATTAATACATTGGTTTGTAAGGTCTGGACAGAATATTGCTTTTAGTGAGAGCTCAGTAGGTAAATAAGTATTTCAGAAAGGTTACCTAAGTTCAAAGTCAAAATTGAAGTATTCTGGCATCATCAGAGGAATGATTACTGATCAGTTGGAAAGGCTGAATCTTATTGCTGCAGCCAATTTAACTTACTTTACCTTGTCAGAAATAGTGTTCTTAGTTGAAGGAGAAAAAGGAACAGGGAGGTCCAAATATCCATCTTTTCGCAATACAAAAGGAGAAAAGTTAAAGAGGAAAAACAAGACAAAAAGTGGAAGGAGTGTCCTTAAAATCAGATGCATTTTTATATATCTCTGAGGGCATATGTATATAAATGTAGACAAATACTTTGTAAGGAGGTGCAGGCTAAACAAGCTTCTATTTAAGTGAGCAGTAAGATCATGATCTTTGTCCTCAATGTTATACTATAGTCAATGTTTTACTTTTCTAATGATTATTTTCCAGAGCCTAATCTTTCAAAAGTACCATGCAGGTCTCATACCTAAAACAGTAAAAAAGTCTTCAAAAATATTGACTACTGTCAACAGCTTAACCGAAAGAAAAGTTCAGGGACTTTTGAGCTGTGATTCTGGAAACTGTTTTGGTAGAGGGACATTAATTTTAAGACAACATACCAGTACTGTTTGATTTCAATTACTGATGGTAACCCCACACAGAGAAGACTACAATGAGAGATAAAGGTGACAAAGATTCTTGATACCTTCTGAGAAGGACAAAAAGGCAGAGGAAGAGAAACTACGGAAGCCAGATCTATGAAAGCCAAAGAAAGAAAAGCTTTGGAAGAAGCAGTAAGTGTACTGACATATCTGGAAAGAAGCAGTACACAGTGGCACCCTTCTCCTTATGTTGTCTATTGGACAGGCTACAGAGAATTCACACTCCTTCCCTGCCTACCCAGCAGGTGGCATCCAGAAGACACAAATCAAACAAATTTCTAGTTTCTTCCTGTCAACCCTAAGAAACTTCTTCTTTGATGTTTTGTCTTCATCTATTTCCCTGGGGAGAGATCAAAACCCAGTTTTTTGAACAGAACTTCTGATTGCTTAATGTGTGACCTTTCCCACAGCAGTGAGCAAAAAGAAAAAATAATCCTTTCTGAACGAAGACTGACATTGTATAAATGAGCATTCTAATCCAATAACTTGAACAGGTAATAGTATAGCAGAAAATAGTATAGCACTTTCCTCCCAAAATGTTGTTGGGATCAAAAATATAGAGTGCCCAGAGGCTTTAAAACCATAAATGGTGTAGGATACAAGAAGACATTGTGATGGATACGAGGATAGTTTGCCTTTGATATCCTAGTACTCTTCAGAAGAATAATTTCTGCTCTTTTGGAATCATGAAGAAGAGTTATAAGTCGGCCATACTAAAATGTTTGATTGGGTAATTTCAATACATGTGTGCCGTAATCCCCTATTTATTCCATTAAATCTATTTTCCTCAGAAAATTAAAGTCTACTGAAAACAGTTTCTATTGTGAGGCTTAAACTTTCTGAAATCCATTCTATGTGAAGATTTTACAGCCTATTTATGCCAAACTCTAGTTCATAAACCACTTCTTAATTTTTAAATCTGAGAAATGTTGCTGGCTAGTTATTTTTATGCCATTGCTATGATTGATTCTCAATGCTGTATATTCCTAATTTTTTTTTAAACAGAATTGTGACTGCTTTTTAATTTTATTGTTAATGCTGTGTCATTTTTAGCACAATGGACATAAATTTTGCATGCATATGAAGGATGTAATTCAGGGAGTTGCTGGTTGCCAGGCTGCTCTTTAGTTGAGGTTCTTTGGTAAGAGAGGAAGAGCTCAGAGGCAGCCAACAAACACAGCAGAGCAGGCTGCACAGACTGGGACTCAGCAGCTTGGCTTAGAAAGGCACATCCTCACCAGCAGTGTCACTGCACCACAGAACACCCCTCAACACCTGCTGGGGTACCTGTCCCTTTGGCACCTGAGCTGCTACCCAGTCAGAGCTCTTGGGGGTGGATGCTGCCTTCCAGGAGAGCCCAAGGCCTCTTGTTAGGCATGGAGCAGTGGGGAAGGCTTCCTATACTGCAGGAAGGGTGCCTGTGCTGAGAAATGGTGTTGCCAAATGAAGAAGGTGTGGGATAAGGTCCACAGACTGTGCAGCAGTAGAGATGATGGAGAAAAGGTTAGGCATGTCTTTTCCAAGATTCTGTCTTGAAGAACTTGAACTTACAGGTGTACTGAAGGCAGCACAGGTGGAGTCTGGTTTGGGAGATAGACACTCACCTTATGGCAAGTGTTGAAGTTCTAAGTTCAGGCACTGGGAGAAGGGCTTCTGCTCTATATTTAGAATTGCTAATAAGGAGTAAGTGCAGTGCTTTTGTAGCTGTCGAGGGTTGATAGCTCTGTCAAATGAAGCTTCTAATTGGGCTGACCTTGAGCCCTGCAACAGCACCAGGATGAAGAAGCAAGTTACAGAAGTGTGAGACTCTCAATGGTGATCCCTTTAAGACACTTAACAGGTGCATAAGCAGAAAAGGATCTGTTTTAGTTTTGTAGGGGTAAAGTGAGACTTGCTGAAGCTCTGAATTGAAAAAAAGAAAGCAAGGATCAGAATTATCAGGGCAACCAAGAGAAATACAAATCTTCCCTAGTGTTGATGTCCATCTGTGGAAATCAGAGCTTGAAGGTCAAAGGACTCAAATCACTGTGGGCACCAATGCTGACATAAAAAGGATAAAAATCAGACCCATTCAAGATAAAATTCTCAGAAATATTCTCAGGCAAACACTCTGGACAATGACACTGATCTGCTGCAGCAATCAAATGCAGGAGACATGCTAGCAGTTCCTGGGCAGAAATCAGAATAAATGATTGCTGTGCTAATTTTTGGTTTTGTGTTTCTCCTGGATGGGATTATTTCTACAGAGGAAGTGTTGCTCTCTGTTCCATGTCAAGGACTTGTTGGAGTGGATGGAGGTCCGTGCTGGAATGGATGAAGAGCCAGCTGAGAGCTCATGGGTCTGGGTTGAAGGCAGGACAGGGACAGATGAGTTATAGCAGGGGCCCACTACAGGCTGCCTGACCAGGAACACTGAGCAGATGAGTCCCTCTGCAGACAGGTAGGAGCAACCTCAACAAACCTGGTCCACAGAGGGGACCTGAATCACCCTGACAGCAGTTCAAGTGAAAATACAGCAGGACAAAAGCAATCTGTGTGGTTTCTGCAACATAATGATAATTTTCTTCCCCAAGTGATAGAGAATGAGACATGCTATGCAGGACTTTGTTCTCACCAAGAAGGAGAGGCTGGAGGGGAATGGGAAGCCCAAGGGCAGACTTGGCTGCAGTGACCATGAAATCATGGAGTTTGAGATCTTCGGGGAAATGAGGAGGATGCAGAGCAAGCTCAGTACCCTGAACTTCAGAGAAGCACACTTCGGGGTCCTCAGAAATTTGCTTAGTTAAGTACCATGGGATAACTCCCTGAAAGGATGAGAGACCAAAGAAAACTGTTTAGTATTCAAGGATCAGCTTCTCCAAGCTCAGGAGTGATACATCCCAGCAAAGAGGAACTCAGGCAAAAATATCAGGAGGCCTATTTGGATGAATGAAGAGCTTCTGGACAAACTCAGACACAAAAAGGAAGCACACAGAGGGTGGAAGCAAGGACAGAAGCCTGGGAAAATTACAAAGATACTGCCTGAGCAGCCAGAGATAAGGTTAGAAAACCTAAAGCCCTGATATAATTAAAACTCGCCAAGGACATCAAGAGCCACAGGAAAATTTACTATAGGTACACTGGTGATTAAAGGAAGACTAGGCACAATATGGGCCCTCTCTGGAAGGAAACAGAAGACCTGGTTGCCAGACACATGGAGAAAACTGAGGTACTCCATGACATTTTTTACTCAGTCTACCCTGGTGAGTGCTTCAGCCATGCTGCCCAAATTGCAGAAGTCGCAGAAAGTAAAGGAAGTGGAGAGCCAACTGTTGTAGAAGATTATTTTTGAGACCATCTAAGAAGACTGAAGGTGCACAAGTCCATGGGACTTGATGAGATTCATCCATGGATCCTGAAGGAACTGGCAGAGGAAGAGACTAAGACACTGTCTACCGTATTTGAGAAGTTGTGGCAGCATGGTGATGCCCCAATTTCCTGGAAAAGGGAAAACATAACCCACATTTTCAAAAGGGTGTGTAAGGATGGAATGGGGAACTAGAGGCCAGTAAGTCCCACCTATGTTCCTGGACCCATCATAGGTCAGATGCTCCTGGAAAATACGGAAGTCCACAAGAAAAACAATTAGGTTAATTGTTGATGACCAGTGTGCCTTCAGTAAGTAGATAATGCCTGACAAAATTGGTGACCTTCTACAGCCAGGTTATAGCAGTGACAAGATGAGGGGAAATGGCTTTAAGCTGAGAGAGAGTAGGTTTAGGTTAGGTATCAGGGAGAAATTCTTTAATGTGAGAGTAGTGAGTCACTGGTGCAGGTTGCCCAAAGAAGCTGTGGATACCTGGAAGTTCCCGCTCAAGGCCAGGTTGGATGGAGCTGTGCTGGGCCTGATGTAGCAGAAGGTATTCCTGGCTGTGGCAGGGGAGTTGGATCTAGGTGATCTGAAAGGTCCCTTCCAACCAAGGCCATTCTATGATTCTTCAAATAAGGGAGCCTTAAGGAACTGGATTCCTTTCCCTTTCTCACAAAACAGCTTATATTTGCACATATTCCACGTAGATTTCTGAATAAAAGACAACTATTTTTTTTCCCATCAACTTCTATGGTGTGGCATAATTTAATTGGCATTTTGGGTAGATTGTCCCTCTATAGCTGAAAATAACTTTGACATCTCCACCCTGCCCAGAAAGCAGAGCTGAGAAGTTACGTTGCTTAAGTAAATGTCTTCCACTGATTACTTTTAAAACCTACAGAACATCTTAACAAAATTTTTTCTTCAGAAAATAATTCTTAAGAATTTTTGATCAGGAAGTCATTTTACATGATCTGCTGGCACAGTGCCTGGAGAATAAATATTAGCTACTACCTTTTCTTGGTATTAACTTCTGCAGCTCTAAGACACAAAATGCTGCAGTTGTCTGGGTTTTAAGTTTATTTCATTATTTTAGAAGAGCAGGGTACCCAAGATAAGAAATAATCCTTCATTCTGAGTTCCTGCCTTTGGTGAACAGAAGAGAGAGAGAGAGAAATTTAAGTAGAGTCAGGTCTCCTTCAGCATGACTTAACATTTACATACCAAATGTGCTCTGACGACCTGTCCCTGTAACCACTTCAGCCTTGGGAGAACAAAGTTTCCTCCGGTGTTCAGTTCCTAGTAAAAGAAAACATACAAAAATATTGTGGGAAAATGTACTTCTTTTACATTACTACAAGGCTGAAAGAGGCAGAATAAATGTTACAGAAAATGAACGCTACTAATGAGAAATACTCAGCTGTCACCACTCAAGGATCTGGCATGCATTTTGCAATGGCAAATCTGCCAGAGACAGATCCCATGTATCAGTTTTTATCAGGTTTGTTTAGTGTATCTTCTAAGAAAACTGCATTTTGCATCACCCATGTTTTAAATGCCCCAAGATAGCCTCTTATTAAATTGCACTAAAATTGCCACATTTACAAATTAGAATATTTGTAGAACAAAAATAGTTAAAAATATTTCCTAGAAGATGGGACTAGTATGGATTTTATTAATTTATCCTGCAGTGTAGGCCAGACGTCTTCATTCTATACCTCATGCAGGCATCCATTCTATTTGTATGTACATTTTTGAGAAACTGATGAGGTCACTGAAGTTGTAAAAATATTCATGCTTTACTTCCAGTGCATATTCTGTATTAAGTCTTAGTTTAGGTGACAAATAAAATTGTTTCTCTTTCAAGGCATATATAAACATATGAATGTATACATATATATACATTTCTTTTTAAGGTCAAGATGCTTAAATAAATCTTACAAAATTCTCTTGGACCTAGACTGCCCATTCCCTTCTGTTCCAAAACTGGATTTGAGATGCCTAGATCTCTTTCTACAAGCATTTGCTTAAGCTGTTATTAGCAAACTTCACTAACAGAAATTCTGCAAGTTCCTCTTGACATCTTTTGCCACGATTGATCACTATTCATCATATTTTTGAATAAGGTCATTTTTACTGTGAGGTGGATTAATTTAAGCTAAGTATCAAGCAACATTTGACTAAATCAACTTTCTTCAAGGTCACATAAGAACTCTCTATAAAAACCTGGGACCAGGTTTTTCTACTTTTGTTTTCCCTTATATTTCACTTTTTTCCTCTCTGGTTTATCACTATCAAAACAAAAATAAGAATATGCAGCTTTGTAGGTGTTCTCATTTTAAAACTAACTAATTTTCTTGTCATCTTGCCTTCCTAGTGCTCTTGTATGTGTTTGACATCTAATACACTGCTACACTGCTACTGATAGAGAAGAAATAAGGGAGTCACTAGTGAGAACTGAAGGTCTATGGCATTTTTTGTTTAAACTGTGATCTAGCACATGAAATCAAGGGTAGTAGTTTCAGATAGTCTAGTGAATTACACCGGGATTTGGCTATAATTAAGTTACTAAGCTCATCTAAAACAAATCTGCTCTTTCAACTATTTAGCAAAACTACTAAGACTTTTGAAGGGACTGTAATCTGGAGAATCTCTTCCTAATACAGCTTAGTCAGAATCTCCACACAGTATGCACCAGTGTTTGTTGAGGTCTTTCTGAGCTTCTGACAAAGTCCTGTCTAGTTTTATCTGTGCCTTGAAACCCTACAGCAAAGAGAAGGATTTAGAGATATGGAATGGAATTCTGCCTCCAGTGGCCTTCTGACTTGGGTTTAGGTGCCTTGCAACAGGCTTGGGTTAAAGACACCCATCAAAGGTTAGACATCTGAGGGCTGCAGTGGTATTTATAGACAAGGCAGGAAGATATATTTCTAGAGTTTAGACTTAAAAAAATTGATATGTAGGACCAACATTAATATTTTTCCAAGATAAAGTATCCTCTAAACCATGCATGATTTTAAGTTACTTGCCATTTACTGGCCCGAGTCCATGAAATTATACTCAGTACTTCAATATACGAGTGGAATTTAAGAGCATATTCTTAGGCATCCTTAAATGCAACTTCTCCTTCAGTTGAAAAACTGACTTAAGGAATGTGTTCAAACCACTTTTGGAAATAGAATGTTACTCATAATGCTGTTTTTCATAATTAGTTTTATAGGCTTGTATTTTGCCTACTAAAAGTAATACACTTCCTGAACTTTTATTTGCAGATCTCTTTATTTGATTTTCACTATTCTCTCTACTCAAGAGCAATGCCTTGCTAAACTGGATGTACCATGGTTTGAAGACACTGTGTGATTTATGTGGCATGACTGGGATGAAGTGCACGGAAAGAAATTCAAAAGGATGGGATTGGTAGTCCTATTTTCATTAAATTAGGTGACAAAAGAAACTGGATATAGTTGAAAGATACTTCTGTGATTTTCAACCCATTGTTTGAAAAGTAGATTTTTCGTAGTGACAGTGTCTCATTTCATTCAATTTTTGAACAATTTCAAGGACACCAGCTCAGCTCTGTTTGTAAATAGTTTCCTAAAGCCCATTTCTTGGTTTCCTTTGCCTGCATAAAAGGATCTTGTCACACACCTTGATGGGACTGTTCAAAACTCCTCTTCCACCTCCACAGAAGCAATGTAAAAGAGTATGTGGAGTACTCCTCCCTTCTTCCCATGCTCACCTGTTCCTTTCCCAAACCCAGACTATGTCAGTGTTTGTGCCCTTTTTTGATAAGATGTGCTATAACCTCTACACACACACACACAAAAGTTTCTCTAGGAGTTAGATGGGCACAGCTGTCAGTCTGAAAATTATCTATTTGTTACCACAGATTCACTGAAGTTAGGAGGAGATGCAAGAGATTATGTAGATCAATTGTCCTGCTCAGAGAAGGCTCTAAGACTTACTGATTTTTATGCAGGATGTGTCTTCTGATAACTGTTTTAATCCTTGTAGTGTGTTGCCAGTGGTTGTCAAAAAATGTGTGTTCACTTTGAAGTTCCAAGGGCTTTTATCTTTGAAGCATAAAAAATCTGTTTCTTTTATCTGTGTCCTATTTATGACCTAGATGTGGTCTTATTGATATGATATAGACTAGACAATCATGGCATAGAAAATGGTAGTATCATATGTAAAGTTCTTTGGAATTCATGTTCACCCAGAATGGGGACACAATGGCTAGGAACACTTTCCTATGGAGCAACATAAGGAAGAAAAAAAATAAAATGTGACAAAAGCTTCTTGGGACTCAAGACTGATCAAGTTTCAGAAAGTAATTGTGGTAAAGTTCTTTATTGCAGAAAAGTTATGGTTCCTTTTGAACTCTACATGTTCCAAAACCTCCAATATTTCTGTGTGAAAGGAATAATGAAATATGAGTCCTGAAAGAGTGAGAGCATGGGTCTCTATGAGTCAGTTCAAGCTGGGTTTAAGGTGCACCCAGACTAGCTTGTAGATTCATAGCTGTTATGGAGGAACATAGATCTGAAAGGTAGTTTCTGTCTGCTCTTCCTGCTTTTTAGAGGCTTTTTAGAGCTCTATAGTGACATTTACAGTCTATATTTGTGAGCCCAGTAGGAACAGTTGCTTCAGTGAGACTACTTGAAAGGACTGCACTTTTGCAGTTCTTCCCTGTGATACCGAGCACGTCCAGCTTCTAGAAGCTGACCTCAATTTCTTGAAGCATTGATAGTTACATATAATATTATTTGAATTAGTAGATTGAAGAGAGCTCTTTCTTTTGCTTGTGGATACACTTGAGGCAGTTGTTTCTAGACATGGTAATTTTTAAAATTCATATCCTAAATTATTGATTTTTTAAAATTCTTTATTATTTTTCTCTTTGTATAACAATGAAAAAATAGGGTTCATCTCATTTTGTCAGGTATTGTTCAAGAAGCAAATGGATTTGCTTCTAAGGTACAGTCTGTTTTGCCCATCTTGTCTGCATTTATATTCAGCTGTATCATTATCTCCCCTGATCACCTTTGCACTTGCTGAGTTTGGAATAGCAAATCTTCGACAACAATTCCTGGGGAAATCTCTAGGCTGGATTTGGACCTCTGGATAAAGACAAATCTTCCTCAGCTGCATTGGTGCTTATCTTGAGCAAAGGTTCTGACCAATTGAAGCTTGTGAGCAATTTCACAAAAAGCAGGGATCTTCAGAAAGGTGTTGATTACACTGTTTGATTGCACATGCATTCGGGAAGATTTTTACAGATGTCAGTATCAAATACCAAAATATTTTAGTGATATTTAGGAAATGAATTCTTTAGGCTTATTTGGAAAAGAACTCTACTTGGTCCCTTTAAAATGACAGTGTCTTTTAAACCTATCCTTATTGTGTCAAAATACTTGATGCTACATTGCCATGCATGAAATTTTAGCTGTGTAACAATTGACAAGATTTTACTGCTGTCTTAGCAGAAGCTTTCATCTACATAGTGTTATAGATAAATATTTCTACACATTTTATGTATATTATATAATTCTTCACCTTTATAAGAACAGTAACGGGTTGGTTTTTTTTTATTTTTTTGTGTCTATAGTAATATGCAACAACCAAATGCCTAATGATGGCTTGATTTCTGGTTTTTAAGCAACTACTGCCAAAATTTGGTGGTGTTTAGTTCTTCAGAAAATTAAGCCATTTTTGTATTAGGTCTAAATATTTGACTGAAAATGCTGATTTCAACACTTAGCCCCAGAGTTTTCAAAATGGCAAATCCCAAAGCTTCAGCTATTTCAAAAGTGACCAGATACATAATTTTACTTATTACTAACACCCATAAAATTTTTGCTGTATTTTGGACTGGAGTCAATTTCACAGGGATAAAATCAAGGCTCTATTGCAGAAAAAGAAGATGATATAGGGTGCAGTAAAACATGGAAATTAATACTTGTGGTAAACTGCCAAGTCAACTTTACATGGGAGTTGGCTCTATAAAAGCTTGTAAAATGTTTAATGCAGCCAAATATGTAATTTTCATGCTACATTAGAGCATGTTTTCACAAAGTTAGTGCCAGATCAGAATTGTGCTCTTGTAATTCTCACTTATAGTTTAGGCTAAATGGAAAGATGCTTTAAGATTTAGAAGTTGCTATTTGCTGTATTGTTACGCAAAATGTAACCTACACTATAGTGGTCTTCAGGCCATTCCCATTTTTATGACTTTTTAAGGTGTAACACATTACTTACATGTGGTTCTTTTTTTGAAAGAAATAATGACAATCCACTGGAAAACTGTTCACTTACCCAGTTTTAAAGCATGAGAGCTGAATCATGGAAGGGTCTACATGACATATGGCAAGCCATCATTTTTGCTAAATCCACTCCACTACCAGTATTCACTTTCACTAATGCATCAGGTGTTCATTTTTACAGCTCTCGCAACTTTGCTTGCACATCCATAATCTCTGATGTCTTTGTTATTCATTTCATTGGTTTTGTACCATTTTTAACAGGTAACAGTGATTCTAAGAGGGACGTCAGTATTCAAGCCATAGTGATAAAATTATATACAAAAAAAATTGATTTTTGTGATTGTATGGTTGCACAAACAACCCATAATTACTGCTTTTGCAGTTTTCAGTATTTACCTTCTGCCTTTAGTTTTAATTCTTAATGGTTATCTCCCGTAAGTTTTCTGTGGTTTTTTTGTGCTTTTGTTCATTCTTCTGGACCTTCATTCCATTCTCCCCAGTTCAAAGTAGGTATCCTAAGTGCAATTAGAAAATTGTTTGTTCTGTCTCCCAAATCACACATATAGGAACTAGCAAATATTACTAAAGTACTCATTTTCATTCATTTTGTGACATCATGTTGGTTAAATTGGGTTAGTGCATTAAGCCAAAGTTAACAAGAGAACAAGCTGTCCACATGTGCTGGTTTTGGTTGGGATACAGTTAATTTTCATCACAGTAGCTCGTATGGGGCTGCGTTTTGGGTTTGTGTTGGAAACAGTGCTGATAACAGGGATGTTTTCAGTGTTGCTGAGCAGTCTTTACACAGAGCCCAGGCCTTTTTTGTCTCTCACACCATCCCACTGTAGGTGATCTGGGGGTGTATTGTGAATTCTGAGGGGACACAGGACAGGTGATCCCAGTTAACCAAAGGGATGTTCCAAAACACATGGCCTCGTGCTCGTGCCTCATGGCATGATGGTGTTTATCTATTCAAGTCACCACTACATGTGATGGGGCCCTGCTCTCCTAGAGGTGGTTGAACACCTGCCTGCCTATGGGAATTGTTTTTCTTTTTTCTGTGTGTTTCTTTTGTTTTCCCTATTAAACTCTCTTTATCTCAACCCACAAGTTTTCCAGCTTTTACCTTTCTGATTCTCTCTCCCAAACCCACCAAAGGGACAGTGACTGAGTGGCTGCGGGGTGCATAGTTAACAGCTGGGGTTAAACTAAAACAGCTATTTGTTTCTCAGGTATTTCAGTTAATGGGAACCTCCTTCTCCATTTAAGCTCTCTGCTTTGTAAAACCTGTCCTGTCCCTGTGCTGCCAAATGCTGCCAATGAAACATGTTCAGAAAAACAAATCAAAAAATCATTTCCTTTTAGTCTCTCGGATAAAATATTTGTTTTCTAAAAAATATATTTGTGGATGTTGGTTTTACACACTGATGTATTTGTCTTTAGTAATGTTCCTTTATGTTTTAAGACACACCCTATTTATGACTAAATGAAATGGGATAAACTGTCATCGCTGGAGATACCGAAGAATATCATGCTAACAAATCATGACATTTTGTAATTCTAGTCTTAGTGCGAAGTCTGGTATATGTAAATATAACTATTTAGCAAGTACCTTTATCAAGTCTCAGGCATGGAAATGTAGGTTCTGAGGAAACAGTATATTAAAGTATTAGAATAAACTCCTCCCTTACTTTCAAAAACAAGTGATGTGTTTGATTTAAAATTCTAGAGAGGTAGTTGCAAAAAAAAATCACAAACAGAACTTTTCCAATGATAGCAGAAGCCAGAAGTGAAAATGTCTGGTTAAATAAATGATCAAAGAACAGAATGATTATGACAGAAAGCATAAATTGCAGTTTGCATTTTTAATTCTGGTGGACGAACTTCAAGTAATTCCCAACCATAACCTCTCTGTTCTGTCTTAAGTTTTAGTATTGGCAGAAATGATGTGGATACAACACCTGATTTATTTGAGAGTTGCAAGTAACAACAGCAGAGTAGTATTGACCCCAAAAATTAAGACCGTAGTAAGAATGAAAGAAGTGTACTACTCACTCAACTGTAAATAGAAAAGTTCAAATTGCCTTGGTATCTGCAGTTAGCAAATGTGGCACATGTGCCCATTGTGGCAAATGTGACTGCAATTTTAAAAAAGGATTCAAGAGATATTTTTGGAAGCTATTCAACAATCTTTGTTGAGACTGAGAGAATTTGAAAAAATCTATGAATAATAGAATCATAGAATTTACGCTCATTCTATGGTTCATTGTATGAGACAATTTATTCTAAGGAATATTATTACCCATTTTTCTTAAAAGTGGATAAACAAGTAGTCTTGGGAAGCATCACAGAGTAAAGGAATTCCATTTTGTAAAGTGAAGTCAGGCCTCAAAGATCAGTTGCAGGTCTTTGAAAGAGTTAAAGGTGCAAACCAGTTGTAATACTGCTAATACTCTTGGCATTCAAAGAACTCAGCAAAGTAAACCACTGAATAAGAAGGAGCCTCTGTACTTGCTTAAACACTAAAGCCAAAACCAGAATAGGTAGGTTGCATAGTAGTGCAAGTACTTAGTAAAACCCATGAGTCTCCTTGCTAAATCACTTGTGTACATTTAATGACTGTAACTGCCCTGTGAAAGGGGATGATCAATGACGTGGCAGTATTGAAGATATTCAGAGAAGTAAAAACAAAAGCAAACTGAAGAGCTGCTGAAGAATCTAATGCAGTAAAATGAATAATAATGTTGCAGATATATAGATACACTTTAAATAATGCATGTGGGAAAAAATCCTAATTCTTCCTACAGGGCAATCTGAGAAGCTGTGACACAGAGTTCTATGAAAACCTAAGAGCAACAGTCAGGAAAGGGCAAAAAAGCAGAAGGAAAGTAATGGAGAGGAGCACAACTCTACACCACGCATCTGTACAAAGCATGTTGGTCCCACTGAGTCCTGTGCGCCATTCTGATCATCCCCTGTCAAAAGCTGCATCATTAGAAAAGTTAAGAAAAGACCAAGAAGTGTCAATGCAGGTGTGTAAAAATGTTTTTTCTTTTTCTTTTTTTTTTTATCATGAACAAATAAATAGACTAGAAACCTTCATCCTGGGAAAGAAGTGAATGAGAAAGAAATAACAGAGCTTTATACTGAGAAGATCAAAAGAATGTAGAAGAGAAATAACAGTGTATTTTAAAAGAGGAGGATGAGCATCAAATCAAGCCAGTAGTTAGCAAACTGAAATAAAACACCCTATTATATAAAATCTAAAAAGTAAGAAAACACCCCTAGATTAGGAAAGAATAAGCCACAAATCAACACTACCTTGAAGAGGTTCTGAGGAATAAACATTGTATGATCTCTCTGATTTCATACTCTTTCTTCGTATGTACTGAACTTGCCTACCTTTGCAACCCATATCTTTTTAATCAAAATACTTAAAATGCTGGCTCTCCTGCCTGGCTGTTCTTTCTGCCCATTAGGAAAGGTAACTGTTGCTCGAAAATGTGATATTATAACAGCTAAACAAGACCATTAAATTATAATAAGACTCACTCAGTCAACTCTCAGCTGATTTATAGCATGGTTATGCCTATCTCTGCAAGACCATTTATTTTAGATATTTTTCTGCTCTAAATCTCTTCTTTCCCCCACTCAAATGTTGCAAAATTTTAATGCCACTTGTTATATAATCAGCATGCTCATCTGACTAAAACCTATTGTAGATAAATCTATTCAATTCAAAAAATGGAAATCCAGTTTCCATGTTGCTAGAGCCCATCTGTTAACTTCATAGCACCATAAAAAATGGGAAGAAAATTTAAATATGTAGTATTTTTTCTTTTAATTCATACAGCTAAGGAACCTTTGAAAGGACATGCAGACATATAGCCAGCATTCACAGAAATGACAGCTACATTTTTTTAAAGAATGTATCTTTGGCAAAACACAAAGAAGAGTATTTTTTGTGTTTGTGGGGCTTTTTGTTTCTTTTTTAGTGCTGTTAGCCAGGTATGTTTGAAGGTAGTGAAGCGCATAGAAAGAGAGAGTCATTAAAACAGTTATTCTGCTTTTCTTACATCTTTAGCGTTTTTTCTGTAAGATTTTCACAATTGTAATAGCATTTTCAGCATATTTTATATAGTGACTAGTTCAAAAGAATCAGTACAGTATTTATTTCACTACTGTGAAGCCTCTCATCAATCATATTAGTTATGTTTCTGCAGAAAGGTCTGCACAAAGCTACTACTTAAAACTAACTTAAAAAATTACAAGACATAGGAAGAAAACACAAAAAGTAATCTCTGTGTTTTGAAAGAGTTCAATTAATAAACTACACATCTGAAGTATAACATCATAGACTGGGAGTGGACACATGGATATATAGTCCTCCATTGTTAGTCTCTTTTAATCCTGATTTTTGAAAGTGTTCTATTTTTGAAAAAACAAGTGTTCTGATCTATCAGAATGAACAGTGTTCTGTTCTATTGAGTGCTCTGATTTTTGAAAATTCTATTAATGTTCCTTTACTGATTTTGCAGTAAGTAAATATTTATCCCATTTCCCTCTACAACCAGCAGTAGTTTATGTGTTACTAGTGTCATAAATTTTATTTGGCTTCATCTCAAAGTGGCAGGAATTTCTCGTTTATCGTTTCTCATAGATACATCATATTTCTTCAGTCACGCAATGAAGACTTGCCAAGCTATGTGTTTTAAGGCAACAAATGCATATTAAAGAACCACTGATTTCAGCTTAAATCCTGTTTTCACAACATTTCCCACTGCTTATCTCACTGTGCACTAAAGATTTTAAAATCTGAGAGCAAAAATCTCTTTTATTCTTAGATTTTTAAAATATTTTCTTGAGAAAATTGCTGCTGTAACTTAAGAAATGCTCGCATAACCACTTCTCATTCATTCCACTTTGGAAAAAAATATGGAAGAATCTGTGTAAAAAAAATTATACATCTGTAAAGAAAACTTCTAACAAGGGTGATTAGAAGTTGGAAAAAAATATTAAAAATTATGAAAACTTGTTTTAGAGTCCAAACCAAGAGATTAGCATTCCAGTAGAGATTAGAATTCAATGGGTCATTTAAGCAATTTTTCTAGACCTGAATTGACAGCTTCAGTTTTTCCAAGAATTAATGTTGTGGCAATCCAGAGGAATTTTTCTGAGAGTTACTGTTTGCAGTGATAGCACATGGAGAGATAATCAGATATACCTCTTTGTGCAGTAGGGGACAAGGTGTGATCTATGCTTTGGCTATGATATGTTTTTAGAATTGCACGAAACCCAGTCCACACAACGGCGTGCTGCATCTCACTTTAAACACAGAAGGAGAGGAGAACATTTGTGTCTCTTGTTTGGAACATCTGGTGTGAATTTAATGATGGTGATACTTTCCTGAAGCCTTTGTTGTCAGGGTAGGCAGAGGCCGTGGGCTGCCCTGACTCAGATAACAAGCACAGCACTTGGCGCTGCAGTGTCACGGCTGTCTGCTCCTGGCATTTCTCAGAAGAAGAAGAGCTCTGCAGACAGCAGGTTATGTAATGTGCCCCAGAACTGACATGACCAGCTGGCTGCCAGATGAAGCTGTAGAGCATTTGCAGAACCCAAAGATGTTTTTTGTGTTAATACAGGTTGTCATGGCAAACTAGAGGTAGTGTGAATGCTAGTTACTGACAGGCAGAAGTATTTCGCTTAATTGTGGCATAACGCTAATAGGACTATTCTCTGAGCTGCCTCTAGTGCCCCTTAAAAAAGTAAGGGGAAGGAGGTGGAGGAGGAAAAACGCATACTGTGTGGACACAACATATTCCATCTGTTTAACATGTTTATTCCATCTGTTTTAGATATTTTCCCTGATTTATTATGACGTTAGTGAGGCACCCTTCTCATTCCATTGACTGGGGACGGTTTAAGACAGCAGGCTAACAGAAAGGAGCTGTTCTTTCCAAAGGCTAAAATTACGTGGGCTGAATTACACATACTCTATAAAAATGAAGCACCTAGTGAAACAAAGGATAAAGTAACTGAAGTCCAGGATCTGTGACCACTACTGATCTCAGAGTCATAGATTAATGAGTCAATATTGAGTGCCTTTGAAATATTCTTAATATAACCCAGAGGTTTTGATATTTTAAACCTCATTTTCCTTTTTTTTCTGAGAATGATGAAGAACTTTCTAACTTAAAGACTCCACTTCTCACATACAGAGTAGTTAAATATTCTTACATGCTGCCTATCAAGTCATAGGTAATTTTCTTCAAGTCTACTATCCAAAAATAAGTATATAAAAACCCACTAAATTTCTCATATCAACAGAGACCATTTACCCAATATATCCCTTTTCCAAGATAAGAAAAATTCCAATTTTTATCTTCTGACACAAAATGCAGTGTTTTTTTCTTACAGTAAGGAGCTTTCACTGCTCACCATTTTCAGTCACAGTCACAGTCTTTGACCTGTGCAACTGCTTTACTGCTGTCGTCTTTGAACTCTACCATTATCTTGTCTATTGAGTTTTTTAGCCATTACCCAGCTGATTATCTCCTTTTTGCTTTCACAGAAGGCGCGTCCACAGAGAATCTTCATGCCTTTGCAGAGCAGACAGCAGCTGTATGCTCTCCACCTCTGCATCAGGAGCAGTCCATATTTGCTTGACCGCATACCTTCATGACATTTGCAAAGAAGAACTGTCTGCTTATTTTTATGCCTGAAGTTTTCCCTCCAAGGTTGACCAAGCATCTGTTCAATGTATTGAGGGAATCAGTGAACAGATTTAGACAATTTATTTCTGCCACCACAGGTTACTGAACAGGGCATTCACAATAACACAGTGTCCTCTCCAAAATTATTACATTTTTTCACTCTTACAAACACCTCTCTTACATTCTGCTCTAGAACTGGTGATGTGTATTACCCATTAGTCTTCATACCTATCAACACTGGTATTAAATTTGGGCTGCTCAAGACCGCATAATAACAGCCCCAATTTCCCCTGGAGTCATAGCTTCCACTTATGATAGTAATGGTAAGGGAACCAAGGTACCTGTGTGTAGTGTAACAGAGAAAAATGGCTGCAAAGATGAAGCAGAGCTTCTTTTCAAATGTCTCCTTCCTGTTGAAATATGAAAGTGCTTTCTTTGCCCAATACTATATACTTTATATAGTAAATCCACTAGATTATACAAATCCACTACAAGATGCAAACCAAAACTGGGCATACTGTTCAGAACTCTTTAGCAAAGCTTAAGATAAAGACCCTTATATTTTTGTTGAAATGATTGTTTCCAAGCATCCCGCCTGTAGAGATGAATCCCTCTGCAATTAGTCCTGTGACAGCCCCCTGGAACCTTCTTTGAGATAAGAAGAACTACTTGTTTAGAATGACTCATGCTAGAAAAATGCAAGCTCTTCTTCTTATCTTTCTAGAATATTATTGGTTAGGTTTGGTTCTTTATAATTGGTTGTCCCAAACAAAGAAAGATAATGTAGTTGGCCAAAATGTGTTAACCCTGTTTTCCATTGGTTTACTTGTGATCCCCCCAAACCCTATAAAAGTACATGTGTGATCCCCCATCTTTGGATTTGTATCCTGACCCCTTCACGGATGATAATAAAGCCTGTGGAAAAAATCTGAGCTGCTCTCCCGGTCTTTTTCTGCCAGCTGGAAACTGCAGGTTTCTGTGAGAAGCCATGAAGCTGAGCGCCTGAAAGGCCAGTGCTCACAAACCTTGTAACTTTCCCCTGCCCGACAATGACAACTGGGCAGGGGACACAACTAAAAGTTACACCTGCCTAAGCAAAATCCATTTTAATCTGCAAAATGCAGATGAGTTTCAAAAGATTCATTCTTTGGCATAAAATAGTGAACACTTGTTTAGATTACAGACTTTGTTTGGACTACAATCATACAGTCACAGAAAGGTTTGGATTGGAATGGTCCTTAAAGACCATCTGTTTCCAACGCCACCCCACCATGGGAAGGGACACCTTTCACAAGACCAGGTTACACAAAGCCTCATCCAGCCTGGCTTTAAACACTTCCAGTAATGGGCCATCCACCGCTTCTCTGGACCTCCCCCAATGCCTCACTACCCTCACTGTAAATATTTCTACCATCTCGCTGCCATAAAACTGACCCTCTTTCAGTTAAAAGCCATTCCCCCCAGTCCTGTTGCTACATGGCCTTACAAAAAGTCCCGGTACAGATCTCTTGTAGCCCCCTCCAGGTACTGGAATGTGCCCTAAGGTCCTGTGGAGTCCTCTTTTCCAAACTGAACAGCCCCAACTCTCTCAGCCTGTGTCTGTAGGAAAGGTACTTCAGCCCTCTGGTCAACTTTGTGGACCTTCAACATGTCCACGTTCATCCTGTGCTGGGATCTCAGGACAGCTGGACACAGCCCTTCGGGTGGGATCACACATGAACAGAGAGGCAGATTGATTTCCCTCGCACTGCTGGCCACTTCTTTGGATGCAGCCCAGGATGCAGTTGGCTTTCAGCACTGCAAGTGCACATCACCAGGTCATGTCAAGCTTCTTGTCCAACAACACTTCTGAGTACTTCTCTCAGGATTGCTTTCTATTCATTCCCCACCCAGACTGATTTTGTGCTTGGGATTGCCCCAGCCCAGGAGTAGGACCTTGCACTTCACAAACTTCCTGAGGTTTGCGTAGACCCACCTGCCAAGAGTGTCAAGGTCTCTCTGTGTGACATCCCTTCCCTCCAGTGTGTTGACTGCCCCACACTGCTCAGTTTCAGTGGCAAACCTGCCCTCTACCCCACTGTCCATGGGGCAAAAAAGGTGTTGAGAAGTGCCAATCCCAGTGCTGAACCCTGAGGATACCTCTTGGTCTCCGCTTGGACATTGAGCCATTGACCACAACCCTTCGAGTGTGACATCCAGCCCTTTCCTTGTCCAGCAAGGACACTGTCTGGCAAATCCACATCTCTCCAGTTTAGAGACAAGGATGTTGTGTGGGACTGTAATGATTTAGTTTGTTCATTTCCTGGCCAACACACCAAAAATGTAATGGTTTAAGGTTTGCCAATTATATTTATCTTGTATTTATCTTTTGTTGTGAAATAGGATTAGGAGTAAAAGTAAAGCAGGCCTAAAACTTAAAAAGGGAATAAAGAAAAAAAAAACCACGTTATTAACAACACAAGAATAATAATAGCAAATTCAGAACACATTTTCAGACCAGTTCCTCTTTCACCTTTGTTACAGCTTAAGAACACACAGGGACACTTCAGTCAATTCCTTACTTAAATAATCTTTTTCAGTTCACTTTAAGGAGAGGAGTTTCTTTTTCTTTAGCTATAAGGATCACCAGTTCTCTCTTGACTCCACTTTTTCAGCATTAACAGCCACCCGGGATCTGCTGTCATGAAACTCCTCCTACAGTCTTACAGTCCTTACAGTCTCTTGAGTTGTGGGCCATGTTAAAAAGTCATGGGGTATTACTTCTAAGGATGAGCTACTCCAAGGCAAAAGTTCTCTTTAGCTCACTTCTCTCTCTGTTTATATATTATTCCCAGGAACAGAGATCCCCCTCTTTTCCTCAGGGCAAAGGATTCTTCAAACCCTTTACACCTTGCTCCATCCCCCCACCCCCCCAGGTCTCTCTTTTTTTCTATGGTTTAAAGAAAATTTTTGTGAAGTACAGTCCACCCCTATAACTTACAAAAAAGATATTTCAGCCCACCTTCATAGGGTCTCTTCATTCTCCTTCCCTTTAGAAACTTAGCTTTGACTTCATTGACTTTGGTGTATCTTTTCTGTTCTTCTTCCTCTCACCCACGGGAAGATGAAAGGCGGTAAGTCTTATCTGAGCATTGGAAAAAAACTTAAAATCTCCCACAGAAGTTGCAGGAGATGGGCCCGGCCATGCTGCAGCTGTGTCAGGAGCTCAGGCCGCCCAGGCCACGCTGGAGGGGCAGGACGAAAACTGCAAAGTCCAGCCAGAGGAGAAATGGGTGCCAAGGCTCTGGCTCCATGGCTTTCTTCCGGCTCTCACTGCACCCGGCTCCAGCTGCAGGCCGGGGGTTCTCCCTCTGCCTTGCCCAGCACACAAAGCCGTGGGGGGCTCTCCCAAACCGGGCCCAGCTGCCTCCCCCCAGGCCGTGAGGGCGGCCGGGCGGGCTCGGCCACCCCAGGGCTGCTCCGAGCCGGGGCAGGGCAGGGCCCCGCCGAGCCACGGCCGCACCGGGAAAAGGCGAGGATCCCAGCAATGGGCCTCTCCTCCTCTTGACCACTGGGGCCCCTGCTTAAAGACGGGGCCCGGCAGCCTCTGGAGCTTGGCCCTGTGCCTGGCCCGGGCCCCATACTAGAAGGGACCGGTGCTAGGCCAATGCCACACCTTAAGAGGCCGAAAATGCAAGAGAGCGTTCCCGGGGCTTACCTGCTTCAAATGTGATGCACGGAGCAAACCGACTTTTCCAATTCTTTTCTCAGGCTGTCAACAACTAAACCAGCCTCCAATTGGTCCCATCAATCCACAGAGGAAGTTCTCATGGGGAAAAACTTGCTAGTGGGCCCGCCCGCCAGGGTAAAACCAGCACACAAGGGGACAGTGATAAATGCCTTGCACAAATCCAGATAAGATCAGTCACTCTTTCATCCACCTACTTTGGAACATGGTCATAAGAGGCCATCACATTGCCTTTGAAACTGCTTTACTATATTGGACAGAGCATATATGTTAATATTTTTGATTATTTTAATGATACTTGTTTTCAAATATTTTTTCTTCGCTTCCTTTTATTTTGTTACTTTCCCTTACAAAATATGAAATTACAGCTGTATTGCTTTGGTATTCTGTAGCCCTGACTCCTAAAGAATTCTAGAGAAAAAAGGTAAAATTTTGTTCTGAGATTTTACCCAAGGACTTCAAGTAAATGTGACATCCATGAGAATATCAACTCTGATAATCTGGTTTTCTGTTAATTGCCAGACTGTTAAAAAAGGAAAAGCTACAAATGACAGAAAAAAAAAAGTGTGGAAAAGTAAAAACACTAGGTAACACAGAATTAGATTCTCAGAAAAAGCTGTATCAGCCCTTAAAGACAAGCTCTGCGAAACATCTCTATTGCTGTTCAGCACAAACCATATAAAGATTTCTTTTTTAATTCTTCTTCCAGCAGTTGTCATGAAACAAAAATTAATTCTATGTGATTTAAGTGACACAGCATTTCTTTAGCCTTTTCATGTTCACTTTATTAATCTTTATTTCTTGTTTACTGTATCACAAATATTTGCCCTTCAAGATAGAAGTCGGAACACATAATAATACCTGATATAATTTTTCTTGTTCCCTTGAGAATGTTTCCTCTTTTCATTTGACAAGCCAAATGAAAATGCATTTTGTGTCTTTCAGAGTGTCTCTTTGTGTACACTTGTGTAATTAAACAGTGCTGATACAATTTAGTTTTGGAAAATTTGCATATCTAGGAAATTTTATTTATCTCTTACTAAAAACTAGTATTTCCATATAGAATTTAAAACCCTTTCAATCCTTATCTGAAATTAACACAAAAAATTAACAAAAATTAACAAAAATAGTTCATGTATATTAATGATCCCACTAAAGATCATGATTTGAAGTTGCAAGTAAAGGAAGTAAAAACAAGTGTTTGTGTAGGACATGCAACAGTTCTGTTTTTATAGGAAATTGGGCACATATACAAGTAAATGACCCAAATTAGCTGTTTGTTCACATGTGTGATGAAGCAAATAAGGGCTGTAAAGTATAAATATGCAGCTGCACCCATGACCATGTTCAAACCAAGTATGCAGTTGCTTATGTATGATGTCCAGTATTCAACGTTTACATCATTTTCACTGCTTGACATAGATATTTTATAATAATATAATATATATAATCTGCAATACTACCAGTACGACTTTATTCTTTGACAACTGAACAGAACATGTTCTGATATGTAGGCACTTCCATTTTTGTGTGTATGACAATAAAAAATCTTCTTGGTCAATCAGAATGCTCAAAAATATTTAGAAATATTAAATATTTCTCAGTGCATTTTTATATTCAGTGGAAATCCGTAAATACTGCATCTGAAACTACCTCAGCCTTTGTAAAGTCTTGAAGATACGTTTTTTTGCTGGCACATTGAAGCATGACAAATACATTGAATCAGGTACAAGTATTTAATGGAAAGGATTAAAATATTTCAATTATCTGACAATCTGAGTAGAATAATATATTCATTCTCAGGTATTATATTTGTACTCTATGAATGTGAATGGTTGTGTATTTTCATGTCTCTTTTATGTGGTACAGAGAAGCAATAATCTTCATCTAGTCAAACCCACTCAATGCATCTAAGCAATATGCTAAAATTCAGTTCTAATCTTCACAGGTATTTACACAGAAAACTGCTATTTTCTGTGTTTGATTATATTGCTGCTGTCCCTCCTTTCCAACACTCAAAGCTTTCTGATCAGCCGGAAGAGCTGCAGGGAGGCATTTTTGACCCAGGCTTCGCATTACCTAGCAATATTCTATCATGAGTCTTGTTTGTAGATTATTTGAGCATTACTTTGTTAACTACTATCTGCAAATAAACTGGCCTAATTGTTTTAATTCCTTCATGTCAGAGAGCAGAAGAGCAATAAATAAACCCCCTCCCTTCCAGTGACCGCCTTTCAGGTGATTTGTTTGGCTCACTTTAGCTGTGAGATTAATTTTCTGTGCTCAAACTTGAAACAGATTTTGGGATTTCTAAACCTTTTTTTTTCGTCTGTGTGTTGTCTGCAGAGAGGCTGGGGGATGTGTGTGACAGAGGGTAAAACTTCATATTGTCCTCCACAGTCAGGACAGAGTATTCCAGAATAACACCTGGGTTGTTGTATTGGAATAAACCCCTTGATTTCAGGGTTCATCTTGAGGACATCAAAAGCTGATAGTGATCTGTCACCACCTATGAAAAAATTTGCTATCCATATCTTCCCACAGATTTTTTTTATGGAGAATTATGTATATCTTCAGATACTTCAAGGAAAGTCCTTGGTTTATTTTGATAACATATGTATAGGCTGACATTTAATTTTACCTATTTAATTCATAAGAAAATATTTTAATATGGATGTCATATGTATATGGATGTTTGTGTTTCTGCAACAGGAGTGTACTTTGCTCAGTACATGGCAATAGCCAAAGAATTAAAAATTTAAAGAATACACTGAAACCTTTTTTTTAGTTTAGATTGCCTTTATTGATAGCTTTAGATGACTTTAGATGCAGAGCTCCTAAGAATGCTCAGAAATGCCATCCTAATGTTTCAAGTTTGTAGATTTTTCTTAAATACATTTCTAAAATAGTTTTATTTAATGAATTATACTTCATAGATTAAAAGGCAAATTTGATTTAACAATCACAGTTTGTTAAGCAGAAATAATGAGAAATGGCTGTCCTATTTGTTAGATCTGGCTTCTCTTGGATAACGGAGGATTCTTGGATGTTCTCTTCAGCCCATTTCCTATCAACTCAGGTTTTAATAAATAACTTCTTAATATTTATACATTTTATGTTCTATGTTAGCATATATATTATCCATGGCTTTGTACAAATCAATCACTTTTTGCGGTATAGTGGTTTTAAGCTTTCTGATTTCACAAAGGAACACTTTGAGGGAAGACTAAAAAGCTATTCATTTTCAAGTTCTCAATATTATATTTTTTTAAATCCTATTCATTTTTCCTACGGGTACCCTAGTAATCCTCTAAAATCTTCTTAAGCAGGACATTTATAGCAGCTGAATCAAAGTAATATTATATGCTTAGAAACACACAGGATAAGAATTTTGAGACCTTAGATACAAACTAATGGATGCATAAACAAGGAGGGAAAAATGTTAGTTTATGCTTAAGGTTTTTGGGTAGAATTGCAGTGATTTTATATAATTCTTGATTGTACCACAGACCCCACATGGTAAGTAACTTCATCTCTTTTTGTCTTTGCTTCTGCTCATCATAAAAGATGATAAGCTACGCTTTCTTCCTATACCTGTTGTATTTAATAATGACCACTCCTGACTTTAGAACCACTGTTTGCATTCACGTTGTATCATTCTGAGTAACCTGACCTGTAAATCATAATTCTGCCCTTTGTCTGACAGTTTCTACAGGATGTCTAATTAGTTAAATTCCTATTCTAAAATCCATTAGGCAACAAAACACATACCAGTCCTTTTGGGAAGATGTTATTAACTTCAGCTTTTAGGAGCAGTTTTTGAACCAAACTGATGTATGGGTTTCATAGCTCTCTATTTGGGGAAAAAAAGCTCCAGTATGTGTCCATAAATTAATATTAGTTATACAAACTAGGCTTCTATAGCAATAAAGTGAAGTACTAGCAAAATAAAGGAGAACCTTTCCCATAGAAAATAAGGAAGATAAATAACACAATATTTAATGAACTTTGCTCCTCCGGGCATGCAACAAGGGTTTAATAACATCTAGTACTAAGATAGTGAAGTAAAATCATTAAAATTTTAATTAATTTCCTCATGCTTAAGGTCTCATTTAGTAATATATATAAGGAGTTTAATGGTCAAATTAGAAACATACCGAGAAGAATAGGCTTCTATATGTGGAAATCAGTGAAAATTGTCTTTAGAATGATCAGCTCGAAGTATTAATGATAATAAGCATCTATTTTGAATTTAAACAGTATTCATAGTCTGCAATTCAATGGACTAGAATGGTGCAGAATTAAAAAAATATACAGTATATTTCTGGGAATGAAATTCAGGAAATGTATTTTTCCTGTGTAGTTATTCTTTTACTAAATAGCTGAGAAAGTTGGTGCATAACTAGAAAGCTGGTACAGAAGACCAAAACTAAATTCTGGAGTGAGCCATGTAAATAGGATCATAAGCCCAAAGATTCTATGGAAATGTTTCCAATGAACAAATAAAGAAAAAGAAGGAAAGAAAAGGCTTCCGAAAAGTTCTCGGAAGGATGCCTATTTTTATTTTTTTCTCTTCTCTCTACAGCATAAAGAGATAAATGCCCTAATTATAATAATCCTTGAGTTGCAGCCATGAACAAAACCACATGGATCAAGAAAAAACAGATGAAATTGTTCAAGCACTTGTTACAACCATCTTGTCTAAACCTCTTGGTATGACAGGTTCACTTTCATCCTTCTTGATACTGCTGATCTATATTGTGAAGATTAGTGACTGAAAAGAATGAAAATTGATTTTCTCTTCAATAAACTCACTCCTAACCATAGTGCATTTGTATCGATCCTGAGCTTACCTAATGAAATAGTACATATAGCATAAAAAGTCAAACCTTTTAATACTCAAGAATTATTTTGTGTGTGTTTTGAATGTTAAAAAGAGAAAAAATCCTGATTATGGATTATGATTATTAATCCTGATTAAAAAATCATGATTAATCAATTGAAGTTGTGGTACAAAACATCACTGAGCAATTAATTCTTATTTGTGCTTTGAACACCTTCAAAAAAAAACCATTTCAACTAGTATATAAAGCATGTTTTATTAAGCAAAACACTTTTTTTTTATTTTAAGGTAAAGTGTTCTTTTGCTAAGTAGAGATAAGTGCTTCACAGCATAAATATTTGGCAGTTATAACTCAAGTGCTTAAAGAAATAAGACCCCCAAACAGTAATCATTGTTAAGACTGATGCTAAAAAGCATTCTGTTGGGACAAACTGAAGTGCTTGCAGCCTCTTGCCAGGTGCCCCACGCTGGTCAGTGCTGCAAACCACCTGTCTGGAGGGATGTCAGAGCAGGTGGGTGGGATAGATAATTTTAACCATTGTGTCAACTCCTGCTGCCTTGCTCCCCTTACAAGCACCACGGGAACACTTTGTCACCAACAGATCATAACTCAGAAAAGCAGCAGGACAGAATCCTATCTAAATTCAGCTGGTTAAGCACCTACCTCCAGGATTTCCACAGTTTCCTTAGAAAAAAAAACACTTTTGCACTTGAGAAAATGTTTCTTAGAAAAATGAAGTGAATGGAGATTGAGTTCAACCTGGGTTCAGCTCCTTCTCTAGCTGAGTTCTTCCCAAATTAGCTTTTCCAAAAGCTACTTTTTGATGGGCCCACCAACTGTATGGGAACAGGGAAGGGGGCCCAGGCTCCTGGCGTCCAGGCAAGGGCTGGACATTTTGTGGTAAAATACTGCATGTCTTGGGGCTGGATTCAGACAAGCCAGTGGAACTATTCTCACCAGGTTCACTGAGGCTGGATGGTGAAAACCAACCCTCTTCAGTACATCAGTGTAAATCCAGGCAGGCAGATCTATTCACTGGCCCCTCTTATGGGTGATCATATAACCAGCTGTGAGATTAATGCATTTTAGGTCATGTGAGTGTTAAAATGTTCTTTCAGATAATAAAACATGATAAGATGTAAGGAATGTGAAACATAAGCTGTTCATCAGAAACACAGTTTTTTTCCCTAGAGGAGCACAAGTTGCATATTGTTGCTATTATACTTCATCAGGAAAATTTATTTGAGCAGTAGAGTTGATTTTTCTAATCTCTTTAAGACTTCCAAATCCTTTTAGAAATACTGTTTTATGTTTCCAAATAGGGATTGCTATTAATGTTGTGCACTTAATACATAAGCAAGACCAATACACTCACTCTTGTGTCATGTTTTTCTCAAAAACACTTGCTCCTGTTTGCCTATAGGAATGATATTATTGGTTTGACCATAATTCTGAGGGCACTTAACTTGTTTCTGTTTCGTAGTATGTTTGAAAGGATGATACCTAAACAGTTCATTGTTTTCTGCTTAGAACATGGTGAAAAGCCTTGTGAATAATAATTATTAGATTACATTGTTCCCAGCTACCCTTAATCACAGTTAATAATTTTCATTAAATCTTTATGTTAGAAGTGCTTACTGCACTGTAGTGAAAATCTTAATTGCCCTGAAGTGTTTCACTATTTTTTTTCTTTAAGAGATGTCTCTGAATATTTAGGACATCTCTTATGATGGCTCTGATATAGCTGAAAAGCAAAACAGAAAGCGGAAGTTACTTTTGTACCACACAAATATTTCTGCTGCTTATAATTTGAAATCATTGTCTTAGCAACTTATATGCCCATCATACAGCAAGAGTTCTTTCACCCAGTCCATATAACAAGTGCAGGAAGAGTTTAGCCTACTGCTTTCATATTACACAAATCCTTTGACTTGTACTTGCAGTGAATCACCAAATGTTCCAAGTTAATTTTAGGAAGGTGAGCTTGCGTGGGGTCCATAAGCTGTTGTTGAAAATGCAGGTTGAGTGTTTCTGTACAAAACTATGAGCCCCAGCATGTTTTATGGAGGTCAAAGCACTTGAACCATTAGTTTATGTTTGTGGAAAGCCAGGGTTCTGAAGATGACTCAAAACAATGACAATATGCATTTAGATGCTGAGGTGTGAATGTAGACACCTGACTCAAAGATCCAAGTCACCCTTCAGATGCCCCTGATAAAGGAAAGCAGGGATCCACATTTCACACAAAATATGATTGTGCTTTACGATCTAGACCTTCTTGGTCTCAAAGCTACTTTAGCAAAACTATTTGCAAGCAACAAAACCATCAGAATTTCTTTGTATTACATCCATGCTATTGGTGTGAAATGTAGAGAAGATGTGCTGTTATTGTTTCTTAGGACAGAGCAGTTCAGGGATAAATTCAATGGTACTGAGAGGTTAAGCATTCCTTCAGTCACTAAAATTAGAGCTTCATAATGGGTCACTATGGCAGACTCTTTCTGAGTTATCTTCTCCATGCTAAGTACACCCAGGGCAGTGCACAAGTCCTTCACTGCAGTCAGAAAAGAATATATGTGTTCTACTTCTCTGTATGTTGTGGGGAGAATAATTCCACGACATCCACCACTAGTATTCACTAGCCTTACTTCTGAGACTATTTCATAAACTCAGTGAACATCTATAAATTATGGCTGAATGGAAAATCAGATTTAACTTCAGATCATCACTTTTTAAACACGCATAATTTCTTACTGGATTTTCATATCATGACGCTTTCATTTTTACTCCTTGGAAGTTTTGCAGATACTTGGTGGTATTGGTGTTGAGCTTTTCTTATGAATAAACTCTGATGTTAGACAAGGGTGCTTACCCCTCTTTTGATGGATGCAGTGTTTTGTGAGCGGAATACTGCTAAATATTCAGTAGATGCCCCCTGTACTTAAAATGTTCACTATGCAATGGATAAGTACTCCTATGTCAGGTATCTGCCATAATTTTATATCCAGCCTCAAGATACTACGGGTGTCTGGCTGGGATTTCCTCCTGATGCAGAGGAAAACATTAGGAACACCAGGGATTCTTACTGTAAGGATGTTTATATGTTGCACTTCTGGGAAGAGGCAATAAAATATTTGCCTTCTGTCCATTAAAAGTGGTGAACACTACGGCAAAATTCTGCCTGTGTTGAAGACTAAACCCTGAATGGCTGTTTCTGCCACTGGACAAATTCCCTTTTCACTTTGTCACTTTTTTCTGTTAGGGAACCCCATGACACAGACTTCAGATGCATCAGCTGGAAAACCCTATCTCAGTGGAGAAGAACTCCACAGCATGTCTGAGAGCAAAACTGATTGTCATCTCGCTAAGTAGACACTACTAGAATGTGGTAGAAAATGTGATCCCTGAGCTATAAAAAGCTGGAACTATTTTTTGATGGTTGGTCAATGAGATAAAAGCCAAGTTCTTTTGTTGTGTCCATGGGAATGACAAAAGCTACTATACAGTATTTTTACATCAACATCTGTCTGAAATGACACACTTATTGCTGTCTAAGCATAAACAGTTCTTCTGTTTCCGTCTTTCAACAGCCATGGAAGAAGAGCATGGACCCATGTTTGGTTTATTTTTTGCCTTTTCCAGATTTGGAAGATGAGTTGGTCTTCATGTCAGTTGGTCTTTATCCAAGGAACTATGAAAAAGACATTTCTCCTTACAAACTCATGTTTCTCTCTCTCTCTCTCACAACTGAATTCTGATAATTTCATAGGTATCTTTAGTGTTTCGCAGATGCTTGTCATTGACCCTTAGTTTTCCAAAAGCCCAAATTTTTGCTTGGTATAAATCTGACTGCTTTTTCCTGTTGAAAAACTCCTTCAAATACCGAAATATCAAAAACTGAGATTGTTATATTGCTGCATGAAAAGGATAGTGTTATCCTGTGGGAGCAACCATTACCAAAAAAATCTATTAATAAGGGACAAGTGATCCAATTCTGATTATGTGACCATGCATTTAAGTCTTGTTTTAGAAGTCTAGGGAAACTCCCAAGAATGCTGTTTTTTTGGGTGGTTTTGTTGTTTTTTCGGGTTTTTTTTGAGTATGTCAGAAAAGATGGAGAACATCTGTATTAGCTTTCTAAACAATCAGGTTTCTGCTTTGTCAGCCAGTGCAGCATATCCCCTGAAGCCTTTAGGAAGCTTTGTACAAGATTGACTTCAGGACAGCCATTCTAGATGGTACATGAACCTGACCTTTCTCATCTTTAACTAGACCTGTCCAGAGATATTGAAGAAATAGCTGGCGCAAATTTGCTCTGTATTCCTTTCTCTAAAGGTAAAATGTGGAATTAAAATCTAAAATTTGCACAGCTGACTGAAAAGTCTGTTGGTGAAGTCTTTTCCTTGGACACCTGGTTGTAATCTGCTGCTATTCTTCAAGATAAAGCCTTCTGGGCAATGGGGAAAATACGCTGAAGCAGTCCTTTTGGAACATGTAGTAGTCAGCATGTCCACAGCTTGAGCCTTTCAGGTCATTGCACTGCATCAGTCTCTGAGACAGGGCCATTCCCTTCAATTGTCTGATCTCTTTGGACCTATTGTTTCCCTGTTCCACCTTGAATATCATGAGCTTAATGCCATTTTCCCAGATGTGTTGTCTAGAATGTTTCTGGCAGCAGTATTCCAATTAAGGCTGAGGACATCTTAATATAATTAGGGAGAACTAAGTCTCTAGGTGTCCTCCTCATTACCACAAACACTACTTGCCTTTAAAAAACTCCTGCTGAGAACCTGAATCTTTGGCAATCTTTTCTGCTGACCTTAGATCTGTTCATGGGGTGTACGCTGGGACACTTATTCCCAGAGCATGTTCATTTTAAATTCAGCAGCAGCAGGAACTCAGTAGAAAGGTTTGCTAGAGTGGTAATATTCAGTGGACATGTCTTCAAAGAACACCCAAGGGACTTTAACAAACAGGGCATGTCAAATTGGAGTTGAGCTAGTGCTTGAGTTTATGTATTTAGCACAGTCCTAAACCTTCAATTTCTCCTGTTCAGAATCTTATGAACCCAATAACTAATGTAGAAGATTCTCTTTTGTCACATCCACTTCCTTCTCCTCATTATTACATGTCTGTGCTATGTAAGAATCACATAATTTTGCAATGGGATTTTGTAATTTAGTTGCACAGAATCATAAAACTCTCTGAACTGGCAAAAAACTGCTTCAGCTCTGACTTCCTTGTGAAGTCAAGGTGTCTTGGCATTCAAAGTGCTGAGAAAATGCACTACTAAATACTCAGGTCATATGTGGAGATGTTCACGTTAACCATAAACATGTTTCATATTCTCAGTTCTTCTCAACACATAATATGTGGTCTGTTATTGCCTCAAGGACTGTTAGCTGCAAAGCTTTAGAAACTAATTTCTATTTAGGAAGGCATAATCAGGTCATAGAAGTTGTTGGTCCTCTTCATCGGGCACTGGACCTGTCATCAACACACTATGGATAATTTAATTATGCTTCAGATGGGCTGAACTTAGTGATGAACTTCCAAGTACAGTTTAAGTATGCAGTGTTAAAATTGGCAAATTACACATAGTAAAAAAATACTCGGTTTGTAGTGTCATGGTCAAAAAAGTCACTATAAGTCTTTCTGTTCCCTGATTTTTCTTTTCCACAGAGATTTTTGACAGGATATAAAAACCACGCCAATAATACAAAACTGAAACCAAACCATAACAACAATAAAAACCAATGAAACAGCCAAACAAAAACCCTGCAATAACAACAACAACAAAACCCCCAAATTAACCAAACAGAAAACAATGCCCTAAATGCAAATACATTTGTTTGCTGCAGAGTTCCAGAACATGGATGTTGGTTGTTCATATGTCAGCATGTCTCCTTTTTGTTTCCCCTATTTAAAGGGAAAACGGGAGGCATCACCTGTAATTTTGGATAGTCCTCGCAGCCTGACACATTCTGTGGAGATGTAAAGGTTAATTATGCATTATTCTTCCATTGATTATAAAATTAATAATACTGGCTTTTGCTTAAGAGCAATTTTTCTTTATATAATCAAACTGACAGTGCTATATAAATAAAAATGAATTCTTAACTACTAATCATATGCTTTCTCAAAAGATCATAAAATCTAGTGAAAGCTTTTCATCTGAATTATTTCTAACGAAAATGAAATTCAGAATAATATTGGTACATCTATTTTTAGAGTTCTCTGTGGCTTTGACCTTATCTCTTCCTTCATGAACTTCAATATTTTATGCCGAGTGGATTCCAGGTTTCTGGCTGTTTTTTCTTGTCTGTGACATTTTAATGATTGTTTTCACTTTCTGATGTTGTTGTTTCTGTGTCCTCAGGACATTCTGTTGGTTCACGGGATGTTTTTCACTGCAAGTCCTTGGGATAATGACAGCACTATGTGCTGGTTTTGGATGGGGTAGAGTTAGGTTTTTTCATCGTGTCAGGTATGGGGCTGTGTTTTGGATTTGTGCTGCACACAGATTTGATAATATAGAAATGTTTTTGCTATTGCTGAGCAGGCCTTTCAAGGAGCCAGCATCTTTACTGCTTCATCCTACTGCCAAGCTGGTGAAGAAGTTGGGAGACGGGGTAGAACCAAAGTGGCCAAAGAGATATTCCTGACCATCCCACATGCTGCTCAGTATTTCAAGCTGGGTACCAGCAGGAGGAAGGATGTTTGGAGTGATGGCATTTGTCTTCTCAAGTCACTGTGAGGCTTGAGGGGTCCCTGATGTCCTGGAGATGTGAAACACCTGCCTCCCCTTGGGAAATGGGGAATGAGTTCAAAGGGGTTTCTTGGCCTATGCATGAGGCTTCTGCATTCCCTATGCAGCTCAATTGTTTTCTGCACCTGGCAATTTTCCAGCTTCTACCCTTCCAATTCTCTGCACAGGCCAGCCTGCTGGTGACCGGGCATCGAGTGAGAATGGCTGTGTGTGGCACTTGCTTGCTGCCTGGGGTTAAACTACTACACACAGTGACAGATTCTTCATCTATGTAAATGAATGTGTTAGTCCCAAAGATTCATTTGGAAGTGCAGAGGAACTGTGAAGCTGATCTGCAAGTGTAACATTCAGCATTCCATAACCAGACCAGGTAACTGCCAATGACAGATAAGGATTTCTTTGAAATTCCATTCTTCTGTTCAAAACCATCATTTGTTTGAGCTGGAAAGTGAACATTTGGATGCATAAAAGATGAAATCTAAACCTTTGCTAGGATGCTGAGTGAAAGGTTTACATCAGTGTGCACTGACACAGGATCATTGAACCATAGAATTATAGGATCATATAATGGTTTGGATTGGAAAGGACCTTACAGATCATGTAGTTGCAAACACCATGCCATGGGCAGGGACACCTTGCACTAGACCAGGTTGCTCAGAGCACCATCCAAACTGGCCTTGAACGCTTTTAGGGATAGGGCATCCACAACTTCTCTGGGAAAGCTGTTCCAGTGTCTCACCACCCTCACAGTAAAGAATTTATTTTCAACTTCTACTTTAACTCTCCTCTAGTAGTTTAAAAGCCTTGCCCCCCCACCCTGCCCTTTTCTACTGCAATCTGCCCTACTATAACTCTGTGCTATATAGATTTCAGAAATCTCTACCTGAAATACCATCAAGACTATTTTTTCTCCCACACAATTTCACAAAACATTATAAGGAAACTTCTTCGCCTTTTTCTTTAGTTTGTCAGGCTTTTTTCTCAATGAAAAAGGTATTTTCATTCCTTTTATTGAAATGAAATTTCTATAGAAAAAAAACCCCAGTGCTATTTGTTGACAAAAATAGCTGAATGTACAGCTTTAATCTTGAGGGATGCAGACAGTTAAAGGATATTGAGATTTCTAAGGATGCCTTCCCATTTTTATGTTCTTTCCTTGAATGTTAATAATGAATGTGGCTTGAAAAATTTGGAATGCAATGTCATGTGCCTGAAAGCTAAGAATGCCACAGATATGGTCTTTAAATTTATTTAGATCAAAACTCACTGTACTCTGTTATGTATAAGTCTCCTTTCTGATGCTGTATAAGTTGTATAAACATGCAAATTATTTCAACAAAAATAATTTTGTATATAAGGAAGTAGATACTCCTAAAGGCACAGTACCATATTCCTGTACTTGATCGGGAATTTAGATCCTGTTTTCTCTGATGAATAGATTTAAGAATCCAAGAAGATATAATGTTTGTATGAGTTAAGAATGTGTTCTGAAAATCAAAACCATTAAATTTTCTATTTCTTTCCAATATTTATTTTTAGAACTTGCTATCAGAATGAATGAATGTTTTTTTCTAGCATTCAGTTTTGGTTTGTTTTTTTTCCCAACACACTTTTTCCTTCAGTCAGACAAGTCTATCTGGTCTGAGTTACAGCTATGTTTTATTTGGGAAGGTCTTCATCAGTTTCGTCCATTAAAAGAACATCTACAGGGGCAGCGTGCTGACAGCCTGTATAACAACTCAGGCTTCTGTTCACAAAATAAATTCTCTATGTGTTGAAGAGCTAGTAACCTTTCTTTTCCAAAATTGTGTCTCTGACATGATCAAGATATTCCAAATATTAAAATAACTGTGCAATGATGAGGACTTTGCTAATAATGATAATGATTATCACCATAAAGTTTTTTTTTAACTCATACTTAATCAGATAGCAATCCTGACATTTTGCTTTGTCACATGAAAGGTGGGTTTTTCAAGTTATTGAGACTACTAGATTAATTTATATGCTAGATATTAACAAGAAGTTATAAATATGCCAATAATTTATTAGGGAAACTGAATTGTCTGTTATTGGAAGTTAAGACTAAGCACCTTCTGAAAGCACTTGAGACACAGCTACTCTTTCAACCCTACATTGAAACTTGGAGTTTCGTATGTTTCATGTCCTTTCTGCCTTAGTCTGTCATCAAAAAACAAACAAACAAACAAACAAACAAACAAAAACCAAAAACAACCAAGCTAACCTAGAAACCCTTGTTTAGCATCTAATTCCAAACTGGGCATGTAATTCTGGAAAGCCTTTCAGCCAGAGGATCACTGCTCAGCCCAATCTCTTAACCCAGATGTAACCTCCCCAAATGTTTAACAGAGTTCTAAATTTTTGTTCCAAATTCTGCCAAGAGGAGCCTCACAAAAGGGAAGGCATTTCAGCCCTTAAACCTTAAATGTTTTGCCTTTATTTATTTCTGTGGGGATTTCATAGTATTTGGGAATTTCTCAGTATTTGATATTCTTATTGTCTAAAATCCCAGATTAGTCCTGTTCTTCATTAACTTTCTCCTGATTTATAGCATCCTCTTTTACTAGTCACTTGGTAGTTCAGAATAATGGGTTTAGATCATGATCCTCTACTTATTTATTGTTGTCACTACTGAAAAGTTAATTTCAAATTAAAGATGTATGCAACCTTATTGTAATATAGAAATACTTGATATTCACTGTTCAAAGTTATACAGCTGTAATCCTCATGGCGGCAGATAAATTAGAAAATTTGCGATACAAAAATATTCTACCAAAACAAACCCACAAGTTTTCACGTGTATGTCTAGATATGTTAATGTAACTCATGAGTCAAAGTAAAGATTATGTTTGATTAATAAACCAGGTTATTCTCATGCTGAATAGCTTCATAGCAGAAGCCTGCCATGCCTTCTGGGAAATAAGGTGCTCCTCAGCAAGATAAAGTGCACAAGGACCTTTACTATCATGTTCTGTGTTACCAGGAGACAGTAAGGTCCATCATTCCTTGTGTAATATTTCTGCAAGTGCCTGGATTTTGGAAATGATATTATGGCTAGGTATCTTGTTGCCATTTAACCTTTGCAATCAATTTGGGATTTCTTCCTTCTCTGGGAGTTAAATGCACCATGGCACTAACTCGTGATGCCATAAAGAGCTGTGAATCATTATGTATCAATCTTTCCAAGTGTACTGTAATTCTCAGGAAAATCTTAGATTGGTTCACACTTTATTCTGCAATATTCTCTATGTACAGCAACCATTTTTCTCTGCTATCTTACACAGTTTGTTCTACAAACTTTGTGTAATGCTATTACCTTCAAAAGGCCAAGTGATAAGTGGATAGCAAAAAGATCAGTCTCATATGTGATCTGAAAAAGTAATCAGCAAATAGTTTCAGTACAGTGTAAAGAGTTGTAAATTGCATACCACTGGTACTATTTTTGTTTTAGGACATTTCTATCAGAGAAATTCCAGCCTTGGCAATCTAACAGTATAACATCATGGCCTATAAATGGATTTTTTTTTTATTTCCACCAACATTTATATATGAAAAAAGGTTATTTAAACTAATTTTTTGTTGTTGTTTTCAGATAGTTTCCATCCTCCTTCTGATCCTAAGGTCTATGCATCCAGTTAAAAATACTCTTATACAACAACTCATTTCATGTAAGGGAACATACTTTGCATTAAGAGGCTAAGTTACTGTGACTATGTGCATTCACATTAGCTTTTACCTTTTTTATCCTGTCACTGAAAATTACTTTCAAAAGTGCTTTTCAAGCAAAAATATTAGTGGTTCTTGAGCAAGTGCTTCAAAGTTCATTTAGCATCCTTCATCACAAGTTGCAGAAATAATTGGACATTTAGACTTTTAACTAACAGAAAAATGAAATGAGTATTTCAGCTGCTGTCCAAGAGAAGAGCCTGGAATAACTAACCCAAAGCCCCAGAATAATTCTGCTCTTCATTGAAGTTTTTCTATTAGGAAATCTCCTTCTGAATCACTTTTTGTGCCTCAGCAAGGACAATTTTGTAAGTAAGAAGCAGCAAAAAGGGAAGGAGAAATAAGCAGGTATTAAGATTTTTCTCCTGCAGGTTTGGAAAGAGTTACTTAGAGGACTAGTGTTCTTATGAAGAAGAAGAGATCTCTCCGAAATACAGATAAAAGTTTCAGTAGGGGGTTGTACCATCAGCCACTGGAGCTCCACTTGGAGCTGCACCTGGAGCTGAAGAAACCAGGAAAGCTAAATGAAATATAAAACAGGTCACTTTAGTCAGCACCTTTTTAGGTTCCCCTCCTTATGTGCTTTTTTGAACATAACTCCAAGAAGTATCGTAAATCCATGGTGATGATCTAATCTTACTGCTACAGAGGTTTCATATTAAAACAGTGAAGTCTCTGTTTAAAGCAAGCTATCACCACCTAATAAAGTGGAAAAGCTGAGGGACCTTTTCCTTAAAGAAATAGTAGAATATTGCTTCTATCTGTGGAACTACCAGCTTCACCATCCATTTTAGATGGAAGTACTTCCTGTTGAATTAAATCATGAGCATCGTTCTCTCCAACAGTAATAGAAAGAATCCCATCATGCAGGCAGGGGAAATGTTAGTTTTTACTAACCCTAGAAGAACAAGAAGTTGAAAGACTGACAGAGAAGAAAATATGTTATTTCCTTCTAGTGAACATTCAGAGAAATGCTATGGTGCTCCAAAAAACAAAGATGTCTACATCAGACCATGTTCTTTTGTAACTCTGCTGTGATCAGTAGGGAAAATAAAATCACACAGCAGACGTGTCATTCCTACCCACAGTACTGGATAGAAAAAAGCTGCTATTGAGAATAGTGCTTCCCCCCATATTCAAGGAAGTAGCATAATTCAATTGTGTTTTATTAACATACAGACATTATATTAGAGAATATTTAGAGACAGAAAATTGATAATAAACATTGATACATTAAAGTTTTGCAAAATAAAATTAGTCATTTATACACTCCTTTTAACAAAGCCTAGTGACCACATGAAAGGAGACTGCACTAACAGAATTTTCAAAAAATACTACTTTAGTTGTATAGACTAGATAGGAAATATGAGCCAAATTAAATCTGCAGACCATTTCCTAGATATTATGGAGACACAAGATTCTGCCCTAATTGCAGACTTAGTCAGTATTAGGTTGGCAACTGTGCTCCAAGACAGCAGTGGTATTTTAAATTAAGTAGAATTTCAAGGTGACAGAAACAGTTAAGTAAGTGTTGCAAATTATATATATGATTGTCATCAAGGAGAAAGAATTTTCTTTCCAATGTCACAACTAATATTTCCTAATTAAAATTAAAACAAAACAAAACAAAACAAAGTGATTTTCTGGGAAAGATACATTCTCCACAAATTTACCAAAAAAAAAAAAATCCAGTCATTATGCTAGCTTGAGCCAATATGATGACAGTTTATTTTTGTTAATACAATATACAGCATCATGAGACTGTGGAGATATGTCTTCCAAATCTGAGAAGTGCATGTCACAGCCACACCAAACAGTAATTATAAAACACAGACATACTGAAAACAACAAAATTATGCAAAACATATAGTCTTCAATGATAATTTAAATGAACAATATCCAAAAGTTCACAAATACAAAGTAAGACTTTGAAACAAGTGTTAACTTGTAATACATATATTGTAGTATTGAATTCTTGTGTATCACTTACCACAGGTCATGACATAAGTACATGTGGCACTAGTCTATGGAATAAGTAACAGAGTTCAATATATTTACTATTCAGTAACTACAATCACTAACATCAGGAATAATTACGTCCTGAAATTATTTTAATCCCCTTCTGTGTATGTTAGCACATATAAGTACACTTCTCTATTTGAGTTAAATTATCTAGTAAAATTACTGACAATATTCACTTTTTGATTATCATGCTGTCTGAAAACCTTATGCAAAATCCTTTGAAACAGCTTCTATAAAATTTGGAGCAGACATGAGTATTGTAAATGTGCAAATGATGGCAAAAAGAGTAAATGCAACCAGACATAATCTGTCTATGACAGCAGCTGCAAACTTCCACTCACTGCAGATCTCCTCACCCTCATCTTGTTTCCTGAACCGCATTGCTATGAACTGGACTTCCTCCAGGATCTTCACAATCACTGGAAGGGTATCCATTAAAGCTTTCTTTTGCACAAGCTCAATATCTTCTGCTAAGGGACAAGTCATCTTTGTGCTCTTGCTGCCCAGGTCGTTCTGCTGTGGACAGCACGGGCTCTCCATGGTGTGGTAGCTGTAGATGGTGTTGCCATTGCTGGACTGATGCCCAGGAAGGACGTTCACCTCCAGGCTGTTTACACTCAGCTGGTGCTTGGAATAGCTGTATTTGCAAGAGAGGGGCTTTATGTTTTCCCCAGGTTTTTTCATTCGTAAAAACCAAGCACACCAATTCAGCAGGATGACACGGACCTGAAAGAGAGTAACCATGGCAGAAATACATGAGATTCTTCAGCATTTTAAAAGTTTTTGAAATATATTGTGACTATTATAGTTAGTCTGCACAGTTTCTTAGAAATGCTGCTGGATTTCTGTTTTCTTCAGCTATCTGCTTTGAAAATGTTTCTTTCAGGGTCTAGCTTTTTACCAAGTATAGCAGTTTATTGGATCTGCCTTGAATATGGGGGTGTTCAATGCCTACTTAGCTTATAAATCAAAAGAGAGGTAAAATCTTACTTTTCAGAATGGTCCTTGGAGACCGATCTTTATCAAATACTCCCAGATCTCTGCAACTGAGCAGACAGCACAGAATTGGCTGTATGGTTTTCAAACATTTCTCAGATTGTAAGGACAGAGATACAGTTAAATACTTCTGGGGGTCCAATGGGATTTTGCTGAACAAAATCCCTATATGACAGTTTCTAAAACATTTCCCATCCCCACTGCTATTGTTTACATCCAAATAAAAGACCTTGGTTGGTTTTTTGTTTTTTTTTTTTTAAGGTTATTTTATACTCCTTTGAGGAGTTCAGCCAGATAATACAGCTGGCTTTTTTTCAAAAGAGTAAATCAGTTACATTTAGCAGTTCACAATCTGAGTGCCACTTTTAACAGCTGTCATTTCCTGTGTGCTGGTGCATCACAAGATGCTCCAACGTGCACATGGCAGATTGTGCCTCATATGTTTCTTGTCAAGGTCGTTAAGTGAGCTAACTCTGGAGAATGCAACCAGAATTTTTTTCCAGTGAACTGATCTTCAAATGTTTGGTCTGAAATCTGAGCCTGCTAGAATTTCTACTGGTGACATTGTTAACTGCAAAAGGCAGGAAAAGGCTGTGGATTCAGCCAAGTAACCACTTGTGTGAAGAGCAGCATACTAAATTAGCAAAATCTTGTAATTATAAGACCCTCCAGGTGTTATGCATATAAAATGTGAGTTTACAATGTGCTTGAGAAGGACCCTCTATGCAGACAGGACTCTTTGATATCTTCATCATCCTGGCTGCAAGCCAAATAATCTGACATCAAGGAGAGAACAGATGTGGCCTCCGGTTTCTCTTCTGAGCCTTGACTCACAAGGATTGTCTGTGTAATCTTGCTTTTGTTACTTTGGTCATGTTTGACTTGGGACCACACTTTGCTTCCAAAGGTGTTTTAGATGCAGAAGAGTTGACTCCTGTGTTTGCATAGTACAGATAGAGGAATGGGGAAATTACAGCTAGCACTTTTGAGTTTCTGCTGTAGTGACAAGCTTAATTTCAGAAAGGAGGAAGCATTAATAACCACAGATAGGAATAATAATAATAGCCAAAACCAATGACCAGTGAAAGACAGTCACACAATTTCTAAATTCTGCAGTGTGAGCTCTTCTAGGTCACAGCCCTCTACCATTTTCTGCAAGCCATTTTGCCTCTCTCTCACTAGTGACTTTTTTGTTCTTCATTATTGTTATAGTTTTGGCTGGAACAGAGTTAATGTTTTTTCCTAACAGCTGGTACAGCATGCGGTTTTAGATTCAGTATGAGAATAATGTTGATAAAACACTGATGTTTTGGTTGTTGGAAAGTAGTGCTTACCCTGAAATCAAGGACTTTTCAGTTTCCTGTGCTCTGTCAGTGAGCAGGTGCACACAATGCCGCAAGGAAGCATGGCCAGGGCAGCTGACCTGAACTTGCCAGAGGGATATTCCAAAAGGATATAAAGTGTGGGGAGTTGGTTGTAGGCTGTCAATTGCTGCTCAAAAACAGACTGTGCATCATTCAGCAGGTGGTGAGCAATTATATTGTGCATCACTTGTTTCTCTTGCATTTTATTGCTCTCTCTTTCACCCTTGCTGTTACTATTATTTTTATTCTTGTTATTCATTACTATAATTAATATTATTATTCTTATTATACTGTATTCTGTTTTAATTATTAAACTGTTCTTCTCTCAACCCACAAAGTGTTGGAGTTTTTTTCTGATTCTCATCAACACAAGAGAAGGGAGCTGGGATGTGAGCGAGTGGCTCTTGTGGGTACTTAAGTGCCGGCTGGGTTTAAACTATGACAGTCCTGAAAGACGGTTTTCCATTATTCATATTATTCTGCTTTAAATATTTCATTATTTTCTCCATAGTCACCACAAAAAAAATAGTAACCTATAGTGTTGTAGCCTAAAAAACTGATTCTGCCTTTAATTGAACTTAATGTGCTCAGACTGCTTATGGACACAAAATAGAACAACACAGAACAAAATAAAGGTCTTAATTGCTAGCAATGTGTCAACAGTGTCAGTTGCAATGGGGAGAGAGAAGATAATTCTCCAGGACTGTGAAATTCCAAAACACTAAGTCAGACAAACTTTATTAGAAAACGTTAATATGTCTGCCTTAACTCTGAAAGGAAATGTGAGGTGAAAAAGTGCTTTTATATAGGAGCAATGCTTTTTCTTTTAAGACAGAGTCTTTATTCCTTAGGGAAATTACATTTATAACTACATTCAAACCCATTTCACATAGAAAAATAAATACCCAGAAGACAGTAACATAGCTTTTAATTAGCTTGGATTTCAAATGCCCTATTTCCCTGAAAAAACAGACACTAAGGCATCAATCTGTTCTTGTCATACCAATTAATCCAAGAGACAGCTGCAGCATAGAAGTTTTTGGAAAACAGGTGAATATGATGATATGAATCTATACTCTCACCTGCACTGTCATATATAGATTTCTATGAAGGAAGTATACAGGTACAGCTATCTTCAGAGGTCAACAACCCTTCTGTGAGTTTCTCCTAGCTATAATGCAGTAGTACTGCTAGCTTCCATCACAGCCACCTGCCTGGCCTAGTCCAGAGCAGAGAGTCTCCAATTAAAGCTCTCTTGATAAGGGACATCTGCACCTGAGAAGAACTGTGCATGTCCAGGTTTGAAGCGTATAAAAAGATAAGCCTGAAACATAACAAACCTGCTTTAGGCATAACAAAGAGCCAGAGTTCTGTTGCCTTTTCCCACAAAACCCTTTCTTTCCTCAGTGCTTGGTCTCTCCATTTCTCTTGTCCATGCAACAGTCTTGGCTGTCAGTAGAGAAAGGTCAGTTGAGCTCTAGTCTATACCTGATGTTATCCACTCCCAAACAGCTCCCTAACTAGGCCTTCTTTAGGGTTCTTTTCCATGATAGCTCAGCAGACATTATCAAAAGTGTCAGTCAGCCAGCAGCTCTCATTTCTCAACTGAGTAGCCAACAAATGCCCTGACTGAACACTTTGGATTTAAATTCCTCCCTTGGAAAAGGCTGGGTTTTAAGTCATCAAAGATTAATAGAAAGGAAGGCACAATTCTAAGCAGTGAAATAAGGAAAGTGAACACCTACAGAGAGGATAAACACTAACAGACACTCTCCTCTCTCTTCTGTCTCAATGTGCAAGCACAGACCCCTCAAGAGACAGGCAGGGAAAATAAACTGCTCAACTGTAAATGGTTCAGAAAGCAGATGTCTTTAGGAAATGCATGCATACAAGTCTTCTGGGTCTGCAGAAGCTCTCACACATGCCCAGTTGTCCAATGCCTCCTCCAACTGACTCCAGCAGAAAAATCCTTTTCAGCAGGAGGTGAGAACAACCCTGCAACAATGTCTAATTAATCAGGGTTAGAGTTTGCAATAAACTGATACCTGGCTCTGACAGGAAGAGGACGTTGTGAGAAGGAAGTAAATAGTAAAGGCAGCAGCTGGCACTGGAAATGCAGAAAAATGTAATGCAAAAAAATAATTCTTCTTTTTTAAGTTACTTATTCACTTCAGATTTTTTTTTTTTAATTGAGCCAAAGTCATTCAAGGTGTCTCTTAAAGAGGCACCTGCCATGGGTGGACAGGTAAAATTGAAAAAAACAAAACAAAACAAAACAACAAGAAAACAATAGAGAAGGACATGAATTCTAACAACTGAGCCTTGGCCATGTCTTGCAGAGTAAAAGGGCCTACTTTTGTGGGGCCAGCTTCTTCCCTACACATTTGGCATTCATTCTTCTCCTCTTGAGATCCCTAAGGCCTGTCAGCTTGTCTGGTCTACAGCTTTTACAGTCTATCATCTGTACTTCCCAGTAATGCTTTCCACAGTTTTTGCTTCCTGATGCTGTGCTTTGTAATGTATGCCAGTTCAGCTGTCAGGCCACTGAGGAAGGTTCCTCCTGGATGAGAAATTGCCGTACATTGTGTTTCCAGCCAAGAAAACAAGAGACTGGCAGAGAGCAAGAGCTGACTGCAGGGCCTGTGAGCAGGTCTAACATGAGCCATTGCGTCTGGGCTCCTCAAAAACTATGAAATGGGATCTGTTACACTGCTGCAGACTCTGTCCATGTAGACATCTGAAGCATATTTCCCAGATTTATGCCCTCAGATTTTGCCTACAGGCAGGTTCATCCAGAATTCACATTCTCTGCTGCCTTGAAAGTAAGATGTTTTAAAATCATACAGCGCTTTGGGAAATAATTGTAAGTATGCTTAATTGTTATTTGACTTTAAAAAAGAAATTGCATTGAAGCGGGAGTTTATTTTAAGAGAGGAATTGGAAAGCAGTTCTGAACTTGGGCTGACATTGGTAACCATGTGATACTCAATTATCCAGCATGTCAGGATAATTATGTAGTGTGACAAACGTGGTGAACAAGATATCAGAGGATGTTGTACAACTGGACTCCCACAAACAGGGTGGTAGATAGTTGACTGTGACTATCTGTATCTATTTCTTTTTTTGTTCTTTTTCATTCTGTAAACTCAAGCATACCCTATCTACTCCAAAATCTATCAGGAAAAAGAGAGAGGGGGAAAAAAACCCATAATTTTCTTTTAACTTGAAAATCTAAGGGAAACATTCTATTTGAAAGTCAGCTGACATTGGTGCCAGATCTCACTGGGCTGACAAAGTCTGCTGCTGTAGAGAAAAGAGAGTACACATGCTAATGCACTGGGAATAGATCAGATGGCAGCAGACAGACTGCCCAGTAGAGACTAGTGTTTATTTAGCACATTCTGTCAGTACTGGTATCTGCTGGATAAGAAATTAAAGGTTTGCACTTGCAAAGTGGGTGCTGAATGAGATAACTTTGTCATAACTCAACCACTCCATCATAAGGTTGAAAAGAAAGGCCACATAGGAGGAACTAATTTTGATGGAGAATAACCTAAAGTGGTTTTAGTGGAAAAGCACATTTAGTATTCCTCTTTCCCTTCAATTACAAACACAAGTGTCAATTATGCTGTAACTGACTCTTCAGATTAATGGAGAAAACTTCTGCCTCTCACAAGTTTACTGTAGCTTTTAGACAATTTTCTTTTCTTTTAGTAGTAACCTTTTGAATGTTTATCACCAAAGCTGCTTACCCATTTGGGCATCTTTCCTGCTTGGGGGTCATGATGGTGAAACTGCAGAACCAGCACTGTTACCACCACAGATAGACCAACGATGACCATGATGCTAGCGAAATACTGAGCTGCAAGCAAAACGAAGACTTGGTTAAGGGGGGGTGGGGGGGATACAAAGAGCACATAACATTCCTTGGCTATGCCTTGAGATCTATGTTTGAAAAATACTGCATCACATCAGAACACCCTCTTCTTTGGTCTGCTGCACTGGAGCATCCGAGGTGTTTATCTGCTCAGCTCCCTTCTCTCCTGTGTGGGAAGGCCTAGAATACATGAAAGGTGAAAACTGTTTGGTTTTTGTCCCTTAAGAGGAGTGTAGGGCCTCATAGTGACAACACCTTTGTGCCTGCTGCCAGGACAGTTAGAAGTTTAGCTGACAACACACACTGAACTCCAGCATTCCCAGTCCTAGGCCTTCTGTGGTGCCAGCAGAGATGCTGGAAGGAGATGCTGTCCTCATGGTGCCTCTGAATCCCTTCAAAAGCTGTCACCAATTGCCCATTTTGCCCCACTACTAGTCCCAGGTGGTAAAGCATATTTCTCATTACTCTTCTTAGCCCTCAAGACCATTTATTCTAGTTCCTATGAAACTACACTACAGCCTCCTAGCTAAATTTAAATATGCTGCACAGGAAAGAAACCAAGATCTTGGAAGCCAGAGATGAGGCTTAAAGCCATATGTCCTAAGTGGCAGCACAGTTTCCTCATGCCAGGAGTGAAGCTGATGCGTTGGAGTGTAAAGCAGAATTACCCACAGGGGCAATGACATTTGAAGGTTTCAGTGGCAAGATACCAAGGAGCATTACTGTTGGCTGACATAATGGTGCAGTGTGGGACAGCACATCATACTGCCCCAGACTGCAGCCTCTTGCAACTCCCAGCCGTCCCTCCTGCAGGTTGAAGGAAAAGTAAAATATTCAACCAAAGCTCCAAAACAAGTTTTGTTTTGCCTGTGTTTCTTAATACCAAATCCCACTGCTTCAGGAGCAAAAAGCTTGTCTCCAATAATGAGGTTCTAATGTCTTCCTGAAAATAAGGCTGCAATTGCTTCAAGAGGTATGGTTTTTCATGACAAAATGAATTATGAATCTAGATTAGAACACTCCCAAGGGTGTGATGAATTTAAAGGTCTCTATTGCACTTATTCATAGAGAGGAGAGTCAACAGGCAGGCAGAAGCAGAGCAAACCAGGCTTCAGGGAAGCTGTTGCATGCCTCGTATAACAGAAACACAGCGGTGTTGATACTGTTGATTACTGCCATGAGTCACTAAAGAACTTCCTTAGCTCTATGCATTTTGATGCCACCAGACTTCAAAGGCCTGAAATGGTCCCTTTAAAATGGCTTGAGCTAAGCTTTTTCACATGTCCTTGGAAAAATACTCCCCTGGTTAAACTTGGAAACAACCTGATATCTGACTCAAGATCCTAGCTAATGATAAGCAGGGGAATTGACACTCCCAGGCTTTTTTATGCTGTATACCCAGAAACAGATGTCAGGAAACTGCTGACATCTAATAAATAGAAAAGAGTTCTCTCTAGAACAGACTGGGAACCAAAGGGAAGCCAGAGACACATAAAAAAAAAGATATTTTACACTTTTGACCGGTGGTAGGCAAGAGGTTGGAGATGTGTCATCTGCATTTTGAGGGGAGGAGTGAGGTGTTCCTGTATAAAGTGCACTGAAGTCTTCAGTTGGAAAGTAAAGCTGGAGGACACAGTGCATGGTACTTGAGCCCAATGTGTTAGTATGAGCCAGTCAAATATAAGATATACAAGGTATCTGTGAAATCTGGCAGGTAGACCTATGCCCACCAGCTAGGTGCAGGTGCTGCATTCAGAGAGAAAGTCACAAAGTCCTGGAAATTCCCAGGGCTGCTCTTTAGGCTGGATTTTGCCAGTCCTGAAGAGACAACAGTGAAAGTGAAGGAAAAAGATAGCAATGACTGGCACAGTTACTGGTCTTTCAAATCTCCAGCTGGAGATAGGATAAAGGCTGTTGCTTCCTTTTGTGTGATAGGAGGAGGTAGACCTAATAGCCATTGATCACAAAGGAATTTCTAGATCACATGCCTATGCATCTTGATTGAAAATCTGACTGTCCTTACAATCTCGAACCAGGTAGGGATGGCCAAGAACCTGGGAGTAGACTCAGTGACCATTCCCCTGTAAGGGAATGAAAGGTCTCAGAACTCAGTGGGTATGTCCACAAGGCAAAACATTCATGGGTCTGAAATTATATCCTAACTTAGCATTTTCTGATCCTTTCTTCCAGGGTTTAATCTTATATCCTGTCTGTTGCAGTGTTTCTTGCTGATGGTAAGTTTTGTTATTGCCCAAGCTAATGGTTTAGTCCAAAATTATACCCTCCCACCCGCCTTGTCAATCTATCCTAAACTATCTGTCAATCCTGCTTTGTGTCAGCCCCCTGCATGGAATTTCTCTTTGGAAATCCCCTAAAACTGGATTTCTCATTAGTCCATGTGCCCTAGTTTTCATCCCTACCTCTCTCATTGGACAATGCCTTTGTAAACTGTACCCTTTATCCCTCCTCAGAATTTCTCCAATTTGCTAAGGATTTGTACCTTCCCCTTGAATCCCCCCCCCCCCCCCCCCCCGCATGTAGAAGTTGTTGCACCTTTGCTATTTTTGTCTTTTGCCCCCCTCCCCGCCCCCCAGATTCCCCAAAGTAACAAATCCTTTTTTCTATACTATGCAAAAGGCATCCTCCTTCTTGCCTCCTTTGAACACAATCTGTCAGACAAAAGGCCATGGAGCCATAGCTCTAGTCACATCTAAGCCTCCTGTTCCTAGGATGGAACACACTCTAGGCACGGGACTGTAGTGGCAAAGTGAGTGCAGCTTTGGCTGCTGCAACACCTCTCTTTCCTGGCAGCAGGAAAATATAGCCTTACTGCAGCAGAAGAACTGATGAGGAAAATTTCTGTGCTGTCCTCTGTGCACCGCCTTAAAAGCATGGCCTAACCTTCCAGTCTGCTCATTTCTGTTCCTGACAATCTTTTGCTCTCACACTAGCAAGGTCAAACCCATTACTTGGTTCAGGCACAAGGGCTGCTATCCCTGCTCACCTGTGAGGAGCCAATTAGTTTTGTTATGCCTCAACAACGGCTGTCAGAGGCATGTGGGGGAAGAGTTGCATAGGTGCCATGTCCAGGAGGCAGTCAGCAGAAGATGGAGGAAAGCCTTGTCTCTGGGGCCACTTTTCCTGGCCACCAGTTCAAGTTTCACATGGTATGGGAAGTCAGCAGGGGAACACCGAAGACACTGCACCCCAGAGACACCCTGTAGTCAGATGGCAAAAGGTCTCCTCTCTACCACTGGACTGCAGTAGGATATTGGAGTGGGCCAGTGGTCTCCTGCCAGCAGGCACGCTTTGAGAGGAGCTGGAGCATAGAAAGTAACTGCATCATAAGCCATGGGTGCTCTCTGGGGCTGTTATGTTCTTTGCCTTTTGTCTTTCTGAGGGCTTCTTGAGTCTTATGCTTTTGCCCTGGCCCCAGGTGACTTTCTGGTTCTCCTGCTCTTGCTGGCTATTGCTCACCCTCATGTCTGTCCTGCCTCCCTGTGTCCTTGACCAGCACCCTGCTTGCTTCATCCCAGCATCCCTGCCTGAGTCCCCTGTGTTCAACCCTGCCCACCTCCAAACAAGCCCACATAGATCCTTGTTGTGACCCTGTCCAGGCTCCTGGCCCTCTTGCCTGATCCCCCTTACCTCGTGTCTGGCTGCCCGTCACCATGGGAGCCTTGACAAGCAGCAGAGTGCACAGCCCCACCTCAGGACATCTACAATCCTCCAGTGGTAACACTCTCTTTTCCCTCTGTCTCCTCTCTCTACCTCTCCCTCCCATTTTTATTTCTTTTGTTCTGTCTTCTCTAGCCCTCTTTAGTGGAGTAAATCCTTTTTGTTTTGTCTTTTCATTACCAATAAACTGTTTTCAGATAAAATGTTTGCCTTGTTTTGCTTTTTTTCATTCCCAACCATCCATTATTAAAAGAACTCCTCACAGTTCCCCACAATGGAATGTGACATCACCTCTAGCATCATCTCTGATGATGACTATGACTCGACCTTCTCCAGCAACTCTGTGAGCAGAGAAGTCTTGCTGCTGAAAGGATCAAGCTACAATGCTTATTGATAATATGTCGCTTGGAGCCACAGGACTTGCATCTTCACTCATTCTACCCTAGCCCCACACTGCCCTGAATTAGCAAACTCTATTTCTGCATCTCCACTGATGTTGCTGAGCACAGAAAGAGGATGCTCTCCTGAAAGGTAGGGCATGGAGGAGACAAGCTTTGGTCTCCCAAGCAACAGCCTTGGGCTAGCCACCAGACCTTTTCTGGTAGTATTTTAGGAACCATCCTGAATCCTATTTATTCCTTTAGTGCTTTCAAGCTGTTGCTCCCACAAAGTCCTATGGCCATGTGTCTGTTGGCAGAGGTAAAGGCAAATCAGATTTTACAAAGAAGCTTAGCCCCTTTAACTGCAGGAGGAAAATGCTTAACAACTGCCACTAAACATCTCTCTGTGTCCTGCTTGTAATTCCTAGTTATTAAATCAGCTTGCAATCTTTAACAATTACCTTCACTGTAGGAAGTGTTAGGAACAGCAATCCCAGATCAGGGTGCATATGAAAAACCAGGGATCTGGTTGCTGATAATTCAATTGCTCTGAGGAAAGCTGGGAAGTGACTGACTTCTGGAGAGCAAGTAGTTCATTTGCACTCTGCCCTGGGTACCTGCCACAGGCCAGAAAAATGCTCTAGAAGACCTGTGTTTGTAGCCCCTCAATATCCCTAACTTACAGCAACATTCCTTGGGAATTCTGAGGATACTGTACTGGTCACTTCTAAATGCTCTTCATAGGTTTTAAAACCTGTATGATGCTTTCTTTAGCAGAGGTGAGTAAATAAAACAGCTGGTTTGGATGCTTGATTCATCTTCAAGAAGTATTAAATATTTGCTCTTGTACAATTTATTTTCTTCCTTTTCTTTGCCAGAGGCATTATGTAACAGATTATTTGGAGAGCAGTATTAACATCTAGGAGTTGTTAGTACCTGTCCCAGGACAATCAGAAGATGATCAGGTGCTGTTGTCATAACAAATATGGACCTAATAAAACTACAGATAGTCAGAAGGTCTTCTAAAAAGTCACTGAGAACAGTTACTTGTTCTTTGCAGGCATACTCTGATGTCACCTATATCAAAAGGATAGCAACAATTTTCAATTCCTAATTTGAGGAGCATTCAATTCATTTTTGGATGTTTTGTGTCATTATCTGATGTTGGAGAAGAACCTTAGGATTATTTTAGAGATGTTTTGGAAGACATATTGCTGAAGTGGAACTGGATTAACTTCAAGGACTGATTAGAGACAGGGTAAACAAAACAGAATCCTTAAGATGAAAGTTTTGCCTAGATTTTGCCACTGAACAGTGATATTATATACCATATCATATCATATTATATCATATCATTTCATATCATAATCATGCGAGCAGTAATTCAGATTGTTAACAGACCCAGATTTGTTAACATAGTCAATAACAAGAGAGATAGAGCATCTGCACTGTGACCAGTTACAGTCATGTGGTTCCTATGAAAGGAAGGAAGGAGAAGGAAGAAAGTATTGAGCTCAGGTATTTACACTGATCAAGTTGGATGTCGGATGCTTCCCACTGGTGCTCCTGTTTGTATTCTACCTTTTAGAAAAAACATCAAGTTTCGCATATGAAATGAATAACTGGCTTAGAGTCACTCTAAGTCTAGGAATTTCAGTCATTCAGGGCTGAATGCTTTGTGCTTCTTGTAGGCTCAGAATGAGATATTCACTGCTCCTCCTTCTGGAAATGGTTCAGGTGAGAGAACTAAAGCCTGTGGAGGTTGATGAAAACCTCAGATACTGGCAGAGGGTCTTCCAATCACCCTTCTTTTCTCCTATGGTAGGGACCAGGCCTGGGGCTGGACAGATGCTCTGACAGTCTACAAAGGGCAGTGGCCCTTTGAGACCAAGAAAATCCAAAGATAGGGGAGAAAGTCTCTTTATGACTTACTGTTGTACACAGACAGCAATGAAATACGGAAGTGAACATATGATCATGGTACTTGTGTTTTGAAACTCTGCTCCTTCTATATGCTTTTTAAGAAGTGGCAGTTTGAAAAGTAAAACTGTTCTCTTATTTTGTTTGATTGTATTCTTCTGTAGCGAGAAAGCATCCAAGACTCTTAGCTTTTGAAAAAGGATCACTGATCATGGGGAATGAAACTAAGAACTGCCTTGAATGAGAGTTTTTGTTTCATGAGAGAGACTGAGCAGGGTATTGCTTCTGACAAGGTACCAGGCAGGACCACGAAAAATAGGGGCAAAAAGCACTCCAAAAACTCAAAAAGGGACAAAGTGAGATGGCATCAGCTGAGAACATAATGGAAGATGATAAAAAATGTAATAGGGATTAATCTAATTTTCTCTCTAGTCAAAACAACTAATGCCATATGTTCAAACTTGAAGCAATCTGTAACTCCAGAAGGTGACAAAGCACCACATTGCTTCCCTGTCCTAGTAATTTCCAGTCTCATCTGCTGTATGACTAAATGCAAGAAATCACCTCAAGCATCTGCTGCAGAAGTACATAACTACAGTGCAAAGTGCTTATGCTTACTGAAATAACATGGTACAGAACAGTGAGGAGGGGACACAGCTGGAAAATGTCATCATAATGGAGCCCCAAGCAGCAAGTAAGTTGTGGTTTTTAAAAAATCAGAGAAACTTAGCAAAATAAGACAGAGGAAAAGCAGTTTTGCTAACTGGAGATGGAGATAACTTTATTTTTATTGTGTTTTATTTGATACATCCAGCCAAAATGCCAAGCATCGCATGGATGTTAATAATAGGAAGTGCCAGTTCCTCATATTTATGAGCTTCATATTCCCCTTTCAAACACTGTACATTCCAGCTTCCTAATGTTCCCCAGTTTCTGCTATAAACTCCATTTAAAGCAAAATACTGACTCTGGATCCAAAATCAGTGGTGTTATTTTGGGGAGAGCTGGTAGAAAATAAGGATTTGCAGCACTTTGGAATTATTTTGGCATGGAAAACAATCAGAAATTATTAACCACACAGCAGGAGGGGCAAAGTGAAGACAGTGCCATGTGGCCCTAAAAGTTTTGTCCCTCTGGAGGTGATATTGCAGGCATGAGAAGAGAATAGTCAGGAAGATGTGCTGGTTAGGCTCCTCACTGGCTTAGCATAAATTTTCCAGAGCACTGGCTTTTGGCCATGTCTGACTTAACATGGGCTGTGGATTATTCCATCTTTCTGAAAAACAGGCTGATTTTGGTAGGAACTAAATACTACATTAGGAAAGGATTTTTTTAAAGTCTATGTGCCCAAACTAGCAACTTATCCTGAGGCATTATTGAAGACTTTCCTACAGCAGTGCATGGTAAATTTCATTCTAGTCACTGTTTTATTTGGTACTACTGGATGTGGGACCACATGACCACCAAGTGTGTAATCTTAGGGAGGCTCCAGCCAAAGATAGTAATGAAAGGTAAGAGTGGTAGTTAGGAATCTGTATTGACTTCAAGGAATTTGTTTCTTAGTTATTTCTTAATGCATGATTTCCTAGTCTTAATTATAAGGTTGCTTTTGAATAGAAAACACAATTTAATGAAACAGATCAGGGATATGAAGACTTTAAAGGCATTCAGGCGTTATGTCTATTGCCTAAGGAAGGAACTCATTCCTTCCTGAGAAACCATATAACCATTACCAAAACCAGATCCTTGTCCATTATTATTTACCTAAAATAACAGAATCATTTAGGTTTGAAAATACTTCTTATATAATTGGGTTCAACCATTCACCTAACACGGATCACAATATCTTTATTTAAAAAAAGAAAATCCTTACAGTGTAGAGCTAAAAACTTCAAATGTAGTTTTCACATTAATTACCTAGTCTTTTAATTTCAAAAGGGAGAGCATGATCTTGTACAAAGGCTCTAATTAAAATAATTGTACTCATTAGTAACTGTATTTGTTTGATTTTGATTTAATTGCTGAACCAGGAAATTAACACAGTGGGACATGGTTACATCTTCCTATGTAATGCACTGGATCAGTGCAATAATAGGGACTGGAAAGTGCATGAAATCCACAAGAAATTTCTGGCATTTATAGTGAAAAACAAATCTGCATAAATACATAGGTTTTCTGAAAGAGAAAAAGAAACAATTGTCTTATACCTGAGCTGCATCACACATGCTTTATGATTTTACCCAGTGATTAGTGCAGTCAGACCAGTAATTTAGTTGTGTAGCACATCTGGAGTTCTCTGCCTTTTTGTACATACATTCCTCAAATAAGGAACTCCAGTCTCCTACTTACATGGACTCTTGGTAAAAGTAACTTTAAAGAGAAAAATTAGAAGTAAGTAAAATCACGACTGCAGCAAGACACACTTCCTGGAAGGCATGATTAAGCTACAGTAGGAAGGGTAAGTTTAGGACACAGTTGCTGCTGTATAGCCATAGTCTGAAAATCTTTTAGGAGCTACACTCTAGAGGTTTTAACTCCCAGGAGGGACTTCCAGTACCCTTCAGAGAAAGAACCCTTGTTCATAAAGTTGACTTGTGCTGGATTCTGGCCAAAATGTTGTGTTTGTAGATATCATGGGACTTCAACTCTTTTGATTTAAATGGTTGAGCTTATTGCTGTGCTATGGGTGATTAATGTTTTAAACAGAAACAGAGGCATCATTCCCTGGTTCAACCTTCTCCTTTCATTGGCATCTCTGTGGAAGGACAGAATTCAACCTTTGAAATATTGTGGTGTCTTTCTTTGCATAGACTGTTTCTTTGCATGTTAAAAATTGGGCTTTGAAAATAAATATTTTCCCCAAAAGGGAGGGTATGTTAGAGAAGGATGGGAGCTGACATGCTGCTGGGCAGGGAGCAGTTAGCTACTCATGTGAATGCAAATCCAAGCAAGTTGAGTGAGAGCAGGGAGCCAGCCTGTCCAACTGAAACATTTCTTGGCACAGAATGTGGATTGCTCATCATGTAAAGGAAAGCTCGGGAGCAGTAGGAGCAGCAGGGTCCTGGTACTCAAAAGTACTGATTCCTGGGCCAAGTCTTGTCACTTCACAGAAAAAGTTAACCTGTTTTTAACATATATTAACATGAGAGTTGGTAGCCTACTGAGAGATGGGAATCTCTCATTTGGGAAAGTTGGATGTGTGGAGTAAGACAGCCTCTGCTTTGGAGACTTTTATAAACAGACAGAGCATGCAGAGCACATACCAAGGAAGGGATGACCTACTTTGCAAAGGTACAAAAGAGCAACTGTCTTGTCCCACCTGCATCCTTCTGATTATTTGGTGTGAGAGGTGCTTTGTTTGTTCTTAATATAATTTGAGGTTCACGTTAACTAAGACAAACGAATTATTCTCTAAGTACTCCAATAAATACATTACTCTGTAAATATGCTCCAGATCAAAAAAGCTAGTACTTTTCTTGGTGTCACATTAGACCAGCTCTCCTTTGCCACCTTGGTAAAGACACTCCAACATCAGCTGTGACATTTTCCTGTATTATTAGAGTTCAGTAGTTAAAGCCAAGGTCAGAAGGAGAGGAAAGTACAGCATGTTAAGCATTAGTGGCTTTGAAACAGCAAAGGCTGTGAGGGTGCATGCAGATCCAGAGAGGTGTGGATGCATGTCTTTTTAAAAAAACCTCAGGCCCTAAGAATATAATGCAGATTTTTAAAATGTGGGAGTCAAGTTTTCAAGGTATCTCTGCATCCACATGCATGAAGACCAGTAACAGTGACTCTTCAGCAGATCAGCAAGAGATCTTTCTACTTCAGGATCAAGTTATCTACATTCTTCACAAACCACATGCTTTAGAAAATTTATTTATTCCTGCAACTTGCTTCTAGCCACACTCATTCTTCAAAACTTGAATGAGCTTTCCAAATGTACTCCTTTTCCAAATATTAATTCTCAGGATTTTAACTGAACCAGAGATCATGACTGTGATCATGACCTGGCATATTCAGTTCAGCAAATAAAATATCCCATTTGGGATCAAGTGTAAGACCACTGTGAGGAAAAGATATTATGTTACTTTGTTAGAGGAAGGATAAGATTAACAGAACTTGAGATCATGTAAAAGCACACAGTCCAGCTGTGGGAACTTTCTGAAAAAGGGCTGTTTGGGTGAAGAAACCAAATGGATAAGCAAGCAGTCTCCCTGCAAATCTAGAGTGAAACAAGGAGTTAGGGGCAGGGTTTTAAACTAGAAATACTGTGGAAGGGAGATACCAACCCAGATGTAAATGTAGAAGTAGCAGACAAGGGTGGAAAAAAATGGTATTGGGTATTCAGAGAAAGGAAGACTTTAAGAATGGTGAAACAAGGTAGAGGAGCTTACCTCCAGAGTGAGCAATACATTATGTCTGGGGAATATGCAGGACCAACTGAAACTCTGCAAATAGTCATGTAAAAATAATGTTGCTGGAAAACTGAGATGTTGAGAGACATTTCTCACTAACAGAAGTCCTTCAGGAGAAGAAGTTACGTGAAGGAGGCACTTGGACGGGGGCAGGGAGGAGGGCTTCTGTCTGGATGGGCAAGAGCTGCTGGAGAGTTTGTGATCAGCTTCAGTGATGAGGCCAACAGAAGTGATTCTGTGGAGCATAATAGACTATCCAAAGACAGTGGACATGGGGACTACTTAAAACAACTCAGGAAAACCTCTGTATCACAAATCCTCATTGCCACCGGGGGCTTTATGATGACTGCTGAAAAGGTGGCACATATATCATGTATAAACAGGGTTGGTGCATAGGGTGCTTCACTAAGAATGAAGAACTGTTTCGAAACATAACAATCAGAGGCAACCTAGGCTGGAGCTACTGTGAAATTGTGAAGCTCAGGACCATTAACTGACTGTGGACAGCAGAGCATAGACCTTGGACTTCAGGTGAACAGACTTGTCATTTTTGTGGGGAACAAGTATTCCCACCAGGGAGTGTTTTGAAGGATAAAGCAGGACAGGAAGACTGAAAGGGTTTAAAGCACAGCATCTCCAAATGCAAGAAATAGAACACCAGTAGATGAGTATGGCTGAACTGTGAGCTTATGGTAGGGCTTCACTGCAGAGGAGAAGGGGCTGTGGGAAGCAGAGGCAGGCTCCAAAATGAAAATTTGGAAGCATTGTCTTGTCATTATGGTTGGTGTCAGAAATGTTTAATTAATTGAGACTGGCAAGGGAAACAAGGGCAAGAAGAAGAATTTCTATGACTACACAAACACTACACAAACAGCTGAACAAGGCAAACGTGGACTTGTTGCTGAAAGGAGGGGATGATTTAGTGACAGTGAACAGTGATAAGGTCAAGGAAATATGAACTTTGCCTCAGTTTGCACCATCAAGGTCCCTGACATTTCTGTGTTTAGAAATGGTTCAAGGATGAGGTACACGACAAGCAATAGGTAAGGATGGACTCAGAGACTGATTGTGAGATCTGAGCCTGCCCAAATCCATCAGGATCATCAAGAATCCTAAAGGGATCATTGCAAAACCAAGGAGATGGAGAAAGACAGATGTTGCATCCACCTTTACAAAGCTCAAAGGACAATCTAGAGAACAACAGCTTTGTTATTCTGACTCTGCCCCTGGGTAAATCAGGCAGCAAGTTCTCAGGGAACATTTCTGGACAGTTGAGAAAGAGGGCGGGGACTGGGAACAGCCATCCAACATTTAATAAGAATAAATCATGTCTGACCAACAGGACTGTCTACCATAACAAATTCAAATATTTGCAGAGAATGAGAGAGTAGTGGATATAATTTACAGTAATTTTAGTAATTCTCTGACAACCAGAAATTGTTATTGTAGCATCAAAGTCCATAAAAATACATAATTATTCATAGCTTTTCTTGGTACAAATCCTACCTTCTATGGTAGAAGACTGTATTAGTAGAAACTGTTTAGGTTAAAGATAGTGAACTGGCCATAGGTAAGTGTACCACTTTACAAATTCTAAATGGGATTTGTTATGCATTATATGCAGCAAAGTTATGTCAAAAGTGGTTCACGACAGCTTTGGTCTCCCTACCACCAGTTTCTCTTAGAACTGTGTCTGTCTCCATTGTGTCCCACATTCAGAAAGACATTTTATTAGTTTTTTGGAAGTTCCTGTATGACTCAAAGCCAAGAGTCCTGTTGCCTTTTACTAAGATGTGTAAGTTTTTTGGACGCTTTCAGAAACTCTTGCCTATGGGTGCCATTGTCCATACTGTTGCATGCTTATCTGCCTTCCCCAGAGTCAGTTGTAGTTTTAAAGCCTTAAAGAGAGATAATGAAGCTGTCTGAATAAATGTATTTTTTGTCCTAGTCACTATATAACTTTTTTGAGGCTTTCATTATACAATTGTAAGGTGCATCTTCCATCAGCACCTGGACATATTATTGACTATTTGTTCATTTCTCCTGTCTAGAACATCTACTTTATTCATGATTTGTACTCACAAGTCCTTCAGGTAGTGTTCATTCTCTTTTATTTTGTAAAATAGGACAAGTTTGTTTTCTCTTCCCTGCAATAAGGCCCCATGGGACCAAGGTAAAGGGATGGTCCTATAAAAACAGAGGCTGTAATGATGTCTGTCTAGCCCACAATCCCAAGATTATGATCTGTCCTATAGTTTTCAGTACATATTAAAAATGCTCCAGTGGAATAATTGAATTTTGACTCTTGTATCCTGAGTTGCTTTTAAGATAGAGAGAATAGGGAAGGTGGGAAGGATTTGTGCAATAACAGGGAGGCAGGGAGATGCAAAAGAAGAAGGATTTCATTTTCTGCAGTGTTGATTCTGTGTCCCTTCAATCTTTGCAGTTACCTGCTTATCTAATATTTCCAGTGCCTTTTTGTACCCTTATGTAAGTCCTTTTCATATATGCACATGGTGAAGTCCAGGCTGACATTCCTGACATCGCTGAACTGGAGTAACAAAAAGAGTCAGTCCTCAAATTGGCTTTGAACAGCTCTTGAGAGGCATCACACATGGTGCACAAAGCAGTGAAAATCGACTTACCTATTAGTGGGACAGAGTCAGAAGTTGCAGGCATGATCTCAGCCACAAGCAGCATGAATACAGTCAGGGAAAGAAGGACAGTGATACCTGGAGGGAGTGAACACATTTGGAAAGAATAAAGAAAATGAACTCTGCAGCTGATCCTCTGATGTCTTTGCTGTTAAATATAGCTTTGTCCTGATATACAGCTAAGCCAAACCCATGACTTCATGTCTATCAATGAAGATTAGAACTTCCACAAAGTGCAAGTGTTTTTATCTGCAATTCTATCTGCTCTCTTTTCACTTTTCTCTAATGAACACAAACCCTTGCTTCTCTCAAAGTAATGGAGAAATCTTTTTTGCCAAGTGAAACGAAGCTTGCAAAACTGGTGAACTACAGTGCTTTTCCAAAACATTGCACAAAGCCCAAATGGTTGTTAAGGATTAGGAGAGACTTGCACGGACAGCAGCCTAAGTTTTGCTATTGCATATTATATAACATACCTCAAAGACATGCAGTCTGTTTTAGAACAAGCTCTCTGTTGTATCTGGAAAGGCTGTTGCTAAATCTAACCATCCTGATACTGAGAAATCAAAAGGTCAATGCATTAACATTAGCTCCCGTTTTTTGTGTCAACATTGTACTACAGCTCAAATAACTCATTTTCTTATCCATATCCTACATTTCATAGACAGCAATTGAACCCCTGACACCCTTGTGTTTTACTTCTTTACTGAGGCTGCTCAGATACCTTTTATTTTTTAACAAAGTAAAATCCCACTGGGGACACTTCATATGACTTAAAAGTCTCTGTCCTGAGACATGTCCTGAGAATCATGCAGAATTAACTGTTAAGGTCTCATCTCAGCCAGTCTGGCATATTTGCAGCTCTCCCCTATCTTCTCCTGGGAGAACCCTTCCCATTTTTATCAACACACACAACAGTAAATCTCTTTTAGCCCTTCCATGGCTGTGTTTATAGGGAACTTATGGCTAGTTGTTTTGAGAGCTGAACTTTGAAGATGAAAATCAGGTGCCCAGCTGCTGCTGTTCACAGCCTTTCACTCTTTGCTTCTTAGTATGTTGTAACCGAAAGTCAAAGAGCTGTGATATGCATTGAGATGTACTAAAAGACGTAACAACAGGCATGACAGAATACTATCACTGCTGCCTGTGCCAGCAACAAGTTCAGCTTCCTCCCAGTCCACAAGATGTTATATGTGTAGCACAGGATGTGTGAATACCAGACAGAAAGCTGTTATCCTTGTTCCTGCAACCAAAAAATACTTATATTGCTCTTCTAGTGAAATCTTTATTCATTGAGCACCATACCACCATGAGATATTTATTTTCCTATTTTATAGGATGCTTATGAAACAAATGAATATTTAGCACTTACCTAAAGAAATCTTCTCTCCTGAATCAGCTGGCAAAAGGAATACAAGCAGTGCTAAACCAGATATGAGAACACAGGGAATGAGTAAGTTCAAGCCATAGTAGAGGGTGCGTCGACGCATGGTGATGGTGTACGTCACATCTGGGTATGGTTCTTTGCAGCATTCATAGTACATCTCGTTTCTCTTCCCTGGAACACCTACAGAGAGGATGATCAGAGCAGTGGATATGATCAGAGCAGTGAGGAGAGGTGCAGGACTCCCAGACACCTCCCTGGACTGCACCAAGAAGTGATGGTTTATGAGCCAATTTGTGTCACCTCTGCTGCTCTTAGTCCACCTTCTGTGTTTTCTAGGGTTTACTTTCATGCATTCTGAGTCACTTGAACCTAGTTTAGCTAATAAAGTTCATCTGAGCCAGAAGAAAACAGTTCTGGGAATCACAACCTCAACAAGAAAAATGTGCATTCTGCCTTCCCACATTGTGTGAACGGTAACATACTGTTGATGTACTATTGATGTGCTATTGCAGCAGATTTTCTGTGTGACAAGTGCCACTGCTTCTTATTGTTCTGTGATCCTCTATACATATTTGATGCTTTTTTTGTCAGGAAAAGCAGACAGGGTATGGCTTACTTTTCAAAAAGGAGTTAAACTCAGTCTGTTATATCTGAAGGTTCAGAGAAATAGCTGTCCAGTATGGATGTACTGCAGGGTTGCTGATGGTGAACCTGCTGCAGCAAATTGCCTGACATCCTGCATGATGGGGACTGCAAGAGCACTGGAAATGTCAGGAGAGCTGGAAGAACTCAGCACCTTGTATCTTCCATGCCAAATTTGCTCACTTCTCTTTTGTTTCTGTGGACATAACAGATGATTGATAATGTGTGCATTTTGGCAGAGGCTTAGCAAGGTTTTCTTAAAGGATATAGCCATGGCTTGCCTAAGGTGATATTTAATGATTTTGCTGTATGAGCTAAATAAGTCCCTGTTTTGTTCTCCCCTGGTCAGGGTTGAAGGCAGACAAACCACGAACTCTTAACCAGATATGCAAAATTATTTCACAAAAATAACCACCATAAAGGAGCACTGGACAGGGAGGATTGCTCTGAAATAACTGGACTTTAGGAAGACTCCACTGTAGAGTCTTCTGGCTTCTCATAAAACTGAGTATAATTTCTTGGATGCCCTCAATGGTAAAAATATTGCATGCAGTTTGTTGGGGCACTTATTTCCTTATTTGTACACCCAGAGTGGAAAATAAAGTGTCTTTTTTGTAACCTCTCCTTGCAGTTGTCTAAGTTCCATCAATTTCTGTAACATTGCTTGTGACTTACAGCAACATAAATAAGTTCAAAATAACTCATGAGAAGGTCACTCTGAATAACTAGTTCAGGGCATAAGTTCTTTTGAAAATACAGGTATCTTCCAAAGCATAGAAGAGAGACATACTAATCTGTGGGTTTTATGAATGGGTAGACACTTTGATGCTTTTCTAGGTGAGAAATATCCATTTATGTAAAAGTTTTGGTGAAATACTTTTTACATCAATCAATTTTGCTGGTGTATTAGAGTAAATGTGACAGTAGTATTCCACGCACCTACATGAGACATATCCAAGTTTCATACTGACTGCTCAGTACTGCTCAGATGTGTCAGGACTAGTAGCTTTTATTTATGTACTCATTGGCAGGCAATTGCTTTAGAACACACTGTTTTCAGACAAAGTTCAATGAATGTTGCTGTAAGGCTGTCTCTGATATATGATTCTTTTCCTTCTTTTGGTTCTTCTTAGATCTGTATTTTTAATATCGGCATTCCATGTCCAATTGATTGATTATTTATATATATATGCGGTTTGCATTTGAAAATTAGTCTATTGAAAATCTGTAGGTTGGCCAATTTACCCACTAAATCCCATTCTCCATTTGAGATGTAGTTGGAAATATCAGCCTCAAGCATTTGCAGGTCAATCAACCAGCCACTGTGAGTCCAGGAGCCAAACTTCAAATCACACTTCTGCACATCAAAGGGGAACCAGCGGACATCAATGTAACATGTGCTCTTCAAAATGCCTGTAGGAAGAAATCATTCATGATCAAGTGTGTGTGGGGTGTATTTCACCTTACCCTTATCTGTCTCTGACTGTAAGCAAGTTTCCTCTTCAAAAATCATGGGGTAACCAAGCAAGTACTGCAGGTGGAAGATGCTGTCATGATACTCCCTTCCTCCACCAGTGAAGATGTTTTTCACTTCATCCTTGAGGTAGGTTGCCTCCCAGGAGCAGCCCAGCCTGTGTCAATGCCAGCTGGCCCCAGCAAATTACAGGCACTTGCTTTGCTCTGACAAGAGCAAAGAGTACACCCCGGGGACTCATTGTACTGTGACCAGCTCTTTGAAAGGAGTTCCTGGTCAGGCCCTGCCTCAGACCCACAGTCCTTTGAAAATACATTGTTGTGCTACACCTCGTTCAGTGCTGGCCTTTGTCATCCGTGAGGTAACCAAGACTTGAATTTAACTCTGGATGTGTCTAGTTCATGTTCTGAGATGCTTTAAGGGGTCTAATGGGCAGGGAAAAGCAGTGGAGCAGCCATCAGGAGGGTCATTGCTAGTCCCCACTGGGCCCTGTGGATGTGCTGAGGACAATGCTACACTGTGACACAAAGTTTAGGAGTTTTTTGTCCACCACAGTGAGCAACTATGGGATAGCCTGTGTGTTAGCTGGTGAGTCCTGGCTCCTGGACCATGTAGGCAGAGAATCAGCAGCACAGCTGAAAAGAGACTGAGACTTGGGCCCAACTGGCTGAGACCAGTTCCAGTTTGTCTTTTCACCTCGATTTTTAGCCTCAGTCTGGCAGGAAGGATTTCAATGCTGAGCGAGTATTGCTCTCAGGGTCTCCTCTGCTCACACACTTCTCCACAAAACGGAGAATTAGCTGAACTGCACATGAAACATGATGACAGGGTGCATACCACCTTACTTTGGACGACACCTTAGGTGGGCCTCTGGATGTTCTGAGAAAACTGCTCAGGAGAACGTTTTCCTGATTCATAAAGTGTAAATACCACTGATAATGGAATTAAATTTTCTTAGTGGGTCTGTCCCATTATTAGACAGGTTGCAAAATTTCCACAGATGGCTTTTAAACACTTTGGTTTCATTCATGAAGGAAATCTGCTTGAAATTATTTGATTAAAAGTAAAAAAATACTCTCTGCGCCCTACCTGGAGGAATATATTGGCAGGATCCAGAGTAGTTCACCAGCACATTTGTGTGAAATGTTGCATCAAATCTTTCATCTGCACTGTAACACAGTGTAAACAAAACAGAACAAAACAAAGAAAGAGCAAGCTGATGTGTGAGTAAAGATGTAACTGTCAACATAAAAATAACCTTTTGGCTGAATTAAGTTCCTACATCTGGGTGAGGTGTCTATCCTTGACTAATATCTCAGTTCCTCATAGTTACTATCAACTGCACCTGGGCAGGCTGCTTGCATACTGATCAAAGAACTGAGAGGCAGAGTGTTGCATGTCTCACAACAAAGGCAGAAGGAAAAAAAGCAAAGGTGTCACATTAGCTGTATTCAAAAACTGGACAGTCAGGACAATGATGCTTTTCTAGGGCAACTGTCAAAATGAGGCAGCTCACCTCATAAATCAAGTTATTTGTTACTTTGCAAAGATATCTGTTGTAACAACAATGGTGGCCTGACATAACAATTCTGCAGGCTCCTGAGATACAGAGAGGACAAGAGTTTTCTTCTAGCATTGGAAAAACCACTGAAAAGAAGTTATTTTAGGGGCTTGTAGGAGGAGATTCATTGAAATTCCAAGAGCAAAAGAGACCAAGAAAAGAGAATTTCATAAGTATTCCAGAAATTCCAAGAAAATTAAGAGAATAATGATCCAGAAAAGGACATGATTCTTTAAAGAGGCAGGCCTGGGGGCTTTTGGGAAGAGGGTCTCTTGGGAAGAGATTAACCACAGAGGGATCCCCTGGCTTGTAGAGCCTTGCCTGTAGTGGCTATATACAGGTCTATGTTGCACGACTACACCATCCTACACATCCTGTCTTTCAGCCAGATTTAAAAAAATTCAAGAGCCTCCATTACTCTTCTGATCTGCTCTTTATCTATGTGTTGAGTCCTCAGTCCTCAGTATTGTCCCCAACACAAAAACAAAGGGGATGACACTGAAAAGCTTAAGTCTAGACTGCATGATAATTATCAAAGACATAAAAGACAATAAAAAAGGGGTTTTATAAATACAAGGGGACAAGGAAAAGACAAAGGATCAGATTGACCCATTGCTTGCTACAGAAATGAAAAAAACAACAGGGTGCAGAGAGTTGCAGTATCCTGCATGCTGTGTGGCTCACTCTTTCCAGCTCATTCTCACACATGGCAGGAGTCCATGGCAGAACAGGGGACAAACAGGTTAAGGAAATGTAGATAAGACAGATTCTAGTCAGCAGAGCTGTTGAAATTTGCTCTTGAGAACTGAAAGGGCTGGCCGAAATACCCTCTGATGCATTAACAATTATCTGTGAGAGCTTGTGGAGAAGAGGGAAGGGCTTGGTGAATAAGAGGAGATCAAAGAAAATTCTGACTCCTTTTAAAGGTGAAATTATAGACAAATCAGCCTAACTTCAAAGAAAATGGCATGAAACATCTGGCACAGATTTGTGAAGGGCCAACTGCATCAAATGAATCTATTTTTCTTACTAAGAGAAGGCTGGTGATCTATCTGAATTTCAGCATGTTGTTATAAACTACAGTAATATGGACCAAGCTGTATGCCTCCTTTTTAGAGACTGAAAAGGAATAAAGAGACAGTAAGAAGCAAAGTTGAAGTAAAGAAGAACACTTAAACAATCTAGGTGTGTCCTGGCCTCCTTTGGATATCTTGTCGGGATGGTTTGGAATGGAATATGGATCATGGTGAACTCTGGAAACTAACAAAATGAAATTTAATCTGGGTAATTAGAAAGTATTACCCTGAAAACTGTCAGAGAAAGACATAACAGGGAAAATTTAGTAAGACAACAGAACTGAATTACAACATCTGGGGTTTGCAATACTTCAAAAAATAAATCCAGAATTAGGATATTACTAGAGAAAACCCCAAATCCCCTCCTCCTGGAAAGCATTAAGGAAACAGCTGTCTAGAGAGTTTCTACTTCATTCAACACTGCAGAAATGCTGTCTAGAGAACCAGATTCATCACTGTAGATAGGAAAAACAGATTAGAGAATGTTCCAAGTAGAAGAAGAATGATGGAGAGGTTTATAAAATATGTGAAAACGAAAGTGAGATGAAAATCCATTTGTTTACTTCAATCAGAAACACTATGACAAATATAGGACAATAGCTCTCCTGCAGAGAATGGTAATTTTGAAGAAACTATAGATAACTTCCTCTCTGTGTTTACTGAGAAAAAGTTAAAGAAGACATCTGCAGAACTAGAGCAAGGAAGAGTTAGACTGGCTATTAGAAAAATCTGTCAGCTGATGCTCGCTTGTTTTTGTTACTGTTTAAGGGTAAGAGCCAGATCCATCAAGGGCAAAAGCCCATAGTATCAGTAAAGCATGACTGATTTTTAGTGCTTAGTTCTAGTCTCCTACTGGTCATTTCACATCCTGCTTACCTGTTATATAGAAGAATGTCTGGTACCCAAATCTGGTCAGCGGGAAATCGCAAGTTCTGCACTCCTGGATATTCGTACTGATCCCAAGACAAATAAGCATCAACCCAGGACTGTTGGGAAACACATACATCAAATTATATGAGCTTGTAAAAGTCTTCTAAATTCTCTGGAATATTATGGCAATAGCAGCGGTATGGTAATAGTTTAATGCTCAGCTTTGATTATTAAGAAAAACTGGCATATATAGAGGGGAAATAACAGTGTGACTACTGAAGACAGAGTCTAGCTCTTCATCTGTGGCCAGAAGTCAGACATCCAAAACCTTTCCTGGTGGGCTGACAGAACCACTGGCAGTAAGGCACCTCCATGAGGTCTGTGGTTCTGAAGTGTTTTTTGAGGTGGTAAGTGGGGTAGGTGGACCACGGTCTGAGAGTCCCTGTTGCATGGAAATAATTCAATGTTACAAAAATTGGGTGACACTTCTACTAACCACGTTGCTCTGTGAGGTAGGCAAGCGAGTTTTATATGCCAAAGGGCTGTTTCTGATCCCATCTCCTCCACTTCAACACAGTTAATTTGAGAAAGATGCAGGAGCAGCTTTTGGGAAGAGCCTTCTGACTTACAGTGAAGCTCACTGGGAGGGAAACCCTTATCAGTGCTACACCTGCAGAACATCTCTGCAAGGGACAGGAAACCCACAGGCTTTGACCTAACAATTCTGTAGTGATATAGGTTTGACTGAGTTAGTTTTTGCAATATAAAAACACTAATTTCTGCTGCACATCCCTAGCTGAGGAAGAAACAGCCTGTTCAGTTGAACATATTAATATGAGATAGTGTTTGGCTGTGAAAATCAAAGTAGAATTAGTTTAATCATTCAAGTCTCCCACTGTTTTTTCCTTCAAGAACTGCTTCTTTCCTGTGCACAAGTCCTTAAGGAGATCTGTTTATGCGCCACAAGAAAATACTGTATCCCTCACCACAGGCAGCCAGGCAGACCTGATGGAAAACCTCCTCCTGCAAAGGAGGTCACTTCCCTTAGTGAAGGTCAGTTTTGCTTATTCTGCATGAGCGGTACAGGTGAACCTTTAGTTGGAGCAGGTTGCAGAAGAGGGAGGAGGAATATTTGTGGAAGAGGTTTGTAAAGCATGAGGGAAGGCAATATCCCAGAGATGTGCCTAGATGCTGCCAGCAGCAAACAGCATCAGGCCCTCTGTGTTCCCTGGACTAACCACCACTCCCCTATGAGTAGTCTGCATGCAGTCCAGTGACCGTTTCTGAGTTCAGACTCCCAATTTCAGGCAGAGGCAGGATTTTCCCAAAAGTAGCAAGTGCAGATTGCCTAGGTCTTACTGGGTGTCTGGCTTATAGTCCCCATCACTGCTTATGGCGAGGGCCTTGAGGTCCTTGAAGATTCTCTTCTTACCTGTGATGGGACCTTAACTCTGGGCTCTTTGTTACTAGATCCCTACATCCACTAGCAAAACAATGTGGTTGGTTTCATGTTCTGAAGGTCAACAGGTCTGTCTAAAGGCTTAGTGTAGTCTCCTGAATTTAGTTTTCAATTCTAACAGGAGCACTAGGGAAATTTAAAGGACTCAAAATGGCTCCTTGTATTGCATTATACACAAGCTATAAGATAGCAGTCTTGTTTTTCAGCTAAGAAATCACATTCAGTAGTTTTCAAGTAGACGGTTTCTTTACTGTCAGAGGTTACTCACCATTTGCAGCCAAGCATTGGTGATCAACACCTGATTCTTCTCATCCTTTGAACAAAAAGGGGAAGGAAAGAAAAGACAGGAGAAAAGGGGATGAAACAGTTTGATTAGAGATGAAAGAGTGTCTGTGCCTCTTAGAGAATACAGATTCTTGGGGTACACAAACCAAACTCCATGGAGGAGATGGTGAGCTCTATTTGACCCAGACAATTGTGACTCTTCCTATGGGACTCTTCTTATTCTTTAAAACTATGGACTCCCTATGTCTATCATAATAGATCAACAATAGAAAGGAAAGTAATGGATAGATCATTTATCTTATTTTTCTGGGGACAAACTCTTTACCAAGTTTTACCTTCTGGCTACTTGCTCAAAACAAGATGTTTTCCAGTACCACACTGCATGTCATAGTTGGAGAGATTTTATGTTGTATTTGCTGCCACTGCAAAGCAATGGTGAAATAATGCTGGAAGTGTGGTTCTTTTCAAGTGTCACTGCTATGTAACTTTGCTCTGGCTAAAGGAAAAAAGGGCTGGCCTCGGGCAGAAGCTATCACTTGGCATAGAGGACACAAATGTTGCATGAGAAGGAGCTCACATGACACCTGCATAGAACAGGAACCTGCAGATCCAATTCTGCATGCAGAGGCCATGAGGAAGAATCTCTTATAACAGAAACAAAGATGCTCTCACCACCCAGTTGGTGCCCAAGTTCTTTGGGGAGTCATAAGTTTTCTGCAGTTACCTGCAGATGCAGAACCCTGCACTGTGGGGATGGAGAAGCAGGGCTATGGAGTCACTGTGGTGGAGATACACAGGTACCCAAGCACCACCACAGCCATGGCCTGCACTTCCCAGGATCTGAGGCTGTGCTGCTCAGGGGGACTGGCTCACTGTATACCCAGCTGTCCCTGTGTGTATCCACACCCTAGGAAGCTTACATAGTTATCTGCAGTGTTTGGGATGGGAGACATTGCAATTGCAAGCTGCTTGGCAGCCATTTGAACCATACAGAGAATTTCCTGGACATGCATGCCTTCTCTGGTCATGTACTTATTACAGTACTTAGCCTCTAACAAGGTAGAAAAACTTAAACAGCCTTATTCACTTTGGAAAAATTCTGGTCTGCTCACCTACATTCATTCTGCCTTTCCTCCCATCCTCCCCTCCTGAGCTACCTTCATAGAACATTAGCAAAGAAACTACCTCAGAAGTGTCAGGGAAGAGCTGCTTGGAACCAAACTGCAACATCTCAAACCAAGCTGCAACCCTAGGTGTGTGTGGTCATCTGTGAGCCCTCTGGAGTTACTTCTGCAGGAACTGCAGATTCCTAGGCAAAGGCAGGAAGGAGAACTGCCCAGAGAAGTCTCCTAATTACTGATTCCCCAGCACACCAGACACTAGACCAGTGGTACTGCTGAACTCAGCATGAACCTTGTCTGTAGCATGATCTCCTCTATTTACAGTTAGGTTGTTGGAGCTCCAGAAATACCTCAACCTAGAAAGGGAGACATCACTGACCTGGAGGATTCCTGATTATTTTGTCACTGTGGCCAGAATTAGGCTCTGTAGCCAGGCTCCTGTCCCCAGAAAAGATAAATTTCAGACATAAAACAGGTCTTTGCCATAGTGCTCTACACAAAATTGTCTATCTACCTGTCTGTCTATCACACTACCTCCTCTTCAGTCCCCTTAAGACCTGACTACACTGCTTTTGCTGCTGTAAGATGCAACACAAAAATATGATATTATTTTATATTGTTGTACTGTTCATACATTTCCCTTTCTCTTCTCTTCTCTTCTCTTCTCTGCTGCTCCAGCAAATGTTCACCTCTCTCTATGCAAACTACAACACACCTCCAGAGGCCTGGTCCTTCTGCATCCCCTTTTATTCCCTTGGTTGGTGGTGGTTGAAGCAATTGTAAGAAAATCTGCAGAAAAATAAGAGAAGGACTAGGCTTGTTGAGACAAGTTTTTTAGATGCTGAAGGATTCAAACACCATCTTGAAAATAAAATCCTAAAGTAAAGAATAACCCCAGAGTTGATAATTGATGGAGTCACCGAACCTATCTATGTCCACTGACCACTGGAAAATGAAAACAACTCAGAAACACAGGGGTTGTGTTCCAGGGATCCTCAGAGGCCAGCCACCAGCCCATCTGACTGATGCATTCCTGGCCACCAATGGCTCCTGAGGTGTCCTGTAGGGCTGGCAAACATGACGGTCATCTGAACTGCATATCAAGTACTAAAATATTTTGTGTTGTTAGCCAAATAATGCTTTGTACTTTTAAGGTGCACATGTCCTCCTAACAAAGACTTTCTCTGTACTGTTAAATGAACTTGAACACCATGATTAAAAACATGGCCAACAACAGTCTGCTGATGTCTTTGCCGTACAAAACTAAGGATTTTCCCCATCTGCACTGAAACCTACAGGGTAGGGGAGGAGGAGACATTCCTTATTTTGTCATCTACCTACGTAAACCACACAGGAATGCATTAAAGTCCAATGTACATCTGTGAGGCTGGGGGTTTCCAGCAAGTGCAGATGCCTTCCATCAGGAGCCTTTCATACAAGGCTCTGATTTACAAGGAAACTAACTTTTTTCTGGCACAGTAAGTTTACACATGACAGCTTGCAAAGGAAGATATCTTGGGCTGACTTCTGTATTTCATAAAACAGTTTGTTGTCCTTAACTGTTTATCTCTGTGTCGGATACTAATGACTTGGTTAATCAGCTTTGACTCCAAACAATTCTTCAGCCAGGTTTTTCATGTAGCATTAAATTTATTGTCTTAGGTCTGATTTGCCTCCTTTTCACAGGGCTATTGTGCTTAGATATGTTTTGTAGTCAAAGGAAAACTTATCTTTTTGAGTTCTCAAATGCTTATCTAGAGAGTAACAATGGTCTTTCTTGTCTTGTGTTTAGATCTGAGCAAAACCACAAGGTCTAACTAGGGCTTTGGGCTGCTTACGTCTCTTAACTTGGATGAAAAAAAATGTAACTTCAGGATGTTTTCTTGGCCATTCAGAGACTATTCCCATCCTTGCCTTCAGGCTGCCAAGATCTTAAACGGCATTTGACATTTCAGCAAAACAGAGAAAATGTTTCCATATGCAGCGCTGGTCAACTGATGGGTTCTTCTTATTGCACAACAGAACAAAACATTTTTCAAACAAAGATCTGAGTTTCCCAGAAGTTCCTGTTTTGCAGAAGCAGCAAAGCTGACTTTACACTGGGCAGGCATTTGTCCAGGTGTGGCCCTCCTGCAAAGTCCTTTCTAGAGAAGGACCCTGAGAAACCAAGGAAAAAGTGTCTGCTGGGGCTGCAGAGGAGATGAGAGCCATGGGAACCTTGAGTCTGAATCCACCCTCTGTTAGACTGAGAGGCATTTTAGAACTGAGGTGTTTATGGAGCTTTCCATCTTTGTGGTGGCCTATTGAGCCATGTAGCTTTGCATTCTGTAAGAAATTACTTTGGCCTTTGCAGCAGGCTGGTTGCCTTGCCTTTCCAATGCTGCAGAAGGTTACAGTTCCTGCCATCTTTATCATGAACGGTGTGCTGTATGCACCTCTAAAATACCTTGGCGCAGAAGAGAATGTATTTTTCTGTTAGATGGACACTCACAAACAACCTGGAGAACATGTGTGCTTTACTCTGTTTCAGGAGATCCCTGGTAACTTAGCTTTCCGTAAGTGAAAGCTAATTATTGAGCTTGGGAAGTGCTGGAGGCATTTCCCTCATTATGTGTCACTGGTTTATGCAGAGGGGTTTAAACGTTAGATGAGAGGATGTCTTTCCTCCCAGAAGAAAAACTGAATAATCTATCACACTGCTTTTTCTGTTCAAGATTTCTGTCTTGGCACTGTCAGTCTTGGGGATGACCTTCCCTCTGTATTGGGCTGGCTCTCAGCTCCCATCTTTTTGTGCAGCTAAACATTAAAAGCAGCACTGCAAAGATTCTAGGTGAGGCTGAAAATCATCAGCTCCCAAAGGTGTTTTCCATCACTCCCCTGGCAGTTCTCCTGGTTTGCAAATGTTCAGCTCAGACAAATAATTTTGCTCCTGCTATTTAAAAATTCTGGAAAAGCTGTGGTCATAGTGAGTGCAAAACTTGTTCTCTAAATCCCCCCCTGTATTTATCTTGGTCATCTTCTCCCCTTTCTGTCTGTAGCCTGACTCCAGTTAATCCTCTGCCCTGGATATCTGCTTATTCCTACAGCCACCTTTGACCCATGGAAAGTGACAGTTTGGTTTTTTCTGGTGCACATGCTGTGACATGTGAATGCTTTAGTTCGGTTTTCTTTTTCCTGCCCTAAATTCAAAGCTTACAATATATGTACATCTGTCTGTAATGTGCACCACTGCCTGTCAATAGATTCTCCCTTGTCAGGTCCATATCTAAATAAAACATAACTGCCATAGCCACATAATTTCCTGGGCCGTATTACCTGGACAAAAAAAAATCCTAAAGCCCTTCCTGGTTCAGTAGTCACATCATATGATTACATGGCATCTCTGCAGCAAGGCATTTGTTACTAGGTGACCAGCAGAAGTCATTAATTCTTGCCCTCTCACAGAGCCACAGAAGTGGGGGTTGAATCAGCCAGTGAATTATTTCAAGACAATGATGAGAAAAGTCCCTAACTGAACATGTAGCTCTCAGTGGTCATGTGCAACTACTTTAATATTACTTCAGGTAATTTAAATTTTTTTTCACATTGTTTTTGTACCTGAAAATCTGAAGATGAGGAAGGAAACAGTCAAATGACATGAAGACATTGAGCTGGAGACTTGGAAAGTTTTGTTAGCAGAGAGAATGATTTTGAGCGGGATCTTATTCAGAATATCCAGAGGAATTAATTGATTCCAAATACTTCTATCCTCAGTCAATGACTGCAAAAGCACTCCTTTCCACTGCTGAACCACCAATCTGCCCACAATCTTCAGCTGATTATCTGAAACTCAGCTCAAATGCACTGAATGGTTGAAGGCTCACAGAACCTTATTCTGTAATTTTGAGGAGTGCCCAGGTTGTCCTGGCAACATTCAAGTAAGTATCACTGGACAGCCTTTGCATTTCACAGGTCTTATTAAAAAACTGGAATAAACCTTGCCATGGTAACCTCATCTATGTAGGGATAACTTAAGTACTTCATCTCAATCCCTTTAATTTAAGTGCTTAATTTCAATCCCTTTAACAAAGCACCCTCAGGAGGAAGATGGAAATCAGACAGGAAGGCCCAGAGTTAAGGTGAAAGACTGGAGGGAAATACAAAATTACATCAGGATGAAGATACATGTATGCAAGTGCTCATAGCTGAACACCCTTGTTGCTCATGATTTCCCCCTATGAATGGCTGAAGGTGATGTCTCATAAGTGTTTTTCACCTGGGGTTGAATCACACTCCCATCTAATGCCACTGGCTTCTCCTTGAGGTCATGCCTTTCTTGGTCCCCTCCTGTCTTGTAGCAGTATGTGCTCCTTCACTGTGGGCAAGAAGTGCAATCTGGTTTTTGTCTTTCCACTGTGTAGCAGCTACTACCAAAGCAGTGTAGTAGCCTGTGTAGGCTGTGTGTTCCCACTGTCTTTAACCACCCACATTCTTCTCTCCCCAGAAGAGCAGTTTGGGGAAGGTACAGGTACATTGCATCTGTACCTGCCTCTTTCAGCAGAGTCTATTCACTTCCTTTTAAGACAGGAACTTTACATATTGGAGGGTTTGGCCCCTGTCAGATCACACTCCTCCTTTGGCAACTCTCTGAGTCAGGAGCAATCACTTGTGGTGAGAGTGGAGAATTTAAAGAACCTTGTACAGGGAGAAGCACGTCATTGAAAGAGGGACTGTCCTAGAGAAGCCTGTAAACACAGGAATGCCAGCCATATTCCTTATGCTATATAATGCATGGTTATCAAAGTCTTACAAAGAGGTGTTCCTTGTGAAAGTTTTGGCTCCCTGTATGTCAGAGACCAATCAGATATGGATGTAGAATGCAAAGGCCTGGATACAAAAGCCACTGCAGGAACTACTGAACCCATGCATTCCCCAAAGGTGAGAGTGGAAGTAAGAAATAAGGGAAGAAATGCCAGGTTCTGTTGCCAGTCAGGGCTTCAGAGTAGGCTTCCCTCCCACTCCTCACTGGCACAACTTGTGACTGAGAGTCTCCCAAGCCTACTTGATTTGTGTCTTACTGCCTTCATCCCCCAATATTTTTCAATCTTCCAATTTCCATTGTGGTGAAAAAAGGCAGTCTTGTTCTTGCCGTGCACATGCAACATGACTTCCAACTACTGCCTGGTGCTGTGGGTACTTGACTTAGGAAACTAATTTTATTTTTCTAGGTTGCAGCTTTGCACTACTCCCTGAAGATCAGGACACTTGAGAGCTCTGACACAATGTAGACTCACTGGTCTTGAGACTGTTTGTCTTATTAAAGTTCCTCCACAAAGACCTGCAAATTGCAGGACTCCCTGCCCCCACAGTTCTCTGGGATCCCTGGGAAGAGTGAATCCACCAGATTTGTCCCACTATTTCAAAGATACTTATGATGGAAACCCCGGACACTGGGTCAGAGGGCCTCACATGGCCTTCCAGCACAGCGCTGCTCTCTGACTGCTTGGATAAACTGACATATATGCTTAGTTCCTGGGGGAAAGGGTGTTATGTCACCATACACAAGCTGTCCTCCATTAAAACCCCAAAACATCCACACATAGCATGTAGGTGGTTTTTATATTCTCCAGGGTGAATACCTCCTCCTGAAATAGCCCTCCATGTATTCTGTGCACATTTGGCAGGTGCTTCAAACAAACAGGACTAGACACAAATCTTTATTCTAGGATATTAATTATTAATTGTCTTTTCCAGCATTTGAAATCACAAGGAAAACAGCAGGAGGATGGAGAAAGCCAACCCTGAGTTCTTATCTGAGACTCATACTCAGTCTATCTGCAAGGTTGCCTTAGCTTTTTCTTCCTATATTTGCATGCTGCTGTGACAGCACAGCAAAAAGTAAGGGGATTTAGGTATGCTCCAAAAGTCAGGTGACTCTTAAAGCCTGTGATCAGGGATAAAAATGGAAAGAAAGGTTTTTACTCAGGAGCTGAACTCACTGTCTCTCAGGACGTATCCTCAGAGAAGTCAGAGAAACTAAGAAATACTAGGTTCAAGGCCACCCCAACAGCTATGACTTAACTCTTTTATTGCAAATCTTTGATGCCTCAGATTACTCAGTTACCCAAAATGAAGAAATATACATGAGCTGAAGATCTAAATTCCCACATCTACAAACAACAGAGTCTTTTCACCAGTCAGACAGAAAATTGTTTAATTATTGTGAAATGCCGAAGTTGGATGACCACAACTAAAAATCTCAGAAGGAAATCAGCCTTTCTTTTGTTAAGGCCTCTGCCAAACAGTACAGCTTGGGGGACCATGCTGAAAGAAAACAAACCATGGAATTGCTTCTCACTAAGTGAGCTGCCTCTACTCTGAGCCTAGCAGGGCAGAAGGGGGGTCTGACATAAAATAGAGAGATGCCAGTAAGCTTCAGGTAATAAAAACTCAATCATAATGTTTCATGCAAGCGTGTGCAAGTAATATTAGTCAGGAAGCCATACTACCCATAGTGCTTAACTTCACTGGGCTAGCAAATTCAGATATTGCATGTTTAATTGGTTTAGTGAGACTGGCATTTTGAAAATGTCACATACAAGACAGCCAAAACAATAATTCATGACTCAATTAGCCTTGAATTTCCCAGTTTTCAATATCCTCCCATGCTAATGGAGAGGAATTTTATTTTTTCTTCCTGGAGTTGAAAATTGGTCACACTAAGTGAGTTTTGTGACCAAGAGAGATTTTGGGATTTAATGAATCTGTTGGTCTAGAATACTTTCTGTAATTTTTCTGTCTGGAATTTTAATGATCATGATCACAAATTGGTTTTCAGCTTTCTTAATGGTGCCCAGTTTGTTTTTCTTCTCAGTTGCACTATTTTGCATCAGTCTTGCTGCTCTGGTCTCATAAAATTTGCTCTAGCAAGATGAGAGTAAAAATAAACTTTCCAGAAAGATAAGTGGTTTAGTAGAGTAGGTCTTTCAAGGAGAAACAAAGTAAACATTGCTCCCAAAAGCTATGCAGGAAGCCCACAGATAAATGCAGAGGCATTATTAGGAAAGAAAAAAAAAGAGGTTATTTTAATCTAGAAGGGCTGAAAGAGTCATCTGAATGGTCAAACTAACATACTTGAAGATATCTATCTGTAAAAGATTTGTACGGGATGTACTGCAGGGATTATGGCTTAATCTAGTAAATACTGATACTATATTTGGAACAACAAATGAATAGGTGCTTATGCACATGGCATATTTTTGTTTCCTAGAATCACTTGTCTGTTGATCTTGGTTTACTACATAATACTCAGCATAGATTTTTGTATGTGTGAGAATACTGGAATGAAAGGTGGGAGGGAATGACCTAGATGCTGTAAAATCAGTTTAAGGAGAAAGAGGTGAATTAGAGATAGAAAAGAAACCTTGAACTTTCTGTTTCTTGAACTTCCAATACACCTGCAGAACCAGCCCTAGAATGCTTATGAAACAAAATATTTTTAAAACAAGGGTATCAACTGCTAAAGGCATTCAGATCTGACAGAGATTTTGGGAAAAACCCAACAGTAGGAGGGCTGTGTCAGACAGGATGCACCCCAGGGCCAGGCATAGCCTCCCTTCCTGCCTTCTCACGTTTGATTTCTGGCACAGTATACTGACAGGCAACCTCTAGCTTTGGCAACTCTCACTCAAATACAGACTCCCCAGCAAAAAGGTCTGAGCTCCTGAGGACCGGGTTCGACAGTCCTATTATTTATTTGATGAGCAGATCATCTGAGAAATGAGCAGGCTGGTGAAGGCAGCTTCAATGTCAACAGATGCCTGCATTTAAAAGCTGTTCTCTTACCAAACACTTCCTAAAAAATCCCTGACAAACCAACCTGAAATAACAAAAAACCTCAACTCCTCCAGGGGTTGACTTAGGGGAAACCGGTGGAAGTTCAAATCCAACGCTTTGATAAGGTCTGGATTCAGAGGGCAAAAATACTTATGCTGCTAAGCTAGTATGCTGCTTATAGTGATAATGACTACATCTGAGTGCTCAGTGAAAATATGTAAGGACCTTTCTCTTGTTTTCACTGAACAGCGAGGCTCAGACCCAGTTTTAAGGAAAAGACCCTGAAGTGAACCTTTGTTTTCATCCTCCCACTAAACTCTCAGTCTTTGGTGCTTTCCAAAAATGTAGAGAGCTTTGACACACCATGTCAACAACATCTGTGGTTTAAAAGTGAGATTGTTTGCAACCCTGTGATAAGGTTTAACATGAGGTTAACCTAACCTAACCATGAGGTTTGGGATAATCCTGCAGTCCTTAGGATGTACAATCATTTTACACACTGTGCAATTGAATCAAAACAGTCCATAATAAGTTTTTCCAGGCACAGCATTTGTTTTGGATTTGCAGCCCAAAATACAGAAAGTTTATGTATTTTTTCACTTCTGGAGGTGCATAATGACTCATGGATTGTTGGGGATTTTTTTCAGCAGTTTTGTGGCTTCCCACTGATCACTTGCAATCCCTATTTTTGTCCTTATGACCTCTGACAGTGGCAACTGGAAGGCTGAACACAGAGGAGAAAAGTACTACAGGACTCCACCATATGCAGAGACCTCAACAGCTGTATTTTTTTTTTTAAATAACTTAACAGTGCAACCGCATATATGCCCCTTCAGGTAAGCTCTCCTGCAAATGCCAACACAGGAAATGAAAACAATCATTCATGATGACAAATAGTTTCCACCTAGAAGCTTCCTTTCACATTGTGCCAAAGGAAAATGCTTGTATTTCCTCTGCTGCAGAAAATGTTATGCCTCATTTCTTAATTACTCTAGCTTCACCAACTGACTGGACTCTTAGACAAAATAAGAGAATTTTTGTTCCAAGCCCTCTTGGATGTCTACCCTTGCTTGGGTTGGCAGGGCTTGGCAGTGGCTGACAGTGCTCTGTGGGAGAGAGCACCAGCCAATGCCCTTCTGATGCAGAAGGAGTGCCTGGGGGTCAGGCTCCAAGCAAAAGTGACCCTCAGAAATGGCATACACATGAGACAGCTCAGCAGGAAGTTGTCCTTACACACAGAGGACAAGGCAAACTGAACTGAACCCTGCTGTTAAACAGGGGCTGTAACTGTCCCTCTTTCTGCTCATTTGTTTCCTGAATGTAATGGGCCTGTCATGGCTGTAGTTATGAATTAATATAATTTTGGGGAAAAAACTCCGAACCCTGAAGTCCTTCATTTGCATTTGTATACCACAACTGTGACAAGTAGAGAACATGTTCTTCTCAGCTTTGAGTATGATGGCTGGCTTTGAATCCTAAAAACTATGCATATCCTGTGTAGGCAAATACATGCACTTAGAAGCAGAAAAAATAATCCAAAGCAGTCATGCTTTGAAATTTTCTTTGAACAGTTTTGAGAAGAAGAGGTAAGATTTTAAGTAGTTACTTGTACAACTGCTTGGAAAACCACGGTGATCTCAGAGCAGTCTTTACTCTCTATGTAGCAGAGTGCAACTAGATTGTCATCAATGCTCTTCTCAGCACCCTGTCTGCAGAAGATGAATTTAGGATTCATTACATTTTAATAAAGTATGTGTAAGGAAACAGAGTGATGGAGACATATGCTGGAACCTGTCTCAGACAGAAGTGCTTTAGATGTGATGCCAGGTCTTGGTATGGGTAAAGCACAAGATTTTTTGAGTATCAGTGGCAGACCGCTCCTCATTTCCACTTAACAATAAAACAGGGAATTTGTTTTCATCTTCTTCACATTGTTTTCTTCTGCAGGAAAACCAGAACAAGGTACACTGTCTCATGCCCATTGCAGTGACTGCTTGCAAAGTATCTCAGTGAGTCCAGCAATGCTATAGTATGCCTTGGCACATGACACTTCCCTGAGTATGGAGTGCTTGTTTTCTCCTCAGGGAATATGGTGTAAAAAGTGCCCTCATGCTGAGACCCTGCTCTTTTATGGTAATGGACCACACTGGACACACAAGTCCTCAGAAAGAGCAGCATTTAACTTTGTTAATGCACACACCATTGCCAAGACTGTGATGCTGTCTATCCTCTTCCCTAAGTGAAGAGTGTGCACCAGCTGCTTTGTCTTCCAGCAGGCAGGGCAGCTGAGGGGGCAGAGTCTACTGATCCCCAGACTCCCATCTGATTGAACAGAGACGGCCACTTGTTTTGCCTCATGGTGTCTCAGCTGATAGAGATTACCTCTCGTAGCTTGACTGCTTCTCTTTAAATCTTTGTGGTTATAATGAACCTCCTTTTTAACAGACACTTACTTCAGCAGCTGGAGCAGACAGATGCTACTGTCTGTCCAGCCAGCAATGGAGGAAGAGGGGCTCACAAGTACAGCACTTCTTGCTGGCACATTCATTCATTGATTCCTGATTTAAAGGATCCGGGGATCAGTGTTTTGTGCATTTTCAGGCTGGTTGGTTTAGCTACTTGCTGATGCCATTTATATATATATATATATATATATATACACAATGACATTTATACTATAGGGACACAACAGCCAACTGATTTTCTGTCCTCCACTGAGGAGACAGGCCCCTTTTCACATCACCCAAGATAAACATTTCAGGTAGCTCTGGATGTGTTTTAAAATACTTTGAGTTTGCAAGACCACAAGCCTGGGACAGGTTATTAATTCTGATTAAAACAGATTAATATGTAGTATTGGTACTGGGTGCAAAGATGTAGGAAAGAAAAGCTTCGTTTCTGAAAGGTATAAACATTCCTATTGTGGACAACCAAAAGGGAGCACTAGAGCTACATTGTTTATAATAGACATTGACTTAATGCAGATAAAGTATTTTTTTTAAATATCAATTTCCTGAAAGGTTTGGTTTCATATATGAATGTGAAACACAGTTGAAAAAATGTTTTATGTAACTCCTGCTGACTTTGAAAATGTACAGTTGCAGCCCCATGGCTGAAGAGTCCCCTTTACTACCCCTAACCTTCAAATTAGGTTGAAAGAAAATACCACAGATAAAGAAGGACTGATGGAAGATCTTTGGAGCTGAGATATCTCTGCTAAACCTAGAATTGCTTGCTGAAATTTACTTGAAATTAGCTGCAGGAAATCTTTGCTCTTTCATTCATGTAGAGGTTTTTTTTGGTTGACAGTACTGATTTCCTCTCTCTTCCAGTTCAATGCAGTTGGTAACATTTCAAAACAGTAAGATACATACCCTATCTGAGTGGCTCCTGCCTGCCTCCAGGAATACCACAGCTGACTAGACCTGCCACTTGCATGTTGTGATACTGTGGGGCTACACTTTCAGGGTCCTGCTTACCTCTCTAGGGAGAGCTCCTGGTAGACTACACATTTTCAGGATGACTGTGAGAGCTTTAAAAAGTTTAAATGTTCAAGGCTCCTGTTAAATTGCTTTGCAACTGCACAAATGTTTCCACATCTTTCTCTCTATTCCTCATTCCCTCCATGACAGTGAGTGTATCAGAAACCAGCACCAAATACCGTTTATGGAAAATGTAAAATGAAGAGCACTAGTGTGTTCACCTGTTTGCTCTGCTGACAGGGTGAAGATGGTCAAAATTTTTCTCCTGGCTTGTTTTTCTCATGTAGATGAAAGAAATCCTGTCTATATATGTAATGGTTTATCATACAGAATCCTCTTCATTATGGAAAAAAGGATTTGGATTATTATGTTAAAATTTTCCATGGTCAAATCTCCAAATCTGTAAAAGCATGTTGTAGTCAAGACAATTAGAGGGCTGTGCCTCCAGGTTTTACTTTTATGTATTTTTAAGCTCATCTCAGGGCAGACTCATTCAGCTGCAGTGCATGGTAAAAATACGATGGGAGAAGAGGCCAATGCCATTATAATATCTAATGAAAAAATGTAAGTGCAGTGATGGTAGCTTTGAATGCTGCACATGGTCTTCAGTTATTGCATCCTACACGGCTCTGAGAAGAATGTATCATTAATAATTAGTAGTAACACATGGCTTCTAATTGATTGAATTCTTTTTTCTGTTTAAAACAAATGGAAAAAAAATACATAATTAATTTCCTTGCAGCTCATGTTGTGTCAGAAATGGCTGTGCTTTTAGGACAAAATTCACTTCTCTAAAGTGTCAAAGCATGTACTCCAGCATTTAGGGAGGATACTTAGCAAAAGACAGACTGCTTTCATCTCTGATAGCCTCATAAAGAGGAAAAGTATGTCTCCTAGATGGGAGATCAGATTTGTTATGCTGAAGGGGTGCCACAGAGAAGAGAATAGCAAGTAACATACCACATCAATTATCTGCAGCAAGGAAAGCTGGAGTTCGACTAGGAGCGGTTGGGAGTCATTCACTACAGGTCGCTCCAGACGATTGTAGTTCCTCAGCAGTTCTCTGTACAAGCGTCTCTGGCTTTCCCCCTGCTGAGAGACTAGAAGAAAAGAAAGAAGGAGTCTGTCATTCACAGTCACACAGTCATCATTGTTTGTCTGTTTTATTGAAAACTGCCTCTTATTAGGTTTGTAACTAGAAAGCAGTTCCTAAAAATCACCCAAATTCTGCATATGGATGTGAAAGACACAGCTTTTCTGCATATGAGAATGATGAACTCTCAAAATAATTAACTACTAACACTCTAACTCATTACTAACATTCAGAAACTATTGAACAAAATTTAGGTCGCTGACTGAATGTTCCCATTCCTTGGAGTCTCTCCTGCTGATGGAGAGTAGAGTTGTGGTTCCAAAACTACAAGACAGCTTATTGGAAGGCACGCAAATTAATGAATTAATGACTTAATTAATTAATTTGCTTGTTCTTATTTTCCAGACACTGGCTACTGTGAGCCAGAACTGGCATTACTTAGCCATATTGTGTTTTTACCAAGCATAGATAACAGATATCCTTGTTTCTGGGAGCTGATGTACCAGGCCTCTTCCTGTGCTTAAGAAACAGTAACAACCCTTCTTCCTATCCTCTTCAGTTTTGTGTACCAGTCTTGCCAGCCTCTGGGTTACTTCCCTTGACTTTTTTCCATCTGATGGTAGGAAGACAAGAGTATTTAACGGCTATTACAGTGATACTGAATTACTGGTATTACATGCTTAACTCAGTTTGCACTGGGAACAGACTCCACACAAAGTCACCATGCAAACGTCTGAGCATGCTAAAGATTAGCAACACTTTAGTCTATGCTTAATTTCCAAGATGCCCTAGTTCCCACCTTTGCTGTGGGTGTGGAGAGCATCTGTCTAATTTGCATGACCAGCTTTCCTTGCCACAACAACTGCAGATGGTGAAGGTTTGGGTATCTTCCCTCAGCAAAGCAAGAAGTTTGCTGGGATACACTACTTGGAACCCTGGTTCCCCCAGAAATGTGTAGATCTTGGTGCTGTGGCTAGTGGCAGCCTGAACTGTACTTAAGAGCTGCACCTAAGAGAGGGAAGGTCATATACTGCAGGTTCCCTGAGGTCAAACCAGTCCTGTCAACATGAATGTGTATTCTCTGAATTGTATGAATTCAATCCCTGGCAGAGAATCTGCACTCTAAATCATTATTACTTTGGACTGAAGCATTTATCCACTGCAAATCCCACTCTCTGTATATGACGGTTCTTACTTCTTGATCAGATCTCTGCACATTGAGACCAAAACTGTTCTCACAGAGGTTGTGACGAATATTTTCTTGACAGTGCAAACAAAATATAACAACCCATTCTGCCTTCCCAGTCTCTTACTATGCCTAGCAAACCCTTCAAGCCTGAGACAAGCTGCCCTACAACAAAGCAGCCATTCCTTTTAAAACTAATAATAAATTCTGTTTATAAACACTGCATAGGTCTGTTTAACTTGTGTTCTTTTCATTTTTCTTGATACTCAAGAGAGCTTTGTGACTTTCCAGCATGGCAGTGCCTGGTAAACAAGAAAGAAGAGTATTTTAGTTCATTTTGGTCAATTACATTGTTACATCAATTTCATGGGCCCTTTCTCGCATAATATTCTATATGATCACAGGCACTCAGAGGAGCAAATGCTGTAAGCACACCTTCAACAGCCCTTGCTGACACCTCACTATTGGAGGCTATGTTTTCACCAGTGGCAAAGATAAGCACTGACCACAGTATCTCTCCTTCAGCATCTTAAGTAATCTTCCCTGCTTACTTAAGCAGCGATTTAAGTCCTCTGTTACGGCCTTAGTACTTTCTAGTGCCTCAGCAGGACTTGACTCCTTTATAAAAGTCTTATCTGTGAAGGAAGCCTGTGAAAATCACCCCACATTGTCCTGTGGAGAGACGCTCTGAGTTTGGAGCAAATTTGCTGTACTTTCACTCACCTACCCACCCATGGTCCTGTGCTTTAGGGAAAAATTACTTCCTGAACTATTGCTCTCATCTTGAGTACTTACATAATACTTGCCTTTAACCTACCTTTCTTTTAAGCTGGCTGCCTCAAGGGGGAAGTGACCTTCCAGTCTCTGGACCCAGCTGGGCTTCTAGACTGCCCTAGTACCTCCATTGTCGTGGTGCATTGAAGCAACCCCCCAGGGGAAGTCTGGCTTGCAGAAATCTAAGCATAATCCTTTGCTGTAGGCTTTGGAAAGCTGTCTTTGCACTGTGTGTTTCATCCATGCTGATGCCAAGCCTCTTTCCCTGTTAAACTTTGTCAGGTGAAATAGTCAAGAACTACAGCTAGTTTTCCATCCTTTTTCAACTCTCCTCTCTGTAATGTAATCCTGATACTTTGCAATCTCTTGTATTCAAAACTGTTAACATAGTCCTAGCTGATCTATTCATAGTCTGCAGAGCTGGCATTGGTGACCATGTATCTGTGTGCTGCATAGTTTTGCTTACAAAATGACATACATTCAGAGGCAATGGAGCCTTGGGGTGTCCTGGCAAACAGCCAGAGCAGCTGTTGGTACCACAAAGAGCTGGCTAGCCTAATCACACTGCTGTCTCTCTGCTACAGCTGCTTTGGAGAAGGGAACTGAGGTGGATGTCTAGCCCGACTTGTATGTTCATAGACTCTTTTTTTTTTTAATTGTAATTTTCAAATACTTAATGTTTCATACTCCAGAGAGACTTCTGCTTTTTTCTCCTATAACATTTGTGCTAATGCATTGTGACACTACAACTCTCTGTGCTAAATGGAGTGTTTGCTGGTGATGGGAAGCCTGAATCTCTCAGGAGTAGTGGTAGAATAAGCTTTACCACTGACTACCCCGCCATCACAGAAGTTTAACCAAAAGAAGTGGCACTGCTTCATCTTTAAAACTAGACTAGATGATGGATGTCAGTATTTAAGGGTGCCAAACCAGTGCCATATTTGCTTGCCTACTATGTTACTGGTAAGTAAAAGTAACTGGCAAAGCACATGACATTTTCTAGGCAAAAGATCTGAGAGTTTTTATGATCCACTGCCTATGATAGTGTCTCCCTTGTTGCTGAAATCTTTGAAGAAGTAGGAAAACATACAAACTCATTAAAATTTGAGGGAAGAGCAGCATAGGATGTTTACCTCAAGTTTACCAAGACTTTTGACACCATCTCTGAAAAATTCTCACACATGTTTGTCTATGCCTTTCAGGCTAAAATAAGTGAACAGTGGACAGAAAAGTAGCTGAACTGTTAGGCTCAGAGGGTTGTAGTCAGCAGCAAAAAGTTCAGCTGAAAGCCAGCCAGTAGTAGAGTACTCCAGGGATGGGTACTGGGAACAATGCTATTCAATAGCATTGCTAAATAATGTTGATATGAATTATACAACAGGATGCACCCTTTAGCAAGCTGGGGTGTTTTTCCAATGGTAGAAAACTGGGAGGAGTGGCTGTTACAGCGCAAGGTTTTCTACCACTCAGAAGGACCTTAAAAAACGTGGAGAAATGACTGACAAGAACCTCATGAAGTTCAATGAAATAAAGTCACCCTGCACCTGAGGAATAACCCCAGGTACCAGAACAGGCTGGGGGCTCACAGAATAACAGAAAAGCCCTGAGGAACCTTATAAGTATCAAGCTGCCTATAAGCCAGCAGTGCACCCTTGTAGCAAAGGTTACCATCATCCTGAGCTGCAACAGGAAGAACCACACAAGTAGATCAAGAGAGGTGATCCATTCTCTCTACTCAGCACTGGTGATACACACCTGAGATGTTGGATCCAGTGCTGGGTCTTATCAGTAAAAAGGAGACATGGAAATACTAGCTCAAGGGTTGGATTGTTCCTCAAGATATACTCTTGAATAATCTGAAAATGTTCCCTAAACTGCTCCTGGAGTTAGCAGACAACTGGGAAAGTACAAGGCAACCAATTCCCAGACTGGTTGTGAAGAGTTCTATAGAATGCAGTTACTCATGCACTGCATTTAAACACCTCTCTGAATTCCCTCTGTGCTTCTGCATGTGCAAAGAAGTCTGCAAGAAGCTCACTGATCAAATGATATGACCGATAAACTTCTACCAATCTTTTGAGAATAGATACTATAGTTGCATTTCATGTTTCTTTCCAGGATGTAATTGCTGAGAATTGCACAGCAAGGGAACATGCAGCTGGGTCTGGCCAGACTATCCATATGGCATCCCCAGGAAGGACAGATGCTCTCTCCTTTCCAGGAGCTGTGCTGTCATGTCTGGTCCTGGCTGGTTGATTTTACTGCTCTGCTTTGCATGCCAAGGTCCCCAAGCTATAAGGCAAGAGTCCAGCCCTTCCAGTTCCCAAGGTTTGTTCACAAAGTAGTCATCTTCTTAACTGAGAATCCTGAGACACAGTCTGGCTGGTTGTGCACAGTAAAGAATAAATAATGAAATATTAACAAGATGATAGGTAGCAGAACATGGATTTTTACTAGTTTTTCAGCAATGGTACCTGCATTATCAATCATTCTACCTCTGTTTCATACTGTTCCCTGCTTTTGTTTTCATAATCTGTCAGTTTTTTTGAGAGGGGGAGCTTCTAACTGTTTTCTAGCTGGTGCTTATTTCTTTAGGCCTGAGTCCAAATACACAAGTTATTACTTGATTCATAAAAGATTACTGGTACCTAAAGTGGTGGCTTCTAGACAAAATATCATATTCTCTCCATATCACTTTATATTAACATATATGCATGCTAACTTGCCTCTGACTTAGAAAATGTCTTTTTGCTTTCTTCTGTTTTCCAAGACAGCTCCTAAAACCACTTTCACATACAATCTTTTTTAAGAACTTGGTAAGTTACAATCAACAGCCTATTTCTGATCCATCACATTGTTACTTTTATATATTGTGCCCCCCAATACTTCCTAAAAGGTCTTAAAATGATACTGTGGTTGTGATATTTATTCACTCCCCTTGTACCTTTTGCAGGTATTCACCACATCTATGTCACTTTTTTCTCTCTGTTACTTTGACATATATCTTTTGTTTTGGTTTATTTGTATGTTTTACTGTTTCATAAAAGAAGATGAGTGAATTTCTGGTGTTTACAAAAAACCAACACAGCAGTGCCATTATACTGTGAGGTATTACTAAGTTTAGTTGTGTAATGATTGTATTTAATTTTCTTATAACTGGAATATTTACAGAGAAAAAATCCATTAAAAACTATGGTTATCAGAGCTAAATCCTATAAATTAAAACTATTTTCCTAAAACCTTCCTGCCACAGCTCCTCTTCTATTATTTATTTTCATTGCAGTTTATCACTGTACTCTTGCATGAATTTTTACCTATTGCGTTTAGAATCCAAAGAGAATGATCATAGGAAATATACACACACACTACACGTGGTGATGAATTATGGAGGAAATAACATGAGAAGCATCAGGAAAAAAATCAGGTTATTTCACATACAATTTCATTTGCATAAAGAGCTGCAATGGCAAGAGAATTTGCAAAATGAGGCATGTTCTAATGATTTTGCAGCTATGAAAAACAACTTATTTTGAATATTTTGCAGATTTTTGAGAATGTAAAGCACGCCACTGCCATATGTCACTAAATCTCCAGAGACACAGATGTGTCCTATCTGCTTTTGTTCTTGTGTGCAGCATTGTTACTTTTATCTGTGGCTGCAAATGCATTATTTCTTTCAATGCCCTTGGATTTAAAATGCATGCCATCATGCCTTCAGGGAAGAGGATTCACATAAGAAACAATGGAATCACATCAGCTATCTCTACCCTCTGTGTCTGTGTGTGTGTTTATGTGTTATGTATTTGAATATTTCTCTCATTTAAAACCTCTTTTTAATCTACTTCCCTTCTGGGTAATCTTTGACTCTAATCTTTGTCTCTTGCTATGCAGATTGTTTCTGCATCTTACACACAAAATCCATCAGATACCCAGAGGAATGTGAGAAATTACATGATTTCCTATGCAAGAAAGACCTAATATTCCTGAAACTGGTCACTTCTGTTTTTTCATAGCAGATAAAGAGTTCCCAGTGGTGATGGGTATTAAAAATATATGCTAGGAAGTTTCTTCTTAAAGAGCATAGGCCCATGACAACTTGCTAAAACTATATAATGAAAGGATGGTCTTATATTCTTGGTCCTACTGGCTTGGTTGTGGGAATTTTAAAAGCTGAATTATGTGTGTAAGGTAGAGAGAGACCCTTTGAGGTATTAACAGTGGGATACCCCTCAATCATAATTATCTTAGTTATCTAAACTGCCTCATTACTCCAGGTTAGAAATCTAACTAGCTACAGCCAGTAAAAGCTAAAAATGTATTTTAGTGTAATGCTAGTTTGCATTAGCTTTATGCAATATAAGTGCAATTCCTACAATACTAGATGCACAGGGAGCACAGAAGGAAGAATCTGCAGCAGTGATGAAGAGAGGGACTCCACCTCCTACACATTTCAGAGTGCTGTGGCTGTCTGGAGGTGACTCCTGCCAGCCATCCTGGGATTTGTGAAGAGGAGTAGTAATGGAAGCCAAAGAAAAGAAATAAAGCCATAAGATAAAAGCAAGATACAAGTGATACGGTCATCAGTGTACTGGACTGGGCTTCTGCACTCCCTCCTCCCACTGGCTTGCAAAGTATTTTGTCACATTCCTTCATCTCTGTGTGTTTCAGCACCTAAACCTGACAACCCAGGGAAAGCCCTTCTTGGGAGGGCTTTGAGCTATGAGCTCAAAGCTATGAGCTTTCCCCCTCCAAGTGCCATCAGTGAGGCATGGCAAAATGCACAGCATCCACAAATGGCTCTGAAAAGGGTCAAGTCAGTCTGCACCTCCCCATCAAAAAGCCCACTCTACACCATGCCAGGCACATGCAGAAAGCTCAGATCTGGGAAAATCGTAAGTCAACTGACAGGTGTAATAATGATTTCTGTGGAAACAGATAGGCAAGTCTGATTAGGCTGAGAAAACAATAGGCAGGAGTTATTTTTCCTAAACCTAGTGCAGAAAATAGCAGTGATAGAGCCTGCAGTGATGTTGTGGTCTAACTGCACACTGCAACTGAGTACCATGCATTCACTCACTCACAATCTCCCTTCCCCCAATAGGATAGAGAGAAGAATTAGAAAAAAAAAATACAATAATAACATAAATGAAACATATTAATAATAAAACATAATGAAACATAATAACAAAAAATAATGAAAAGGGAGACAACAAAAAGAGAGACAGAAATAAAACCCAAATAAGAGAAATTATGTGCAATATATTTGCTCACCCCTCACTGATCTGTGCCCAGCCTACCCCTGAGCAGCAATTGGCCTCTTCTGGTCAGCTTCCCCCAGTTTATGCACTGAGATATACCAATTTCCCAGTAAGAGTAACATAATCATTTTGTCCCAAGATGTGAAGAGAGGAAAGATACCAAGACCTATTCCTTAGTCACAGGCATGTCTTTAATAGGAAAAAAAGCCTTGCTCTAAATCATTGCCTCAGTGTGTTATTGATGAAGTAGTAGTAATATGGTTTAATTCTCTGGGCAATGCAAAGCACAGGCTGGAGTGAAAATGATGCAGACAGTAATACTGTGAAAATGAGCTGCCCAGTGTGCTTAGAGATGTTGCAGTGCTTCTTTTCCCTTTTTCCTTCTGCAGTGTTCATCAGCTGGCTATGATCCCAGATACATTTCTAAAACTATGAACTTTTTCCTTACCAGCCTGCCACCTGTACTTGCACAGCAAAGCTAAGCAGCAAAGGCATCGAGGATGCAATAGAGAAGGCTAGAGATGGCTTCTCCTGCCTTTTTCCCTCATCACTCAAGTTGCAGCTGTTGCCCATGAACAAACCACTGGCTGCAAATCACAGAAAATGCACAAACATCCATATGGATCTGAGAATGCAAAGAAAATCCCAAGTTTCTCTTTACTATATCATTAAAATATCAATGGATAATGAGAAACATAGTGTAAGAGCTGAAAGGGATGTAAGAGCTCTGAAAGAGATAGGGGTTAGTCTGATGAAAATTTTGATTGCACCTTGAATGACTGCTAATTTATTAAGTGCTTAGTATGTGAACTGGGAAATATGGGGATATATTTTCCTTGATCTGAAGTAGTTTTGCACTTGGGGAGCAAAACTTTCAATAACATACCTATAGATAAGACTCACCACTGTTTTAGGTAGCACCAATGAGCTTTCACTAAGGTCAAATTTGCTGCCTATCTATATGAGATGTTGTGCTGCCAATAAGCTGGTGATAGTTTGGAGGTCTTGGCAGCAGAAATGGCTGCTATCAAGGGATTTTTCTAAGGGAGAGAAGGCTGAGGCTTTGGTGGTCGAGGTCTTCAAAGACAAAGGGAACTGTCTGTGAAAATTCTTAGCAAGGAGCCTGAATTTATTTCACATTGATGAGAAAAGCTGCTTCTGATACTGTTTTGATGAAGCAAATTACAGGCTCTGAGCAAACTGGATTTGTGACCAATCAAACAAGGTTTGTGGAGATCTGACCTAAGACAATGGAAACTGTATGTACCATGCTTTGGCTGACCCAGTCCAGATTTGCTTATACGTGTAACAAGTGGCTTAAAAGCTTACATCTGTTTTGTTGTTAATTTTTTCCCCACAGACTTTAATGGTACCAAGATCTCATTGACAGATGAGTGTTGGTTAGTCTTGATCTGTTTTCAGAACACTAGATGCTATTGTCTTTTCCTTGGATACATGGCTTGGGTCCTAATTTTGTTGGGATCAGTGGTTATATGAAATATTGGTCTCCCCCTGCTGCACCCTGCCAGCCAAACCTGCATTGGCTGAGTCACTCATCCTGACTAAGAGCAGAAACTAACCACAGTGAAACTGAGGTACTTCTAGAGAATGACGATCTGGGGAGCCTGATTTTGTCCTGTCTTTACTCTGTTGCTCTTAAGCTTTGGTAACTTCAGTCTACTACTCCTGAATTATGTTGGTGCAGACAAAACAAAATTAAAACAAAACTGCTGCCCTGGGTGTTCAGGGCATGATTGTCATCTTGTAATACAGTAGCAATGCTGCAGATGCAGGATAGTCAGTCTCTGAGTGAGACCAGAATGAGCCTGAAAGTCAGAAAGTAATCCTGTACGGTCTGGGCAGCCCTCTTGTATTCCCCAGCAAAGAATTCCTGAGTCTGCTAGAGCATTTTGACCAAAAGGTGAAATAATTTGCCCATTTGACAGACACCTCTTCTGGAGAAGGAGATCTGTTTCCCTTATATCTACCCTCTCTTTACCCTGCTGTCCTCTCTTTGACATCATCAGGCAACACATAAGTAGATCTGATGGTGCCAGGAATGCTGAAGTGCTTGACCTGAGATACGAATTCAATAAATTGAAATTATAAATGGAGACCATAATATCTTTGGAAATTACACTAGAAGTCTTACACCTTGAACAAAATGCTACTGCAGACAGTATGCTTCAAGATAGCTGTTCGGTTATAATAGAAAGGCAAATCTTTTGCTTGGAGCTCCTGGAGCTTCCCCGTTGCCATTTATGGATTGTGTGCGAACCCTGAACATGAAAAGGTTTAATTCAAAGTTACTGCCCATCTGCCACTTGAAAAAGTGGGAACTGCAAAACACGTAGTAATTTTTGATTCAAGTTTTGATATCTTCTTCCCATTGTTACAATTGTTCAAGCTGGATTTCAGTTTGCTGACTACTTTTCTAAAATGACACAATATTAAAGGGAAAGTACTCCACCAACTGCCACGACTGTTCTATCACTTCTGCAGGATCTTAACAAAAACCCACAAGATGGCTAAGAATTAAGCAATGTATTATCTGCATCATTATGACTTCCTACTTTTGGTTTTTCCCAAATGACTGACTCAGACATGATGAGAACATTAAGCAGCATCATTCTCTACAGCCAGCCTGCACTCAATGAGACCCATTGTATGATGCACAGTTAGCTCTGTGTCATGTAGCCTCCATAGGGAGGCACTGATCCCTTGGAGTGAGTGGAAGCCACTGAGACAACATGCTGCTGTGACACAGCATGCAGATTAGAGCTAGAGATATGCCTTTGATCTGCTTGGAGATGAGAAAACAAGGGGGAGTTCTTTAGGCTGCCTTCACCATCCATGAGGAAGGGCTCCATCATGAAGAAGCCAAAGTCTCCTGGGAGGTGCACAGGGACAGCACCAGTAAGATAAAGGTGCCTGAAGGGGCATTCCTACAGTACTAAGAGAGCCTTTTTTTACCTCAAGGGTACTGTGCATAAGGGACACTGCTGTCCTTGGATATGTTTGCAGCTTGACACCTCAGATAGCAAACCAATAGAGAAGAAGGGCTGGACTGGACAACTTCTGGAGGTCTCTTCCAGTCAAATTATTCTATCGCTATAGGAATCTGTATAGACCAGACCCTCTCTTACCTCAGCCGCCAGAGATACATCTTTTCCAATTTACAACTTAATTTTCTCTCTAGGCATGGTGAAGATCTAAGTGACCAGCGATGCTTTTCCACACAACAACAGCTGAGCTTCAGGGAACAAAGTGTACTTTCTTAGCCCAGTCTGTAAATTGACTTCAATCTCTTTGAGCTCTCAGCGAGAAACAAGACCTTCTCAAGCCTGCCTCTTTCTTATAAGCAATTTTTTTTTGCCCAAATCTATGTTGCATTAAGAATAGAAATGAGGACTGTAGTCCTCTCTTCAACATCGTGGAATGCAAAAGTGTTGAAAATACCTATTTCTGAATGGTGATAAGGTCTACAGACATCTGTTTCAGTGCTCCATTAACCACAGATTTTCTAATTGAGCAAAGCCAATTGATAGCAATGCAAGACACCTGCACCTCACTGTTTGCATGCATGAGTAGTCATGTTGAATACAGGTTCCCCTTCCTGTGCAATTTACTGACTTAATTGCAAGCCCTGGCTGGGGAGATTCTGCTCAATGCAGAAAGTATTTGATTTGAGTCTTTCTCCAACTTGTATTTTCTCAGGAGTGTGTTCTAAAACAGCACTAAACTCCTGTCTACCTTTCTCATTGCCTGGGTTGATACTGATTGCCAGTGCTAGCCCCACCTGTCTCAGTCAGATTTGATCTCTTTCTTAATTAGATTAAGTAGGATCTCTAGGCAGTAGACATCTTCAACCAACCATGGACAGATGCAAAGGGTTTTGGTCTACTTTAATCACACCCTAGAGCTGAAGAGACAATATCTCCCTCATTGCTTGTCACATACAGATGAAATTGTATATGCTACCACCATGACTAACTCATGTTCTTTTCCACATACTGTAGGAAAAGAGACCAGAGAGAAAAGAAGCATTTTAAAGCTGTCTTTAAGAGATGAATCCTCTGCCTAGAGTGAGAACTTCTGCTCTGAGATTATCAGAAAACTCTCTGAGCTGGAGCAAGGCTGAAGGCTCCTAAGGTGCCATCTGGCATCACCCCAAAGACCATATGGGTGCCACTTTCTCATGCATTGTATCTGCTTCTGGATCCCTCCCTACATGCAAGAGTATTATACCAATATGTATTGTGCATATAAACAATAGGCACTGGTGATGTCATGATCCAGGTGCTTTTTCTGGACCTTCCCACTTTTTCCAGTGATACTTGAGAAGAGTTAACAAAAGATTTAGCTCAGATCACTACCAGTAAATGCACACAAAAGTACCTCCAACTTCCCTGGAGGCTGGCAACTTCTCAGATACTTGGGCCAGCTCCACTATTGCAGCTGTGCCTATGATACAGCTTAGACCTTAGAGCTGTGCCAGTGTATGCATATAGAAGATTAGTGATTGAACACAAGGTCTGGTTCATTTAATTGAAAAGTCAACTTTGAGAAGCAAGCATGTACAGCAAGTTACTGTAGCAGTCAGTAATTCAGAGAAAATAGAGGTTTGCTTAGGATCCTGCCTGCCCCTCTTAAATGTATTGACACATGTCAATGGCACTAGTGCTCTTGATCAAGGAGCATATGTGCTTGTGCCATGGACAAGTACATTAACTCCCTTGGCTCCATGCATATGCGATGCCTTAGCACACTCTCACCATTCAGAGTGATCAGTGTGCTATCAGATATTAAAGTAATGGCAGGGATCTGATAGTAATTTCCCATGTCTGTGAGCTGCACATGTGGCATCTTTTTACGCCATCAATATGGACAAAATGACCTACCAGTACAAGCTAAGGCCTACCTCACATCTTTTCTATTTTAAATGTGTATCAGATGCATCATTATCTTTGAAACTGTATCATTCAATGCATCAACATAGAGAATGTATAGAGCTGAGGTGAATACAACCTTCAGACCTCTAATTAAGGGTATGAAAGATTCTAAATTATCTAACTTTCACACTTGGTTCTGCTCTGGTAACAGTTTTGAGATGTGAAAGTACAGCTACTTTACCAACCACCTAAATTATCAATGACATTACTCTATTACAGCACAGGAATCCTTTTATCTGTTCAACCATGTCTCTTTGGAGTAAATGAGTTTGATTAACACACATCATTGCAGTTGTATCAGGCCTACACAGCTGAGGCCTGAAGTTTAGACTCCATATACATGTATTTAAGTAACATTATTTGTTCTTCCTACTACACAGATCTCTAAACTCATGTCACCTCAGTCTAATTAGCTCACATTAGAGAACTTGTAGCTTGGCAGTGGAATCTGGCCTTCTGAGGCTATCTTGCCAATGATTCTGTTGTTGCAGAAACAGCACCTGCTTGCATGGAAGTGAACCAAGAAATTTGTGAGAATTTGCTCCAAGAGATCATCAGTTCCATACTGATGTGATCACTAGACCTCAACAAAATAAGCGAAGGTGTGAAAAAGCATGAAATTGGTGTAGCACACAAATTCAGCTCTGTATTGTGAGTGAGCCAAAGAAAAGCTGCTTTGTCCCAGCTGGGTACACCAAGTCAGGCTGAATTACTTCATCATTTATATCTTTGAGCTGGTTAGCTCACTTGCAGCGTCCCCTGCCATAGGATTTGTCCCACACAGCTGAGCACTTATATTCCCACTAGACTGCAGAAGAAGGTTGCTGCCCTAAGCTTGCCTTTGCCTTTTTTGGGCTTTTCAAAGCCACTTGGCCAGATGGCAGCCTGTACAGAACAAAGAAACCAAGAGGTCTAACTCTGCTCTTTGCAGCATGTGGGCACTGTAATGGTCTCACTTGAGAAATAAAAGAGGATATAAAGGCACAGTAATTAGAATACATGGTTTGACTGGAGACTAGCCAAGTGCACGTTTAACTTCCCTGGCTGTTCAAACCTTGTAGGTGTCTATGCCCTGAGCTGAAAATAACTCCTCAGACAGGTTATGTGTCTTTGTGATCACTGCAACATGTTTCTCAGAACGTCCTTGCAGGGTTGTCTACACCCTATCTCTCTGACTGCACCACACTCAAGAAATGGAGCAGGAAGGGGTCTGATCCCTCCTTTCCAATCACTCCCTGGACCAGGTTTTTCAAGTTCTTCCACCCAAGGCTGTTAGGAAGCTGCTGAGACTCAATTTCTATGTTCTGGGTGCTCCTTCAAGGATTGCCCCTGGCCTGGAAGTGATGTCTGACCCTAAGAGACAGGGACTTCATATATCACCTGGGATATAGGAAGGTTGAAAACCAGTTTCCTGATTTTTCCTTAGGCCCATGTCTCAAAAAAAGCAACATCAGCTCTTCAAGAAGGAAGGGTACAATGACCTAGCTTAAATGACATGACTACTGGGGCTCCTAGCATTATTGGAGTACAATCAGATTGAAGCAGACAGTGGAGGAAAGAAGTGGAACACAAATTGAGCTCTTCATGTGTTGTTTTCCTTTGTTTTTTATCTAGTTCTTGTCACAACAGTCCTGTGAAACAGCCCTACAGGGGTTTTCAGAACTTGATAAATCACTATGAACAATATTGAAATATCTCAGTGCTATGTGAGGTTGACATTAGTTACGATCTGAATTTGCCATGACTTCCATGTGGTTGAGCTAAGGAACCCAGGGGAAGTTCATCTGGATTTACTGTTAAAAAAACTCTGCTACTGATAACATGCTAAGATCATCTCGACTTTTTCCTCTTCTGCCCAACAGCTCAAATTCCAAGTCTTTCCAGGGATTTTCCCCCCTTCCCCCTTTTTTTTAAGTTAAATCTTTAAAGTGGAGGTCAGTTACAGACCAACTATATTAGAAATTAATTTCATTCTGCTTTAGCATTTTTCTGTATAAGTGCACACTTGTAAGCTGCTGGTAAAAGCACGTAACAAAAAATCCTCTGAATTATTTATAAAAGCAGTTTGTTTCTATGTGCTGGTGAGAGAAACTATGCATTCTCCTGATGAATTAGTGAGTACTTATGTTTTAAAAGGCAGGATTTACATGACATACAACTTCTCAAAATGGGAATGTCCACAAAATGACCTATCTCATAACTAGATGCTATAACCCCCCTGTTAGTTCAGATCCTAAGGGAGCACAGAAATGTCTTGAAGGTAGCAAGGTTCCTAATTTAGCAAAGTGGGTAAACATTTTCCTGCAGTACCATTGCTACCTTACACAGATGAAATGTGGACCTGTAATAATGAAATGCCCAGACATTTTACAGCTTCAGATGAATTAATGAGGAATTACCTTTCTGGCATGAACAGTTTGGTGCAACATCACATATATGCAAGTTTCCAGTGCTCCTGCACTTCTGAAATAGGTGGACCACTTTCTCTACTTTTAAAAGACAATCCTGCTTTATAAATAAATAGCAAACAATTTATAGAGAAACAAGACACGGTCCTTCACACCTAGAATACTCAGTTTTAGAATTTTAGATTGCCACAGGCATGTATGCTTCAGCTGAAAGGGAGCCATAAAAGCACGTTTTGTGTAGAATACTGAACATCTTTCATGACTTTGTCTATTTCAACATTCTCACTTAAAAACACTTTGTCAGCCTTGCAGTCCTGAATGTTTTAAAATAATCACACAGCTCCCATTTTTGCTTGCACCATGCTGAAACTTCTGAAGATAGCTTAGTCAGAGCTGACACCTTAGATTACAAAAGGCTGTTATTATTCTTATCAGATGTTTCCCTCTATATATATTCATCTGTGCCTTGACTGTTCCTTATTAAGCATACTAAAAGTATGTTTAATAAAAGCAAAAGAGTAATAGTAAATGTATGCACTTATACAGATTTAATCCTCCTAGATGATGCACAGAAATTAAAGAGTTATGTATTTTCTTCTGCTTATATTTCTCTGAAGAACATCATTGCACCCACACACCTACAGGGTTCCCAAAATCATTCTGCCCAGCCTGAAGTTATAATTTCCTGCTCTCGAAAACCCATGGGAATGTTACAGTTTTAAGGAAAGCAAAAACATATTTCTTTTGAGACACAACCATCTCAATTAATTTATGGAAGTTAAAATTATATGCCTTTAATTGAAAGAAAAACCCATAGAAACAAACCCACACACTTCTTCCTTCTTCCAAAAATGTGCCCAGCACTGTAAGATCTACAAACTTACCCAAACTGATTACAAAAGTCAGTTAAACCAGTGTGGGACTCTAAGGAAGTTGAAAATACAAGCAGATATAACACTTTTTGAAAATAAAAGTTGGGGTTGGATGCAACTAGCATTTATAATTACAAAAAAAATACAAAAAAATCAAAACAGTAACGGAAAACCCAATCCACCAAAAAAAAAAAAAAAAAAAAAAAAAAAAAAGGAAAGCCCTGGACAGATACAGGTAAGCTTACCTTTAAAGAGTGAGAAGAACAAGGATGACCACAGATACAGTGCAGAATAAAAAAATGCCAAGCACTTTTCTGTGAGCATTGTCAAAATAAGCTGGCTCTCCTTCCTGAGCAGAGGGTGAAAGAGGATGAATCTTGAAGACAGCCTGCAATGACTGATGGATTTGGCAATTACAGTAATAAGGCATCAAACCACCTTCCCACCAGGGGAGAAAAGTGCATTTGCTCATGTGCTTTTCCAGTCCCCAGGAGACAAATCAGCTCAGTGCTTGGTCAGTAAATCCAAACACAAAGGAACAGGTTACATTCCTTTGGACTCACATTGCTGGACACACTGAGCCCTTCCCTAGTCAGGAGCAAATGCAAGTGATCCTCACACACAGCTGTGTGTGTACTGCATGAAGGGGGAGTGTGCTGCCTCGGAGACGCTTTCCACATCTCCACATATTGTACCTAACACAAGACAGCACGGCTGCAGTGTTTCCAGTGCTTGCACTCGAGTGCCTCTAGAGCTCTTTCCCAGGGAAATGAATTTGTGTGTGTCCCTCTCTGCTCTCTCCCAGCTGCCAAGGCAACTTGAAGCAAGCACCTGTGGCACACACCTGCCTTTGCTCCCAGCAGAGGTGGCAGGTGAGATTCAATAGTGCAAAAGTTTGAAAATATGAAAACAGCCAATCTCCTGTCAGTTTTTAATGCCCCCCCCCCCATAATCCCTTTCGCCAGAGCAGTAGGGAGCTGCTCTGAGGGCCCTCTTCCCCAGCTGCCCACTGTGGGATTTAGCACACACTCTAGTTCCCTTTCCTCCCCACAATTTTATTCACCAGCCAAAGAAAGGCAAGGTGAGGCAAAGTCTTGAATTAATTTTATTTATCGTTTGTGCCTTTCTTCGCTCATTTGCCTGAACACTCACCTACTTCCCTTTCACTGCAAGCAGGGACAAGACTTTGCACTTCCCCTTGCTGAATTTCTTGGGGCTCCTGCCTTGGTAGGTTACAGTCCTGGGCCGACGCAGAAAGCAGCAGCAAGTCATGACTCCGGGAAGGAGGAGGGATTTGGGCACTGCCGTAATGAGGCTGCAGCAGGCAGTGTAAGCTGGTAGGAGAGCAGAGCCCAGGGATGTGGGGCACAGGGTGCGCTGAGGAGGAGGACTTGAGAGTTTGAGTTGTGGGGCACGGGCTGACCGTGGGTGGAAACACGGTTTCCCTTGGCTGGAAACATCTGCCCTAGGATCAGCTGCAGAAATGCAAATTTGTAATGCTCAGGAAACACTGATAAATCAGTGGTCAAAGCACCAGGAAAGGGGAGGAAAACAGTACAAGTGGGGAGAGCAACACCACCAGCATTAGGTAGTAATATTCATATGTCTTCTGCAGCATTCATGCTTTCATTGTCTTTTAATAAATGTAAAATAGATTTGGAGTGCTGGAACCACAAGGGGCTGATGTATATCCCAGCTGCAGCCTGGACTGATTTAGCTGGATCCTGATGCACTCTCACCCTGCCACTGGATGGCAGGCTGTCTTCCTGGGGGTCTGGAAAGGGTCCTCAGCTGCTGGCCCTCCTTTTGCAGGCTTGTCAGAGTGCCCCAAGTGAGCTTTCATTGGCCAGTTGCACGTGAAACACCCAGGTACAGCCTTCTTTGGGCTCTCCCAGGCCTGTTCTTGTTCCCAATGGGTGGGAATGGGTACAGAATGGGACCTACTGCTGGGACCCCATGAAGACTGCCCTGGGAGACCCCCTTGGGTGGCATCAAGGCCAGGGACTGAAGAGGGGTTGTCATCCCACTCTCCAGCTGCACTGCTGATCTCCAGGCCCATTTGATGTTGGGCCTCCCCACTGAGCCTGTGTGTGATGTTATCAATAAGCTGGTGGTCAAAGTTCCTCGTGCACCTGTGCAGGGAGGCCTGTAGAAGCTGGACCAAAGCCTCATTCAGGCCAAAATAGTGCAGGCTGGATGGGACAAGGCACTGCACTGTTGCTGCTTACCATTGTCAAAAAGCTGCCCCAGCTCCTGATGCAACTATGACAGTAATGGAGAACAGCTAGGTAGAGTAGGGATGCTGAGATGTAGTACAGGAGGTGTTTACTGGCCCCAGGGCAGTGGCCACATGGCTGACTGCAGTGCTATGGGAACTGGGAGCAGCAGGAACTCCTTCTCAGGTGGAACATGTCTGATAGTGCTGCAAGGCAATGGAAACTTGGGGCAGCTAAGTGCTCAGGAGATCATACATCAGACTTTCTGTGAGTTTGATACATGATCACAGCTCCCTGCAGGGGAGATCACTTGAGCAGGGTCATCAGCAGGGATGCCTGTTCCTACAGCTAGTTGTGCTGACTGTGGAGCACCTGTACCAAAACTTCTCCTTTTTCTCCTTCTCTGCTCCCCTCACATCCCCACAGTAGAACAACATGGACCATAGTTTTGTCCATTATTTTTGGTTTAGATTTGGGTTTTTCTCAAATTCCTTTAAGAATGAAAGCTTTCATCAGTGAGTGCAACTTCACACACATTGCAGTTCTGGTTGTTGTACTCACCTTCAGCCACTGGATGTGACTGTCCTCCCACTGATGGCCAGAACGTGGAGACTGGGGGTAGCTGGGTATCCAAGACCTCCCCATCTCAGGTGGGACATGTCTGATGGTGCCCTGTGGGGTGGAACGACATGCTCCTCAAAGCTGTCATCTCCCCACACCGAGTACAGGATGGATGTCACCCTCCTCTTGCAGAGGGGGCACTCAGGCTTGCTTGCAGCCCACTACAGGAGGCACACTCTGCAGAAGCAGAGCAGCCATGGCAGTGCATAGCTGGCCTCCTCCCAGCTGTCCAGGCAGATGGCACAGCAGTTGTATAGCTCCTTGGCCATGCTTGCCATGTGCTGTGGGGTCTGGAGAACACAGCTGGGGATGACAAACCACTTCACTGCCTCTCAGTGACACCCCAGTAGTGAATGTTGAGCTAGAAAAACAATTGCTGTCTGGCTGGAGGATGGATGGAAGTAATAGCCACGTCCCTCAGGAAGGAAACCTTTCCTGCTCCCCAAATGGAGTGTTCCCCTCCCAAATAATTTCTGCTGCTGCAAGAGTGATTCCTGAGTGCCCTGGCTGCTCAACAGAAAGCTCTGTTTTGCAAATGACTCACAAGTCACTGATCTCACAAGGATGGTAAATCCACCTATATTATGGCTCTCTGAAAGTAGGAAACTTGGTGCTGCAAATATCCCACTTTGAGCCTGCAAATGCAGACAGCTGGAATTCAGAGGTTTTGCAGTCCAGCTCCTTCTCTGCACTCCTCCGCTCTTAATCACATTTCAAATTTAGGCTACAAGTGAATTCTTTGAAATGCCTGGGTTGCTTTGCTCCACAGAAAGCCATTTAACCATGTCATCTGGCAGAAATGAGCATGTCTGACAACCAAATATACACGGTGGAGTCTAGAAAACATAACTTACTGCTCTACTGAACTGCAACCAGGTTCTTTGTTGGGATCACTGCTCACATTGGCTTCATTATCAGTGAAGTAGCCCAAAGGTGTGTTTCTCTCACAGGCTGTTGTTAAGGAAGGATACATACATAGGGAACAAGATTACTGTGCAATTCTGTTTTGCTCCTCCTCTCCCATGTCCACCTGAACTGTGCTGCCACTGCAAAAGGCTTTCCCAGAGAAGATAAAACCAGGCCCTTCTGGCTGAGATCCTATAGTAAGGATGCACACCTGGATGCACAGCTCTGGATGTTTTCATTGCTCAGTCCCCACCTCCTGCATAAGCAGATGACATAAATATAGAACCAGGATTTTTCACCAAAGAACTGGGAGGTAGGCATTTTCTCTCTCTGTCATTTCCCTGTGAAACTGGGGATGGACTGCTGCAGACTGGGGCTTATAGACAAGGTCCATGTCAAAGTTCTACCTAGTGGTTCAGACTGTGTTCTGACCTTGTAAAGTTATGTGACTTGTTCCTCTTCTTGAGGTTTTGTCTCCTCTAGGTCACTTTGGTACAACTCAGCAAGTTTGGAGCTGGGCATCCTTCCTCTGTGGATGAGTTTGTCTGCAGATGAGACAGCACTTCTACCACTTTTCACCATGCTTGCTGCTGAGTTTGCCCAGTCAGCTTATCTAGCACTGACTTGACTTCCAAGCCAAACCTCAGCACCTCATGCTGTGAGCCAACAGAGATAAAGGACAACTGGCCACAGTCACACTTTAACAGCTGAGCAAGAAGAAAGGAGGATGAAGAAAACCCTTACAATGCAGGAAGTGCTGGAAAGTGCTTTATCCCGTGAGTGGTTTGGATGAGTTATGAGTGATCTGGGGAAGTCTGGCAAAGGTGTCAAGTGCTGGAGTGGATATAGTGCATTGTTCAGAAGTTACATCACTGGTCTTTCACCATGCATGTCAAGCTGCAGAGACCACTCACTGGGTTCAGCTCCTCTCCAAGGAAGGTGGATGACACCAGGCCACATATGCACAGGCCAAGTGACCTTGCTGGTGAGGCTGGGGATGCTGGAGGATAGGGAAGTACTGTAGGATGTAAATACTTGGCTGGTTAAGCAGAGAGCTGGGCTGGGGTGACTCCAATTCTGATGGGTGCTGGGATTAGGAAACCAAAGAAGTGAGTTATGGAGAGGTGCTGCTGGTGCAAAGGGAGACAGATGGTGGCAGGAGGGTCTGCATGAACTAAGGATCTCCACTAGGGATCTCCATGAACATGGCTCCCCACTCCTGCAAGCAGCAGATGCCTTGTGGGTGGGTTAAGGTGACTGTAGAGCTGCTACCTGAGCTCTGCATGATCCAGTGGCACATGGAACAGAGCTGCACAACAAAAGCAAAGTGTCAGGCAGGTGAGCAATAGCTCCTCATCCCCAACAGCTCAGGCTCTGATTCTTCAGCCCCTGCTCTGTTCTTTCCCCACAAAAGAGGAAGCACAGAGGTGTAGGCCACCATACCAGAGCTCAGCTGGGAGGGTGATTTCCCCTCCTCGGGTGCTGGGCTCTGCACCACTGGGCACGGTGGGTGCTCAGCTGGTGAGGGAGCAGTGCCAGCCCCTGGCCTTGCTGACAGGGACTTGGCCAAGATGGGGTCTGTGCTCATGTGCAGTTCTCCTGGGGTCAGCCTGCATCCTTGAGGCCTGAGGATCTTCTTACCTGTCCTATTTCCCATCTCCACATTCCTTTCTGCAAATCAGAGTGCACTTCCCTCTCTCCTGCTGTGCTTCTTCCCTTTTCTGTTCTCCATACCTTTTCTTCTGTTTCTGCCCCACTTCCTGGTTTTTCCACTCTGCCCCTCTGTTCCCCAATTTCTCTGTGTCCTACTGGTAGGCCCTCAGGCTTGTTTCTGTATCCTTTTCGCGTACTTTCTTTGCCCTTCATTTCGTTGTCCCCACGTCTTTCTTTATCGCTGTCTCCCTTCTCCTTCTCCTTCTCCTTCTCCTTCTCCTTCTCCTTCTCCTTCTCCTTCTCCTTCTCCTTCTCCTTCTCCTTCTCCTTCTCCTTCTCCTTCTCCTTCTCCTTCTCCTTCTCCTTCTCCTTCTCCTTCTCCTTCTCCTTCTCCTCCTCCTCCCCCGGACCCTCCCTTCCACTCTCGGACACAACCCCACTCCCCACTCCCTACCCTTCTCCCTCTCTCCCTCTCCTCCCGGGGTACCGTCCCTTCCCCTTCCCTGCCTCTGTCTGTGCTCGGCGCTCGGCACATGCGCGCTGTACCCTCGGAGCCTGTGGTGCTGTGGGCAAGCCCCATGGCCCCATGACCCCCAGCCCCAAGTCCCCATGCCCCATGGCCCCAAGCCCCATGACCCCAAGCCCCATGGCCCCGTGGCCCTGCCGTTCTGCTCGCTGTGGCGGGACCTCCGCCTGCCTGAGGCAGCGCTGGGGGAGCCGGCGCTGCAACGGCGGGAGCGCGCTGAGGCGCTGAGGGATGGCGGCGGGATGTCCTCTGCTGGCGGGAGCCGGGGCAGCGGCCGGGACCCTCCCGGAGCGTGTCCCCGCAGCGCTGAGGCAGCCCGTCGCCACTCGTGCGCTCAGTTTAAAAAGGCTCCCCACACCGACTCGGCGGTCTTGGTTATCGCTGGGCACAAGCAAACCGGCTCTGCTGTCCCCAGGAAAGCCTAAACCAACCAGCCCCACCGCCCCAAACACCCAGAGCTCTGCTTGAAGCCCCCAAGATTCGGCCTCACGTAATCACAGAAACACAGAATGTGCTGAGTTGGAAGGGATGCACAAGGATCATCGAGCCAAACTCCTGGCCCTGCACAGCACCGTCCCAGAGAATGACACCATGTGCCTGAGAGCATTGTCCAAAAACTTCTTGAGCTCTGTCAGGCTGGTGCTGTGACCACTTCTCTGAGAAGCCTGTTCTAGTGCCCAGCCACCCATTGGGTGAAGAGCTTTTTCTTGATATCTGACCTAAACATCCCCTGACACAAGGTCATGCCATTCCCTCAGGTCCTGTCATTGGTCACCAGGGAGATCAGTGCCTTCCCCTCCACCTTTTCTCACAAGGAAGTTAAACAGCGGGATGAGGTTTTGCCTTAGTCTCCTCTAAGGTGAACAGATGAAGTGACCTTAGCCATTCCTCATATGGCCTCCCCTCAAGGTTCTTCACCATCTGTGTAGCCTTCCTTTGAATACAAGAGCCTCAGGACCCCAAAATCCCTGCCTGACTAAACCCAAGGGTGCCTGAGTTGCCCCAGGGCCTCAAAACATCCCGATCCCTACTCTAGTCCCCTTCCTCTGAACCTTGCTTAGCAGCTTCCCCCCACCCTACCCAAATGCCCCCAGACACTCCCATCCCCACACCAGCAGCTCAAACTCCTCTTAAGTCCTGCTCCAGTGTACCTCTACTTATTCCCACAGCCTACCTGAGTATCTCCAGTATTCTCCAATCCTGTCAGAGTACTGTCCCAAAGCTGCACTCCAGATGTCCAAATACTTAGAATGCTCCTCTGAATGGGACCTGGTGTCATGGGTGTCATGACTACCTACAAACCCTCCCAAGTTCCCTCAAAACACCACAAACCTGCCTCACAGCCTCCAAAGTTTCCAACCCCTGCTTCTGAAACCCTGAAAGTCCTTCTTCAAAGACCCACAAACCATAATTCCCTACAAACACCCGATAAACCTTTTTTGCCATCCACAAAATATCTGTAAGTCTCTTCCAGGAGCCACCAAACAAACTGCAAGCTTGTCCATGGCCCCCAAAATTTCCCATATCCTGTGTCCAGTAAACACTCTGAAACCTTTCTCTTGGGCCATGAATTCATCTCAACTGCCCCCAAAGACTCATCTAAAATGTCCACAAACAACCTAAACCCTAAATCCTCCCAAGAGTTTCTTAGACTTCTCCAAGGCCATGCCAAAGGGTTCACACACTGTCTCACCAAACCCCAAATATACCCAAATGTGCCATAGATCTTGCTGGCTCCACAAGACTCATACCCTGCCCATTTCTACTCAAAGCACACAAAATTTGGGTTCTTCCCTACAAAGGGGATTGTCTGAATGGACTGCTTTCAACACTGAGGTGTGTTGCTTTCCCACAAAATAGGCCACAATGGCCATTAAATTCTACAACTACCTAACAAGTTCTATGCAACTTTTCTGTAAGTAAACTGCTAGCTTCGCACCAAGGGATTTTGCACAATGCCTTGCTCCCTTAGGAGAGCTCCTCTGCCTCCCCACTCACTACCGTTTTATTCACCAGACAAGAAAAGAAAACGAAAACAAAGGCTTGAATAAGTGATATTCATCGTTTGTGCCTTTCTTCGCTCATTTGCCTGAACACTCACCTACTTCCCTTTCACTGCAAACTGCACTTCCCCTTCTTGAATTTCTTGGGGCTCCTGCCTTGGTAGAGTACAACCCTGGGACAGTGCAGAAAACAGCAGCAAGTCGTGACTCCGGGAAGGAAGAGGGATTTGGGCACTGCCATAATGAGGCTGCAGTGGGCAGTGCAAGCTGGTAGGAGAGCAGAGCCCCAGGATGTGGGGCACAGGGTGCGCTGAGGAGGAGGACTTGAGAGTTTGAGTTGTGGGGCACGGGCTGACCGTGGAGTCCCCTGGAAACATCTGCCCTAGGATCAATTGCAGAAATGCAAACCCGGAGCAGGGTCCATTATTTATGTGTTAGATTTTTTGTTTTGTTTTTCTTTTGTTAATTTCTCTGAAGGCATTTGCCAGTGAGTAGAACTTCACACATATTGCAGTTCCGGTTGCTGTACTCACTTTCAACCACTGGATGTGGCTATCCTCCCACTCATGGCCAGGGCGTTCCAGACTGGGAGACAGATGGTTAAACTGCTTTTTCCTTGCCAAGCAAGTTGTGATTGGAAAAGGGGAGGTCCCACTCAGGGGCTGCTGTTTCTGAAAGTGTGTGGTATGCAAAGGGGTGATATGGAGGAGCTGAGGAAGCACTCATGGGCAGTGCTTGCTGTCAGCAGGAACAAGACAAAAGTACTCAGGCTGGGCCTGCTTAGGTCAGCTGGTTTATTGACAGAGGCAGGCTCCATCATCTCAGTGTTATCCAGGATGAGTGGGCTGTCCACCTTGGAACAGGGCAAAGTCTTCAGCTGGGCAGAAACGAGAAGAATTTAACAAAGAGTTTATGAGTTGAGATAAAGACCAGAAGCATTGCTATCCCATGAATCAGTAAAGGATGCTGTGGCCCAAATACCATGGAAGCAAAAACCCCTTGAGGTTAGAGAGATTTTGAGAAATGTTCTCCCACAGTTCTCTGCAATTCTATGTTAATCACCCAGTTACATCATCCCTATTCTTCACCCCCCCCATCCTAGAATGTTCCCCACTCCCAACCTTCCTGTTGGCCCCTGTGCCTAGACTCTCCTCCCCTAGATTCCAGTTGGATGATACCCTGTAATCCTGCCCTTGCACCCCTGTTCCCTCAGCCCATTGGCCCTCAGTTCTGTTGCTCCACCCTCCACTAAGCGGTATTTTGTCCTGGACCCTTGCTTAGTTCTTGTTCTTTGTCCCTGGTTCCTTTCTGTGTGTGATCAATAAAGCCCCACAGGAATATCATACAAAGAACCCCTCCTGTCATTATTTTGTCAGCCTTCAGAAGTTATCATGGTGCACGACCATCTGGTGCAACCTGAGCTATCCTCTTCTTCTAGAGAGAGATGCTCTTGGGAAGGCGGCGGTCTCGGCAGCTCCTGCCATGCTGCTGCACAGGAGAAAACACTCCAAGGGCAAAACAGGCTCTGCTTAGAGATACCAGGTGTGTTTATTACTAACAAAATCAGAGGAGGACAATGAGAAGTAATATAAGCCCTTAAAAACAACATTTCTTCCCCCAACCACTCCCTCCTTCCCACCAACAGTGCAGGGAGATATGGCATGGGGTTTTGGTCAGTTCATCAGCTGAACTTTTCTTCTGCTGCACAGGGAGAGAAGTCGTCCCCCTGTGAGACCGTGGGGTCCCTCCCATGGGACACAGTTTTCTGTGAACTTCTCCAGAGTGGCTCCAAATCTCAGGAGCAGCAGTCCTCCCAAAGCTGCTGCGGCATGGGTCACTCTTCCATGGGATGCAGTCCTCCAAGGATGGGATGCAGTCCTCCAAGGATGGGATGCTCCAGCCTGGAAGCAGGGCACCTCTCTCCTCTGTATCTCCCACCAGATCACAGCTTCCTCCAGGCACCCACCTGCTCCAGCATGGGGCTCTTCCATGGGCTGTGGGTGGATCTCTGCATCCCCTGTGGATCTCCATGGGCTGTGGGTGGATCTCAGCATCCCCAGTGGATCCCCATGGGCTGCAGGGCCACCATGCAGCTGCTTCACCATGCTCTGTACCACGGGCTGCAGGGGAATCTCAGCTCCAGTTCCTGGAGCACTTCCTGCCCCTTCTCCACTGATCTTGCTGTCTCCATGTTGTTTCCCTAACATGTTCTCACCTCCTCCTCTTCTCAGGCTATAATTAAAACTGCACTCCCAGCTTTGTTTTGGTTTCTTCTTAAATACGTTATCATAGAGGTGTTACCATCATCTCTCGTTGGCCCAGCCTTGGCCAGCAGCATGTTCATCTTCAGAGCCATCAGCCATTGGCTCTGCTGGACATGGTGGAAGTTTCCAGCAGCTTCTCACAGAAGCCACCTCTGTGGTCTCCCTCATACAAAAAACTAGGCCAAAAATAATTTTCCTTACTTGTTCCCTGGTGGTTTGGACAATCTCTCTGCACTTTCCCAGGCTACCTGTTCTTACCTCCATCCTCTGTTTCCCTGTGTTTGAGTTTGTCCAGGGGTTCCTTCTTCATCCATGCAGGCTGCCTGGCATTTTTTGCCTGACTTCCTCTTTGCTGGGGTGCATTGCTGCTGAGCTTGAAGGAGGTGATCCTTGAATATCAACCAGCTTTCCTGGGCTTCTCTTCCCTCCAGGACTTTATCCCTAAACACCCCTGAAGAAGCCAAGATCTGCCTGAAGTTCAGGGTACTGAGCTTACTGGGCACCTTCGTCACTGTCCTGAAGATCTCAAACTCCATGATTTCATGGTCACTGCAGCCAAGTCTGCCCTTGGGCTTCCCATTCCCCTCCAGCCTCTCCTTCTTGGTGAGAACAAAGTCCTGCATAGCATGTCTCATTCTCTATCACTTGGGGAAGAAAACTATCATTATGTTGCAGAAACCTCAAAGATTGCTTTTGTCCTGCTGTATTTTCACTTGAACTGCTGTCAGGGTGGTTCAAGTCCCCTCTGTGGACCAGGCTTGTTGAGGTTGCTCCTACCTGTCTGCAGAGGGACTCATCTGCTCAGTGTTCCTGGTCAGGCAGCCTGTAGTGGGCCCCTGCTATAACGTCATCTGTCCCTGTCCTGCCTTCAACCCAGACCCATGAGCTCTCAGCTGGCTCTTCATCCATTCCAGCACGGACCTCCATCCACTTCAGCACTGGCAGAGAGCAGCACTCTTTCCTGGTACTAATTCCTGGTCTCTCCTCCCTGTTTCCAAAAGAGCCTGTAACCTCTCATTCCAATGCTCCAGTTCTAAGAGTCACCCCACTGTACCTCTGTGGTGCCTGTTAGCCCATCTCTAACTCCTCTTGTTTGTTCCCTGTGATGTGTGTGTTGGCATTTAAGTTCAATCTCTGATGAAGATGACTTACTGGCTAGACTATCAGAAATTCCTTAGTGACTTTTCACGTATTCTCCTCCTGACCTGCTCCAAGCTCTGGGCATCTCTTGCTGACTTGCGATCAGACTGGAAGGACTAAGAGGGACTGAGGTTCCCATCTCCTGAATTTAAAGCCCTCTTTACTAGCCTGGCAAGCCTATGGCCAAAGATGTTCTTCCCCTTCTCTGACAGACAGACTTCAGCCCTTAGTACACCTGGTTTCTCATGTGGCCCAAGAAGCCAAAACCTTGACTGTGGTACCAGCCTGTAACCATTTGCTGATTTTCCAGACCTGACTGGCCCTTTCACTTTCCCTTTAAAGGTAAGATTAATGAAACAGCAGTGTGTAATAGTCAGTGCACTGTAAAGGCTCAGTAGCCTATCAGTGACATCCCTGCTACTACTTCCCAGTAAGCAGCACTTCTCTAGAGAGTGTGTCAGGTCATCAAATGGGTACCTCTGAACCTATCAGAAGTCACCTATTGCTATCACCCATAGCCTTTCCTTAGCTGTGCTGGCTGTGAGGCAGGACCAGATGGGGCTGCTTTACTCAGCTCTAGTGCCTCTCATGATGTGGCATGTCTTTCCTCTTCAGTCTGTGGAGAAACAAAGTGGTTGTGCAAGGGCACTTCAGGCTTGAGGGAAATCTCTTCGCCCTGTGGTCCTTGCCACTGCAAGCTTCCATTCTTCTGCAAAAGAGCTAATGCTCCTTTACCTTCTGTGTGTGCTGATGAGGGATTTTTTTTTGGCTGTTTGTCAGCTTATGAGGCCACTGCAGGCCAAGTCTGGGACCAGCTATCTAACACCTTTTCAGTCTCCCTGATGTTATGCAGTCTCCTCACTGCCTTCTGCAGCTCAGCCACCTGCTGCAGGAGGTGCACCACCTGAACACATGTTCTGCACATAGTGTGCTGCCTGTCCCTGCCCCAGGAAAAACATGTATCTTCCTGCAATCTGAGATCTACCCTATCTATCCTGGTGGCGTCTGCTGTCCCCACCCAGACAGAACTCCTGTAGGGAGAGGCTGCATTGCCTCAGATTACAGATTACAGCCACAAGAAGACTGTGTATCCCTGCCTGTTTCAGAGGGCTTCTCTCTGATCTACTGCTGTGATGGGACCAGTGACATAACTGTCCCATCTCCTTTTCCTTTGGCTTCACAAAAACAGAAGGGTTCTACTGAGACCCAGCCACAGCCAGGACCATTCACCTTTGCAGGAAGCTTTCTGCAGTTTTCCAGTGACACCTACAGACCTAACTGTAGAAGTCTCTGCTGGGATTATGGAAGGCTACTCCTTTGGCAGGGAAGGGATATGGATGGGTCCCCAGCATGCCTGACCCATGCCTTAACATCAAAGCTCCTCCGTTCTGATAAGATTTCAGCTTTACTTTTTCCATAGCTTTTCCAGGGAAAGGCACATCTATAAGTGAGCTGTGAGATAGGTGAGTTATACAGTCTTGAAGAGAAGAGTACACAGCAGGAAGTCTACTTCAGCTGTGGTGGTAATTACAGATTAGCATGGACACTCGAGCCTCTTTTGTTCTAAACACAAAAGACAAAGTTAGCCAAGCCAGCAGGAATAGCTGAGGGTGCAAAGTAGGTACCTGTGTGAGCTGCCTGGCCTCACTGCTAGCAGTGTCATCATGACTTTATGGGATGCTGTCAGGGTATGACAAATCATACAGGGAGGGAGCAATCCCTCATTAGCAATCCAGAAAGAGCCTCACATATGTCTGTGTCTCATGCGTTAGTAGACAGAAAAGTCTCCCCTTTATAGAATCTCTTCTATGTGCTTGGATAAAGATAATAGAGTCTTAGCTGATGCAAAGCAGACTCTCTGACCAGGGCAAGAGCAGGTTTTGGAGACAGTTGCTAGCAGTATTTCCTTACTCCTTTAACCTATCCTTCAAAACAGAGCTAACCATAGTTTAACCTACAGCTAATTTCCCATGGTCATTTCAAGTATCTGAGATTATACTTCACACATTGTCAGTGTAAGCACAAGTTAATGACATCTGGCAGATACAGGGGCCTTTGTTTTTTGCTGCACAGCAGATCCAACACACCCTCGCATCTATAAAATATTTTTAAAAGACTGATACAATGAGAAGAGGTTAATCTTTTCTTAAACCACCCTTTATTAAAAAACATAAACATCTGTAAATTTATAAAATTATAAAGTATCAAGTGCTTCTTGCTTCCCAATACAGCGGAATTCAGAAGTGGCAGGTAAATTTGGCATTAATCTGTTTGGTGTGTCAGTTCCAGGGCTGCAGAACTGACCAGCTAGTTTTGCGAAAGACAGCAAATCTCATTCCTCTGACAGGTTTAAAAAATCTTGTTTCACTTTGGTTTCAGACTTCTTTCCTGCTCCTTTTGACAAACATCAGTGTTTACTAGTGATAGCAAGGATGCAGCTGTGGGAATGAGCAGGCTCCTTAGAAGACCAGGTGTCGTTAGATACCGCCTAAGAAGCTGTGTTCCTCAGGGACAGTGTGTTCTTGGCATTGGGCTCATCTTCTAGCTGGACTGGATAGAGCTAATCACAGGTTCAATTTGCATCAAGGTCCCTTTATCAGCAAGTACTCATATTCCCTTGAAATATGTATACCATGAAGCATCACAAAATCCCAGCTATCTAATTTCTGTTTACCATGTAAGTGTTATAAAGTAAAAAATTCTCATGTAGTACACCTAGACCTGAATCCAAAGCAGAACATTACGCTGCTGTGGAAGTACTATAAAATTAAAAATGCAGTTGTATCCATTGTAATGGTTACTGTCACTGAATTCCAAACGGGATCTTTTGTGTCACTTCCCATCTCATCTAACACTAAAGAACAGATGTCAGTTGCAGAGATGGATGGTAGAAGGTGTTTGTTGATGTTGTTTCTTACTTGGTCTCCTCCCCAAAGCCCCTGTCACCTGCAGAAACTTATGATGAGTCAGTTCTTCTGCCAGCTTCCACCAATGACAATATGGTGTCATTGCCAAAACCAGTGATGCTCTATAGGAGAGCATCACATTATTCTAAGACTAAACCAGCAGGTTCATCTTCTTGTGGAAAACTTAAACCATTGAAATTGTAGGAGAGGTGAAGAAACAGAACCCCAAGTGGAACAAGCTAATCCTTAACGCCTCAGCATTTAGCAAGGAGACAGAGGGGTGAGAAATGCTGCTGTATTTTGCTGCTTACTGATATTTTCTTTTATAGGCAGCACTACAGGCAAGGTTGTTCTTTTCCTGTAGGAGACAAAGTGACTCATTGTAACAGACTTGTATTTACAGATCACATACTTATATATCCCCACTGGAATGAAAGGATGCTCTAGCTTCTACTGCCCTTTAGCTAAAAGGCACAATTAGCTCCAACATGAGCAGAAGCGTGGTTATGCTGTACCACAGTCCTTGAATAGAAGTTTTTTTCTGGGTTTGTGGTAGGCAAAGCTTCCATCTCTCTGAAACCCTCACCCTTGACCCATGTACATGAAAATTAAAAAATGGCCAAAATATGGTGCTACCCTCCACTGACATTTCTTTAGCTTGAATCAATTCAGCTAAAAATTCTAGTTGTGTGCATAAATGTCTATTGCCACTTTGACCTTTCTGGCAGGACAGCCATTCTTAACAGCCCAGATCCCCATATAAAAAGAAGACTGAGACATGCACAGCAAAGGTGCTGTTTGCTCTAGTCCTTGCTTGTGTGCAACATGACATGGATATCCCAGTGTACCAGCTCAGGATTGGTCCATGTCCACTAGTCTGAGTCCTTGATCCTTGGCATCCCCTTTTTGGCCTGTTTAGGATTCAGGAACATGTTCTGTTTCTGTATCTTCTGCCTTGGCCAAATCAGCACTGATTGTCTCAGCATGGAGCCGCTTGTAGTCAGTGTGGAAGAAGATGACGTAGAAGCAAGCCATACCACTGCAGAGGCCAGCCAGCACCAGTACCGGAGCTGTGAGAGAGATACGCTTTTAGGCAGCAAATCCAGAAGTCCCCATGGGTGTAGAAATATATGGGTCAATCCCCCAAAACAGCACATTCTGTCTGACCTCCTCCCAAGGGATGCCCCTGAAGACAGGGTGCAGAGCACAGTGGGACATTACCAGTTTGGTAACAAGACAAATCTTGCTTTACCTAACAGAGGAGTAGGAAGAGTATTTAGGTAAAATGTGGAGGGCTTCCAAAACACTGTCCAGCGTGACCCCCCCAGGCTGGAGGTCTCACACTAGTGCACACATTGTACTTGTAGGAGTCTGTGTCTCTGTGTAAGTGTACACATTTGTGTCTTTGGGGGTGGTGGAAAACATTACAAAACAGATTGAATGAAATCACTTGAGCTCCACAAGGGAACAGGTCCTCACAGGTAGTACTTGTTATCATCTGAGAGCAAAGTGTAGAAAAAAATCATTAACTTTTATTAAAAAAAATTTGTGCTTAAAGAAACTTTTCTGAAGGGAAATAAAAAGTGTATCTAGAAGACTATGTAACAGAGCCTGGAAGCAGTTCTAATTTCACCAGTGTCCCAAGTGAATATTTTCATTCCCTTCTCCACAGGTTTTCCTGTATGTATCATACCACAAAAGGAATAGGAATGGGTACCTAATCCCAAGATCCAGCTCTGATCTGATTAAATGGCAAATTGCAGGCTTTCAGAGATGAAGCAGTCAAATTGCTTTTCAGGGACAGCTATTATGAAGCCTTGATCCCTTACAGCTAGTAGACCTTATTTTGGAGAGTTTCTGCTCAGCCAAGCAGGATATATTTAATAGGTGATGGTCAGCCTTTGCTTACGGTGTCCCCAAATGTCAGTATTACATAAACATGAACCAGTTGAGAGATCAAGACTAGGGTTCAGCCTGCACTGAAAACACTTATGCACTCCTGTTCATCTCAGTTGCTGTCTCTTCTGACCAGCTAGGAAAGGAAGAAAAATTTGGAGTAAGTCAGAACAAAGCTGTATGAGTATGTTACAAACACAGGAAGCTGTGTGTGTAGAAGAAAGGGATGTAGCTTTCAGTCACAACATTTGTAATCTTGGCCTCCGATATGAAAACAAACCCTGGTTATGCTACATGGACACTGTCTTCCCCTCAGAACAGCTGCTTTCTAGCTTTATGAAACTCAAGTCTCTGCAGGGTGACTGCAAGAAAAATTCTAACCCAGAGCCAGCAGTGGCATTTATGGCACCTTAAAGAGTTCTTTCCATGTCAATCTTGCAGAATTAGTTTACCAGGAGCAGCAAGGAGTGTACCATGAGGTTCAGAAAGGGAGTTAGAAGAGGCTGCAATAGGAATCAGACTTGCAGGTTACCTCACACTGAGAACTGGAGGAGAGTGGGGAGCATGTGGGGTGCAAGTGAGTGTCCAGCATAATTTTCCAATGACATACTTACTTGTCCAGTCCAGGGCTCCATCCTGGTCAAGGGCACAGGTGGAGAATGGATCCTCAGAGACACGGACAGTGAGAGCTTGTAGAAGAATCATTAAAATCACACCCTCAATCTGGCTGTGGGGAGAAGTTATGTTATGTTACTACATAACATGCAGTTATGTTACCTGCCTGAAGTACCGGTGCTGCAGACAAGGTCACCTTCCACAGCTGGAAGAGAATTATGCCTCTTTCTGGAGCATGGTCTTTCTAGCAGAGAAAACTACTGCTGGATTCCTCTGGCCTGGGTATTTGGTTAACTGGTTCTGTCCAGGTCAACTCCAGACACAGGGCCAGTGTGGCAGGACCACTACATAGTCTCTCTGAATGTGAGCAGCTGTTGAACTACACCTGTCAAAAAGCTGGGGCATATTAACTGGGCAGAGACTTGGAAACACTTCTCACTGCAGGACTGATGATGCAAAAAAGGCTATGGCTTCACCCTCTTCCTCATTCACAACTCTCTAGCAGCAGTCACTAAGTCCACAACCAGTGAGAGACAACAACCTTCAAAGGCAGTGTCTGATGCCACTCACTGATGTTTCTTGCTGCTGCACCTCCACCTGACACAAACACATGGCATCAGATCTCTGGTGCCACTGCTTAGAGCTTCAGCAAGTCATTCCTGCTGAAGTCCAGAGCCAGCCCTAGGCAGGTCAATTGGTAACTGAAAGGACAGTCACCATCACTCAGGGACTGATGAGCCCCATCTCCCTCAACAGAGCATGGGGAACTGACTAATCCCTGTACTTTTATGGGAATAGGTGCCTCTGTCAGGCATGCAGACCCCATCTGCTTCAAAATCAGGTGGTGCTGGACATAGTTAAATCATGATTTGTGCCAACCAAGGAACACCTTCATTTTCTTTCTTGCTTTTCTTGCGCCTCTTCCACATAGTCTTTTAAATAATTTAGCTCTTCAACTCTATGGCTCAGCCAGCCAGCTCCCCTTCCCAGGGGCATGTGCAGACACCAGAAAAACATTCAGCAGGACAGCAAGCACTAACGTCTATGCTATTCTCTATCCGCACCCACACCCCTGTGTGTGTATGAGTGTTGGAACCCAAGCTCATCTATCAATTGGATTTAATCTGCCTTCTTACCTTGCAACAAAAATCAAGCCTGTAGATGTCCCCTCTCCTACAGGGTAGGAGCACTCCACAGCCAGCTCCATGGCAATGGGGTAGATGGCAAAACCAAAGAAACCGAAGAGCGAACTTGTGATGGCCAACACAATAGCCTGATGTCTGAACCGAGAAATCTGCAGGCAAACAGAAACAGTACCAAAGTCTCAATGTCAGCACTACTGTGCAGAAAGTCTCTGAACCTTTAACCTGCAGGAAGTCTCAGGGGGTGACTCATCAGTATACTCCCTACCTTTTCCTGAAATCAATTTTACTTTCAACCCTCTAGAGTCAACAAAAGGCTACAAAATGGAGACCTATCTGTTGAAGTGAAGTAAAGAAAGTATCAGCAGAATTACCTGAAAAGCACTGATGTGGTTGTAGTACAGTAACTTGACTGGTCAGTAACTTACCAGGAGTATGTTCAACATCTCTCTAGGGCAAAGTGAAACACACACCTTTGTCCCATAGCAAATTAACATTTTGGAAATGATGTTTGCATTAGGTTACTTGTGAGAATTCTGGATTGCTGCAGCACAGTGATAAAGAAAATCAGTCAGACATGCGTTTGTAACACTGGGATTTTAACATCAAAAGACCCAAGCTAAAAAACAAACAAACAAAAAAACCCACCTGAAATATTTACAAACCCTGGAGATTAGTTTAGTGTGTAGAACAGCCTTTACCCTAACTCTGGAGAAAAGAGTATGACCTTGTCCAGCCAATGTTACTATAGACCAAGTACTATACTGCTGGTACTGCCTTCCTTGACCATGTAATGAATTCCCACAGAGGAACACGAGGTGTCTGTCCTGGCATGGCAACAAACCTGGTCCAGCTAAACTGGTTAAGTCAAGGAAAACTCTGTGTCTGGAATCTGAGTTCAAAGCGCTAAAGGATCAAATGGATTTGAATGAGTGATTTTTGTTCTACTAGTTTGAACTAACAGTTCATCCATATGGTATGAAGGTGAGGAGGGAAGGGAAAGAGGAACAGGTTTGCTTGTTGCTCCTAACACAGCTTCTTGCCTTCTTAGTGCTTTACCTGAGTCCAGGCAAGCTGACTTGTATTCAGATCATCCTCAAAACTAATGCCAGAATGTGAAAGCAGAAAATGCAAGGGCTTTAGGCACCTTGTCCTGTATTGACAAAAGCATTGCATTTGTCTGTCTCTTCCAAATGCAGATAACATCTCTGGGGTCTGGGCCCCAGGGAAGGTGTTATCACCCTCTAAAGAAAGTCTGGGATTTTTGTCACAGAGGAGAAATGCACAGCATAAGAGTCCTGGGAAAGCAGAAACCTGCACCATTCTGGGTCCTCTGCAGTGCTGTGTGTCATGACCAGATTCCTCAGATTCCACTGGCAATGGCTGTACTTGAGTGCAGTATTTGTACCCTAGCCCCATGGGTGTAAAGTCTCCAGGTTGTGCTTTCCTCTCCTGGCTGAATTCAAGTGTTCTCCTCTTCTGCTTCTCTTGTCCCCCTCAAGAAAGTACTTCAGAACTATAATATAACTAGGTTCTTTCTCCACTAATGTTACAACCCTGACACCCACCACTGTTAAAGGCAGGTGTTGGAAAAACATGACATTCTTGTTAATTTTTGTGATATAAATACTTAACAATTCCCTTTTTTTTATTTTGTTGTTGTTGTTGTTTTTAAGAATGGTCTCAGGAGTCAGTAAGCAAACACGGTGATCCAGTATAGGGAAGTCAAATAATGCCTATTTAACTATATCCTAAATCAGTCTGTCTCAGGCTCCACAGTGACTGTCAAATCCTCAGTAAAGGGTTTTTCTTTAAAACATTCCTAGCCCAAAGAGATAATCCCAAAGATAACACAGGGCTTAATAAACACTATGACATCAAATGACCTCAGTTTAAATTGATGATTTATCAGGTGGCAACAGAAATAAGCCCATAGGAATGGCACAATGCAAGGGAGAACTCACCACTGCGAACATGATGCTGGCAAGTGCACTCAGACAGAAACTAATCTTGGTGGACTCTATGAACTTCCTTGTCCGGTCAACATACATGCCTAGCAGGAAAGCACCCAGCAAACCACAGACTGTGAACAGTGCACCATTCAGGCCAGCAAAATCCTGGAGGGCAGAAGAACAAGTAATGAGAAACTAGAGCAGTTAGGAAAGAGGTTTTAACGCCACTGACCCATCTACCAGCTACGAGTGGTTCACTTACTGAGATAGGTTAAGCTTCCTTGCCCACTGTAGTAGCTGAGGCCTTCACAGGGCTCTGAGTAGCAAATGACAGAGTCCAGATGTTTCTACAAGTGTGTGGGGACAGCGGGGTGACAGCACTCACAAAGGATGACAAGTCTGTCTGTACACCTGTCAAGGGAGGCTGGATGCAGAGCAATAGCAGTTCCCTGGCATTAAATATTCCAGCCTGGAGCCACTGGGCTCTTCCAGGGGCAGTCAGGTGCTTTGTCCACACTGTTGGCAACAGCCCAACTGCCTTGGGACCTTCTGATGTCTGTAATTATCCTCCTGGCCCTTTTCTTACTAGGGACCTGCACTGGCATATCCAAAGCATATTAGAGGAGACACCAGCTGTGTCAAAGTCTAATTTGAGAGGCAGTGAGCAATGGCTAGAATAGGGTACATGCTCTGTTGCCTGCAGTGATTGCCCTTTGCTTGTAGCACTTCTTCAGCTCCATAAGAATTCAAACGCAGACAGCAATCCTGAAAGCAGAGAAGCTTTTAAAAAATTTGGAAAACATTTTCAGGACCCTCAGGGGCACTGGAAAAAAAGGTTATGTGGAGTAGCTTCTCTGGTCTAAAGGGCCAGGACAAGCCAGTCACACAGAGATAAAATAATGATGCACAGAAAGCAAGGCAGCAAAGTTTAAGGGGTTTCCAGTTAAAAGCCAATGGAGTGTGCAAAATGTGACCTGGCTATGGAGTCTTGAGTCAGATACTAGATCTGGGAGCTGAAGAGGGTATGTCAGAGACCAGACATGTAAATCTGCATACAGAACAGCTGGAGAGGTGTTTTAAGAGGACCCCCATGACAATACAAACACCAGGACTGAAGTGCAGCCTGCTGAGAGGAAACACCTGAACTCAGGGGACCTCCTAATAAGCAGGAGGAAGAGAGCAGCAGGAACCAGCTGTGCACATACTGTGTAAAAGCAGCACCTGCTGGTGTCATGAGAAGGATGAAGAAACAGCTGTCACAGTACCAGTGACCACTGCCTTCATGCAAATCTGTGCTAAGAGGAAAAGGTGCTTGCATCAGCTGGTCTTCAGCTTCCCTCTAGGGCCTGCTGAGGCCCTATTCTACTCTATTCTACTCAGAAGGCTGCATAGATAGGAGTGCTCTGGAGCGGCTTAGAAAAATCACAACATTCTTTTTTCCTAAAAAATTTTTCATTTGTAAATGGGAGCCTGACCACAGGCAGTAATGAAAATGATAAAAATCCAGGTCATCTATTATACTAAGAGTTTGACTGTGTTCTGGATTAATCTACTCCTTAATCTATATTAGATAACATAAGCAAATGAGATATGAGAGTGCAGCATATTCAATTATCTTCATTTTGCTCTCAGTCCTTTATGAGGGAAAATCAATTTGATTGTATCACAGACAATGTGGACAATGGGGAGAAAGGAAGAAGACTCACATTTGAATACCCCTTTTCACAAAGGATCTGTTCTAGCAGAGCTGAAAAACAGGTGAACATCCCAATTCCTCCTCCAAAACACACTGCCAGGATTATGTACGGCTTGTTTCTCAGGAGCTATAAAAAAATAAGTTAATGTAAGTAAGTGGAGGAGGAAAAAAGTCTCTCTGGCTGTGACAGCAGACTTGAGGGTCAGTGGCTCTGACTCCTCAGTTGAAAATGCTAACAAGGTAACCCCATGATCATTGACAAAAGTATGGCTTTGTCCTGTCAGTTCAGCCAGAGGATAGGTTACAATGGGGACCCTGTAGTGAGGAAGGAACTCTTCAGTGCTCAAATTCTTCCTTTTCTTCGCCATGTGGTATCCTGTCTGTTACTACATCTGTTCAGAAGACTCAGGTTGTGTGCTCCTCTTGGATTAGCCCAAGTCTGCCTGTTTGAATTATCTGAATAGGTGCCAGCCCACAGTTGAATGGTCAGATAGCATCTCTTGCAGCTTTGCTGTGAGGAGCTTCTACTTGCTGAAAAACAAAGGGATCCTGATCTCCTTCAAGGGGCTTTCCATGGCAGGTTTGGGGGAGTGGCATTCAGAGTCTGCTTTGTAAGCAGATCATTCAGCATATCCCTGTCTTGTAGGGCTGCATCCCTCTAGTCCAGCATGGCAGTCCCTATGCTGTAGCACTTACCATTTTGAGCCCTGTGAAGAATGGCTGTGAGTTGGAGTTAGTGGCACTGGCTGACGGAGGTGTTGGCGGGACCTTCTCGTGAATCCCCAGAGTTGCTAGAGCACAGGCTGTTACTGCTGGGACAGCGTAAATACCCAGCTACACAACAGAAGGACAAGACAAGTTACTAGTCTTTCCAGCTCCACTACCTCCAAACAAATAAATCAGCTGGACCCAAATTGGCCCAGCTGACTGATTAAAGCAGTTTTCATTTACCATCAATGGAATGTGCTTTCCTTCAGGAACTAGTGCAGGTGACAACAAGTTTGCTATAAGAATGCCCAAGGGATTGGCTGGAAGAAAATAGAAGAGAAACACTTTTTTCATGCAAGCAGTCAGAATCATGTATCCACCCCTATTGCCTGCCAGTGCCACAGCTGCCGTATGCAGCACTGCATGGACTGAACAAGGCATATATAGGAAAAACCAGGAGGGGAACATTAGGAGAAGCTGACTGCATGGTCTTACTGCGTTCACATCTGTTGTCTCACCCCCATGAAATCCATTCTATAAAAACATCTCACTTCAACTCCTAACTCCTGTGAACTGTTTTTCAGCTATGGACTATGATGTTCTCACTCTAACAAGGCTGTTTCAGTAAATGTCAAGTTGAAGGGACAAAATTTAAATGGGTGAATCCATGTCATCTGTCCTGGTGTTAGATACCAAGAGTTACACAGGTATTTTTCTTTCTGTATTCCTCTATGCCCTTAGGCATGTATAAACTGTGCAAAGGATTCTCCTGCTCAAGGGAGAACAGCCATAGCACTCTTAGCCTCTACTGCCATGACAGATGCTCCTTTCCCTTAATTGTCTTAGTGGCTTATCTGCACTTACACTAATATGTCCATGTCCGTCTTATATATAGGAATCTAAAACCAGACACAGCTCTTCAGAGCTGCTGGCAATGCCCTTTATGAGGGTTACCAGGATGCCATTACTTTTCTCTGCAAAAGGCCATGAACAGCACTCTAAAAGGAAACTAGGTCATTCCTGAGGCCTTCCAAGCATTTATACTTCCTTTGCAAAGACCAGTCAGGTATACAAGTTGATCTCCACGACCAGCTACAAAAATTACATGCCAGCAGAGAATCCTGCAGATTTTGTAAAAAAGGCAGTTGTATTATTATGGGGCTGGAGCTGAGCAGTGAGTGAAGCAGCACTCCTGGGACTCCACTTGGGAATATCCAGAACTGCAAGTGACAATTTTTTAATGTTAAGGCAACATTCTGCAAATAGGCATACAAGTAAAGCTGCTTTTCTACTTGTGTGGAGGGATGGGGTTAAGAAAGGCAAAGCCAGCCTGATGAGTCTGGTGAAAGACAAGGAGAAAAGTACCCTTGGGCCTGTTGCTGGATGGGGCAGGAGATAAAGGACACAGAAAACATCAAGGTATTCAATGCCTTCTTCACATCTTCTGTGATTGGCAAGACTGACCTTCAGCTCTGAGACCAGACAAAGTTTGAAGTAATGAAGATTTACCCTCAGTGGAGAAAGACTAGGCTGGAGGAATTAAATAAGCCAGACACACATAAATCCATGAGACTGGTAGGATGCATCAGATTTCACTCAGTGGTGTACAAAGTGTAACACAGGAAACTCTACCCAAATATAAACCTCTTTACTGTGCCCAGCACTAAAACAAGATGCTCAGATAAGCTGGTACACCTCCATCCCTGGAGATAATCAAAACCTGACTGAACATAAACCTGGGCAACCTGGTCTAGACAACCCTGATTAAGCAGGGGGTTGGACAAGATGATTCCAAGAGCTGCTTTCTATCTCTGATACTAAAACATCACTAATAATCCTATAGCACACAACTCTAGTATTTCTACTCTGTGCTTGGGAAAGTACTAGCTTAAGATGCTGGTGAAATACTACCTGCTTCTAAGTACGTGGAAACAAGTTTTCCAAGTTTCCAAGGAGATGGATTGCTTCTTCTCTGTTGGGATAAAATGCAACTGGGCATTGTAAGGGACTGCCTGTAAACTAGTGAGCTGTTTCCATGAACTATCAACATGCTGAAGCAGTTCCAGAAAGTGTAGATGAGGATTGGAAAAGTATAGGTGAGCACTGGGCTAAACTTGAAAGGACTGAGACCACCTGAGTAATTACATAGCTTCAGTTGCCTTCTTTTCCTGGGAAGAGCCTAGATTATGAATAGAAAGGAGGTCACTGAGTTAATCAAGTATACATTATGAGCCAGGGGTGCTGGTGGAGTAGCTTGTGGTACTCTGCAGTGAGGCTGTGTTTTGTGGTCAGTGATGCTGATGCACAGAAAGTCTTCAGGGTGCAGAAAATGACATACCAACAGACTTCAGTAAATGAAGACTCCTATGGATGAAACAGAGGTCACTTCAGTGTAATCAGACATCTTCTACTTCTCTACTCTTCCTTCTACTTCTGACACAGGAGAATTTCTTGTGATTTTCACAGGGAATGAGTTCTTGGCCCTACACTGCTTCTCTCTAACTCTCTAAAAGTGATGGCTAGAACAAGCACTCAGGAGCTGAGTCATTAATCATTATGACAGCTGAGTCATAGTAATTTCAGCTGCTCAGCAGGATCCTTGGTGTAAGGTTCATATTTGTCACAAAAGCCCAGGGAAGCCTACCCATAGGCATTAACAGCACAAGGCTGTAGAGCCAGTTTCTGTAGGCAGCACTGATACTGAGAGTACTGGAATGCTGAGTGCTGCTCAGCATTAATTACACAGGAAGTGGGCACTGATAAATTGAAGCAAGATGACACAAGAAGTTCACATCAGCAACAGGAAGAATGGAGACAAGTGGGAAGAAGCAAAGAGAAATCTGGCTGTAAAGTGGCTGGGTGGGAGCCATTGAGTCTTTCAAGACAAAGAAAAGAAGAGATGATTTTGTCCATAACTACCTGACAGACAGGTGCGGCAAGACTGAATACACAGGGCATAAAGAGAGATTGAGATGTTGACATTTGCCATGAGCTAATTAACCACCGGATTAAATGACTGGGGCTGTGGTAGATGCTCCTTCCAGACATTATTACAATTTTCTTGAAATGAGATCCTGCTATTGTACAGCAGACATTATGTATGTAACCAGGCATTATTAAATGAAGCCTTCCATAGAGCAATATGCAGGTGTTGCAGCAGACAACAATCATCACAGCCCATTCAGCCTGCACTGTGACATCCTAACATGCCAGACACTGAACAGCTTCAGGTCTTGGGATTCCACTTTTCCTTGCTCTTCAGGTTTGTTCTTCATCATAGTTAGATTCATTTGGTTCTGTAAAGACTGAGGATGTTGCATGAACAAAATGCTCTTTAGCTTCTCTGGCTGCTCTCTCATTTAAAAAGAGCACTTTGTTTGTAGGTTGCAGTCCTTCAGAGCAATGAAGCACTGAGTGCCCAGTGGTTCCTTGGTAGTGTTTCATGCCACACTGACATCAGAGCTCCTTCTCTCACAAGGGGAGGTGAAGGTCTGTCTCAGCACTGGAAAAGCAGGTGAGCCATCATATCCACCCCATTCTAGGAAAAGCAGTGCAAAAATAATTTATTTGTTCTGACATCACAGATTCATTCTTGCTGAAAAACAGTGCCTGTGCTCTAGTCTGGCAGCAGCATTGGAAAAGCTGCATAGAGGTGCTCTTCTTTACAGCTTGAGGCTATGGGGAGGGAAAGCAGCTACTGGCTGTTTTGTGGGAAGGACAGATGGGGCTGCCAGACACATGCAGGTACTATGAGACTTCACAGCTGGAGCCAGTAAGCCAGCCCAGTTTCTGAAGGACCTCTCAAGTCCTTGGAGGAAAGAGGAAGAGATTTCTCTGGCTGCTGGATAAAATGTCACATGAATGGAGGAAACAGGTCTATCAAGTGGAGTATCCTGTCTCTTTGTGCCCAAAGGAACCAAGAGAGGAATGCGATTACAGCAAGCTTATGTGGTGCTTCTCCTCCAGTTGCCCAGCTTCCAGGCACTTAGCAAGGCAGGTGTGCTTCCTGCATGGACAGTCCTGCCATTTAGCATCCACAACATGTTTGTGCAGACAGACAAGTGTATTTTATCTGTGTGTGCATACATACCAATTAGGAATATGTGCTCAGCCTTCCTACTGGATGAACTGGTGGGCAAAATTGCCATAGCAGCCTTATCTCAGAGTTTGGCAACCATGACCATTGGCACTACAATGTAATTTAAGACACCTTCCTAAGAAACTGCAAAATGAAGGTCACTAAAGACTTAGTAACATTAAGGGCTGTTGTCAACCTATGTGATATTTACGCAAAGATGCCAACCTGGTCCTGGAAGAGAGGAAGAAGGTTAGGAGTCTGGGTGGCTTATACTGAGCACTGCACCTGGATATGGCTTATACCCAGTTCTTGTTCACCTGTTTTGTTGCACATGACTACAAGACTCTTGGGTGGAGCTGTATTTGCAAGAGCAAATTGCTTCAGTACAAAGGACTTCCTCTGCCTGCTGCCTCTGAAAGGCAAACAAATTGCTAGCAAGTTCTGTGAGGCAGCAGTGTTACTTTGCAGCTATCACTTACACATTGATGCAATCATATTTGCTGTTGCTCTCTGGTGGTCTGGGAACCATAGTGCTGCCAGCTTCGTTGGTGAAAAAATGATAAGAGGCTGTGCTAATGCACAGAAGCATTGTCCAATAAACAGGTACCAGTAACTCTGGGAACCCCAGCTCAGGAACTTCAGAACGCTGAACATCCGGGTGATGCTACCAACCATGTTCAGCCATGCACTCAGGACCACCTGCAGTGAGCAGAAACAAACAGGATTTGCATGCTGAAGCCTGAGGGCTGAACTTAATACAATAGATTAGCATGAGCAAGGTCTCAAATACTCTTCAGGAGACACTGCATATTAGTAATCACTGCCTGCAGACCATCCCAACCCCTCTAGGCCACTGCAAGATGCTCCTGATCCAACCTGCCTCCTTAGGGAGTGTCTTGGGGTGATGGGGAGCAAGATGACTGTCTCAGCCCCATGTAAGAACCACACTGATGAGAAATCTGGAGTTTATTAATTACACCTTGCTGTCAAGTTTGCGCCATCACCCATATTTTGCAATGACAATCCAAAGATCATGGCAATTAATCATTCAGCTTATGGATCCTGCAAATGTTCTTCTATTCTATTCGCATGCTAGTGTTTCAATGCTGCTTTTCACAACACAATTCTGGGATTGTGTAGAGACCACAAGCTGGCTTTGCAGAGACCAAGCTCTGACCTGACAGGAGTCTCTTGCTTGCACTCTGTCCTGCTATTCCTTAAACTGGTCCTGACAACAAAATTGTGGTGCTAAGACTTCTCCGCAGCATATCTGACTCAATTGCAGAAAGCTCTTCACAGAGTCAGCTCACAACATCTGTCCCTGCCAGTTGTCTAAGACAATGAAAACTAAAGCTGAGAAAGACAAACACGAAGCTTTATTCTGACTCTTCCCACTGCTCTCTCCACCACTCCTAGAGAGGGGATGTGATTGAACTAGGATAGAGCTTTCAATGTGCTAATTCTTTGCAGCATTTGGCAAGACTCCTATTCAAAGTATGTACATTACTGCTTTGTGCATCTACAGCTACCTCTAGGTGAAACTTCCTCGGGGGAACAGAACACTTCAACTCACAGCACAGCGGAGCCCCACACTGTCGAGGACCCATGTTGCCACCAGACCAAATGGGATTGAGATGAGGAGGTACACCATTGAGAGCCAGTTGACTGACTCCAGGGAAATGTGGAAGTAAGCAGCTGTCTTATCAGCCACAGGAGCAAACGTCAGCCACAGCTGCAAAACAAAGACCAAAAATGGGTAAGCATGAAAACCTCCAACAGAACAGTAATTCAGCAATTCATCCCCTCAAACTGAGTTGTGAGGAGGCTTGCTGTCTTAGTCTCCCCTTGAAATTGTAATGTTAAGGCTGGTAATAAAAGTTCAAGACCTCAGTGTCTGCGGTTACTCAGCCCAGAGCACCCCATACATTTCACTGCCTCATCCCCAATCCCCTAGTACTGATGCTGAAGGCTGTCAAAAGCAGAAGTCAGACTACCTTTTTCTTTCGCCATGTTGAACACATTGGCCCTGATGCACTTACTTGCCTGACGGAAACCAGATGGACTCATTCTGTGTTAACATAAACAAAATAGAATCTGCCACCTCCTCTCTGCAGCTAAGATCCTCTGAAACTTGGTATTTTCAGTTCCATTAGTAACATCTGGATGTGGCCTTGTGACAACAACTTTACTATATGTCAGCAAGAGATACATTATGCCCTGCCTTCCTAGACACACACTCAACAGTTAGAAAATTGTATTATGGTACTGTACTAGAGATTGTATTATTGTATGTATGAGAACACAGAGGTACACACAGAAGAGGTACTTCAACAACTGTCCACATTTTTCTTCCAGTGCCATATCTGAACACAGCTCCCTAGACTTCGTTTTAGACAATGATTTCATCGTTTCTGTCTGCTTCTGGTTTCTTATGGGAATGATGAGAACTGCTTGATCCTCAAATCAGGTTCTCAGATCACATCCACAAAAAAGAAAATGAGGTACTACAAGTTAGAGGATGTTTCTGTAGATTCTTTGCCAAGATGCATCCTTGTGCTTTTAAAAAATACTGGTCTAACCTGTCAAATGGCCTAACCATTCAATAATGTCAATTACAGGCTACCTCACTGTTAGAAGATGATCTTGCTGCTACTGAATACCCACGGTTATAGAGTCTGCAGAAATGTGAACATTTCTGTTATACCTTTCTACAAAAAGAAAGTTATACCTTTCTACAAAGAACTGCAGCCACAGTCACTGTCCAGGTACTCCCCTCTGTCATTACAAGCTTCCTCTTCACAGCCTGCAACCTGCATCAAGCATCAGATGTGGTGTTTATATGTAACTGAAAAAGGCTTGGGTAACCTCAGAGGATGGTGTGCTCCTAAAAACTGCTTCTTGTTATTTCCAGTGTGCCTGGGCTTTCTTTCTTACATGATAAGGTCCATAAAAACTTACCATCTTAGACAGGAGCAGAAGAGGAAATGGACTTTTCTTCTCCCTAGAGTCACTGCATGACAATAGCCATTCTTTAGCAAATCATTCTTTAGCTAGCCTAGCAGGGATGCAATGGGTAAATAGTAGTGAAAGAGAAGTTTTGAATATATTCTCAGCAGCCTTGCAAGGACTCCTAGCATCAGCCCTTTCTTCTTCGAAAGGAGCTGCCATATTGTATCTCCTGTATTCAGTTCAAAGCTCACATCAGCATGCTGGGCTCAGACACACCTGTGTGACATCATTCAGAGGTCTGGTAGGGGATGGATTTGGTGTTTACTCGGCTTCTACAGTCAGATGAATGAAGATGCTAGGTGCTGAAGGAAACTGTACTCTTAGACAACAAGGAGGCTAATCCAGGTCACTTTCCAGACTTCCATCAGACTGGGATGGGAGTTTAAATGTTTAATGCTAATGTAACTGTTTAGATGTTACAAACATTACTAAGGCATGAGCATTAATTTGCTTATGGTATGCTAAACTTCTGCTAAACAAATCCCAGCTGCGTATTTCCAGCAATAGCACTTCTGGGTTCCTTAAGCCTTCCACTTACTGGTGGTGGTGATGAAACACTCTACCAGGAAACACTGTAATTAAAAAGATGATACATTTTGTAAGCCAGCTTCAGGTACATTTTCCACCCCTCCTGCTCCTCTTCACAACATGCTCAACCATGCATTACATCATTAGGAAATTGATGCCACAAGCCAGAGCCCAGCATTTTCTGTTCAGTGACTGAACGCATCTAGGTGATATGGGATCGAGCACTGGCACAATCCCATTAGATTTAGTAAAACCATTTCTTGCAGAACACAAAGCATAGAGGTGCCCCACATTCCTATTCTGAGTAAGAGCTCCAGTCCTAGCATATCCATGTTGAGAGCACGGATGGTGGAAAGTTGCAGGTTGTCCAAGACTGAGCTTGTCCCTCAAAATAGGAAATGTGTTTGCTTACAGCTCTGGAGAGAAAAAGTATGTTTCATTGTTTACCATGTGTTGCTCTAACAAAGAAATTCAGAACTGGGCAATGGAGCTCAAGATGAAACTATAGTCAAAGAAGTCACCACATGTCCCTGCAACAAAAAGGCAGCATTGTGGAGTGTTGCCTACGCAGAGAAATACACAGTCAGTATGCCACCTTCTGCTCTTGGTTTTCCCAGTTGTGGTAACTCCACCCACAGTAGTTAATTAGCTCTCTGCTGGAAGCTAGAGCCCTTATCCAACACATTTTTCTATAACTTGCCATGGCCAAGGCTGGTACTTACTCAGGGGCTGCCCTGAGGTAGGCCTCCACAGGTAGAACAGGTAAAGAAGATGCAGCTCTCTCCTGGTGAGGTCAAAACCCTGTAAGCTCTAAAGATGCAGAATAGAGACAGAGAGAAGTTCCATCCTCTGCCACTCCCCAAAGGCCATTGTCTTTATCTTTGGCACACCAAAACCACAGAATCACAGAATGACAGAATATTCTGAGTTGGAAGGGCCTCACAAGAATCAAGTACAAGTCTTAATTGAATGGCCTGTATCAAGGCTTACCACAGTAGACCAAAGTGACAGATGGAAGGGGAGAGAGAACATGTGGGGTTATAGGATGTCAGACCCCAGAAGCTTGTTGCTTCTGGGACAGATAAAGGAAGGAGAAACAGAGACACACCTCTGTCCCTGAAGGGTCGTTCAGTCCTTGCAATTTTCAGTTCCTGCACAAGCTTCACTTTGTGCAGGGGAAACATACCCTTGTGGTATGGTCAAGCTGCATGTAGCTCCATTACTTGAGAGGCCACGCAAAACCAGAGTCTCAGCGTCAGCTACAGAAGATGAGTTCTTGTTACACACTGCACTGCTTCATCCATGCTTACGTGCACTTCTTCAAAGGCAGCTCAAGAGATGCCACAATATCAATTCCTGGCTGCGAGGCTGACAAGCAATTTTCACTCACCTACTACAGCTTAGGTCCCTTCAAAGTCCTGCCAGTGCTACAATTAATGAAAACCTTTTGGCAAACTTTGACAAAATTCTCAACTTGGCACAAGCTGGAGTGGATGATGATGGAAGTCAGCAGTAGTTCACTTTCTGAACCACTGCATGTTAATTGAGATTTATATGGAAGCCCATGCAGAGCCACTAAATCACAGGGACTCTTGCCTTTGCAAGTCAAAGAGCCACAATGAGTTTGTGAGCTCCATCCCCTGACACTTGTCAAACTCACTTCCCCAGCATTCTCAAAGATTTTGCATTAGTTGTTTTCAAATTACAGCTCCTCCTGTAGTATAATCCAATATCATTGGTTATTTCACTGATGTTTTAAATTTTGCTCCTTCAACATTTGGTATGGACTTTTTCCTCCTTTCAAATATGCATCCAGCAGGATGTTGGAACAGCTAGCATAATAACAGACATTGTTTCTTCTCCAAAGGCAGGAATTTTAGTTCCTACACTCCTCTTTTGAGTTCAAGCCTTAGAAACATGTTCATCTCACTGTGGTTTCTAGGTTTTAAGATAGCAAAAGCTTCAGTGCATGCTAGTCTGATTTGGAAGACATACCTCAGCACACACTCTTCACTATAAAAACTTGTGCTCAGCAGCTGAGGAAAAGGACAGAAGAGCTTCTGATGATCCATAAGCCTGTTGCAGCTTGCACTGGAATACAGCTGTAACTCCCACTGCACACAGCTGGCTGACTGGGGAGCCATGCCCCAAAACTAGGAAAAAAAGAGAAATGTTTTCTACCCAGAGTCATATCCTCAGTTACAGAAGGCCCCCCTCCACACCTTCTTTAACAATGAAGCTTGCACCAGGGCCAGGGCACTGGCACTCAAACTATCTGACTAATACTGATGTGGGGAATGGTACTGGCTCCACTTTCAGCTCTCTTGCCCTCTGCTTTAATCTTCTTCTAGCTGACATATTAATTCTCCTGCACCTCCCAAAGACTGCTTGCTCCCTTCTCCATTAACCAAGACTTAATCTCCATTAAACGTGGCTGAAAAGAAAGACGGAGGGGAACTTTTCACAAGTATATAGTGATAGAACCAGGGGGAATGGCTATAAAATAAGGGAGGGTATATTTAGATTAGATATTAGGAAATCTACTGTAAGGTTGGTGAGGCACTAGAACAGGTTGCACAGAGAGGTCATGGACTCTCCATGTCTGGAGGCGTTCAAGATCAGGCTGGATAAACAGCTTGGTCAAGTGGAAGGTGTCTCTGCTCATGGCAGAGGGGTGGAACTAGGTGATCTTTAATGTCCCTTCTAACCCACACCAGTCTAGGATTCTATGATCATGATCTATGACAACTGCAGGCCTGCATGGACATTCCTGTAATCAAAACAGGTTACAGCTGTTCTCATCCTGACTCCCATTTATAAGCTTTTCTGTTGCCCTTACTGATATCCATGTAAATTCATAGCTGATGCTCAGACATGTATCCTGCTCTCTTCCTCCCAGAATCAGCCTAACTCCTTTTGTTTTCCTCCTGCACTCATTCCCCTTATAACTCCATCTTCTCCTGGTTCAGTTCATCCACCCTATTACCATCCCTCCCACACAGACTCTCCAGGACCTATTTCACCTGCAGGATCTGATTTCCCTCTACTCATTCCAAGACAGCCCAGTGTTTGTCCTTCTGCACCCTTCTGCAGGAGGTTGTTGGTAGGCTGTGAGATACTAGCTCTGTGTCTGCAATGGCAACAAGGTGGTGACTGAAGGAAGGACTCCATACAGGCTCTACACTTTGGCAGACAATAGGTGGGAGCCATAGAAGGCAGCATATAAGACAGATGCGAAACTTTTGGTGCTCAAAGTGCAGCAACAATATATTGATGCATCACACATATAACCAGGCACAGCCGTGCCAGAAGCAGTGCCAAACATGTTCCTCACAAAAGACAAGCTGGTAATCAGTGCCTACTCTCCTAATGAACAAATCAAGATTCTAAAAGTAGAAAGCAAAGTATTTGTAGAAAGGCAAACACATGCAACCAGCCAGGGAGGGAATCAGGCCACTTTGCCCTGTCTGTGGTGGTATCAGCTAGCAAATATATATATGGAGTGCTTTTCTCATTTGCTGACATACTGTATAGCTGACTAGACTGTAGAAATGCCCCTGCAGTACCTTTTATGTATAGTTTTAAAAGGAGGAGCCAAGGGGGTTGTTTTGCATGAAACAGGAGCTTCTGCTTCGTAAGAGGCACCAGCACAGCTCGCCAGTCCCCACATGGGCTTTCCCTACCGCAATTCTGCCAATTCCAGCATGCTTTCTTTCATGCACCTGAACACTGCTTACATGGTGATGTAAGAGGTCTTTCTGTGACATGGATGCTGTCTTTTACCCCCTGAGACTGGATGACAATGCCCTTATATCAGAGTCCTCATCTTCAAGGGTAAAAGGCCCACACAGTTTGGAAGCAAACAGCCTCTGTGCTCAGCTGAAGGCACCCATGCTGACACAGTTGTCTAGGACATTAAGACAGTGGTGTGATCTTCAGAAAAAGCCAGATCCTTGCCAAGATGTCTCTTAGTCTCTACAGCTCTCAGGAGAAGTAGAAGGAATAAAGAGCAGCTGCTGCGTGCGCATGCATATCTACAGGGGCACTGCTGGAGAAGACAAGTATGGGTAAGGAGCGTGTGCACCCTGCCCTGGAGCATGCCAGGCTCCACTTGTGCAGCTCTCTTTCCTCTCCCAAGAACACTGAGAGGTGGTGTAAGTACTCCAGTTGGTGAGTCAATAACCACTTGTCCGAGTATGAGTTAGCTCCAACCCTCTGCTCCCCTGCTCCTCCCCAGCTTGGTCATGCTGGTGAACACAGAACCAGGCAGTAAAAACTCTCAGTTTCATTCTTCTGTCTTTTTCTGTGTCCCCAGTGCTAAAGCAAGAGAGAGTCAGTCCTGTGAAACACAAAAGTTGCCACCCGTTCAACTTCACAGGCAGGAGGAATAAATTAAGGAGCTATATGCTACAGCATCTGCAAGCACACCATGAATACTCTTTAAAAAATAAGCCTTCAGATGAAAAAAATCACACTCAAAACCACAGCATAAGTTCGGAAAACAAATCTGGGGAGAAACCACAGGCAGATATGTCACACCTACACCCCGCCCCATCAGCAGTGCTGCAAGAGACAAATGGGGATAAATCATCTGTGCTTAGCTGTGGTCAGAATGTCCTCGCTGCCCACGACTTCAGGCAACAAGTATAGCAAGTATATTATGCTGACGTCTGCTTATGGCCTTCTTAAGATAAGGCAGGAGTTTTTTACACTGTATTGGCAGCTAGGAATTCCCAGAATAGCCCTATTTAGGAAATGAGAACAAATTCCTGCTAAGGTAGTACCCACTTTGTACAGCAGGGAGAGACAGAGGCTTTTAAACTTAGGTCAGTAATAGAAGCATCAGTAAGGGGCTATTTATTGTTGGTGTAAAAGCCTCTATATCATGTTAACCCCACTCTGCTGCAGTTAATGAAAGGATTTCACACGATGAAGAGGAGAAGCAGGATATAGGGAAGAGTGCCCCTTTCATCACCACACAGTCTGATCTGGCTTTGCTCAACAACACCCTAAACCAGGCTGAGAAATACTCCTTTCTCAGCCTGCCCCCCTGCTGCATGACCAAATCTTCTGTCCTGCAGTTAAGTTGCTTCTACCTTGTTTTCTTGACACTGAAAGTCTCCCCCACTCAGTACTGTCTCCTGATTGCCACTGTTAGTGCCACCAAAGACCACTAATAGAAAACTGAATGTTTATGGACAAGAGTGAGGAATACAAGGCAACATTCTGGGAGTTTGGTCCAGCAAATGAGGTCCAGCAAATAAGTCAGACAATTCAAAAGTCATGTGTCCTTACTATATGCTTTTGCAGATAGCCTGACACAGCTGTACATAGAACAAAGTGTTGCATGCAACATCTGCACAGGAATTGACGCATCTTAACTTGAAGGGCAATTTTTCACGCCTCAGAACTGGTAAATTAATCTTCATCTGGAACTTTGAAATGGCAACTTTGATTTCACAGACTTTCAACCACTCCATCCACTTTAATGTGATTTTTATCAAGAACTTTCAGGAGCAACTTTAGTATCAGGAAATGTTTGCTTTCAACTGTATATGTCAGCATAGTTGCCATTCCAGATCTTTGCAATGGCTTAGAAACAGTAATTCCACTCGAGGATTATTAGGCACCCAGTCTTGAAGTCATAAAGTTCTCACCTAATTTCATACTATGGAAAAATAATATTGTGGTAGTCAGGAAATTGTCAAGATAAAAAGAAGACAGAACACCTCAATCTTCCAGGGCTACAAAGTTTTCAGCAACACAGAGAGGATACAGTAATACTTGCAGATGTACTGAAAAGATCTGTTTAAGAAACCCTCCACTTTCACTTTTAAGGTTCCAGCAAAGTCAAAATCTGACAAGACATCCTGGAAAAGGCTTGGTGCAGCTTCCTTCACCCACTGTCACCATTCACTTCTAGCAGTTTGCGTTTATATTTTGCCACATAACGTTCTTCTGCTCTGCCAATTTAACTGCAAGCAAGCAGTGGGGCTTTTCTGCAGCACACTTTTTTACACTCTTAAAGGATATACTGTTTTTCCACTGAGAAAGTGCTTTTTCTTTTTTTCATATACAGCTAAATTCTCACTATGTTTTTCCATTTCTCTACTCCAACACTCTTGCATCATGGAATACCTAATCTTCCTTCAAAGCATTTAAATGTTTGCAGGTTGCAGTGCCTGATCTTGTCTGCCAGACAGGCCGCATTCAGAGCATGGTAATCCTCAAGATCATGAATAATTCTACATCAGTCTGATAATTATCAACAATGTCCTCAATGACTTGATGAGCAAAGATCTGGGCTTCTTTTTAATATATTAAGCCTTGATAAGAGGAAACTTCATGGGTTTATCTCTGTAACTGCTGAGCTTAATTTAAATCTGTTCAACAGGTAGGGTATGATCTGGCATCCAATTTTTTCAAGTCTCTCAAACAAGGAAGTAAGAGCAGGCAAAAAGAAGTTCATACAACCATCTGCTTAATGCAGAATTACTTCCATAGTGTTCTGTGTATGCAACAGACCCTGAAAGGAAGCTTGCTTCTTTTCCTGACCAGATAAATCTGCTGTCACAGGCCAGCAATGCAGCAGAGTTAACTCCTGTTCCTCTACCACGGCGTTTCAACACTACTCTGCTATTCCTAGGCTAGAGCATGTGACCCTCACAGACGATGAATACTCTCTCTGTCTCCCCGTGGCTTACGAACTGGACTCGGCAGCAACTTTTGCTGTGCTCCAGGACACATTTTGTGTCATCCCAGTCTGACTTGACGCTGCGGTACTTCCTGCTGTGCTCTTGGAGATCACACACACCCTCCCGCCCCATCCTGCCCTTCCCCCGTCACCACCTCCCCGTGTCCCGGATCCCCCCGCTCAGAAAGGAAAGCGTGAAGGCCGAGGTCACAGCCAGAACGACAAAGTTCCAAAGTAAAAGCCGCTTATTCCGTCCATAAAGCACGGCCACGGCCAGGCTGACGCTTCCCTGAACCGTGCCCGTACAACCGAGTCCCGGTGCTCCAAGGATGAGGGGGTGGATCTGAGACAGGGCACTGGGGCAGAGCCCTAAGGACTGCCTGGCTGCTTCTAGGAAGAAACAGGAGGTGGCTTTTCTCCGGCGAACCATATCAGCCCGTCTTCCCTCCGCAGCAGCGGAAGGAGGAGCAGCCAGAGCTGCTCTGCAGACATGCGGCACGGCGAGGCGGCAGGGGAGGGCTGCGTGCCCTGCCCTCTCTGCGCCTCCGCCTGCCGCTCGGGCACCCGGGGCCGCCGGCGGCCGCCCCTTCCCCACCACCCCGGAGGAGCCACCCGGCGCCAGGCCGGCTGCGGAGCGGCTGTCCTTGGCGGGAGAGCCGGCCGCACTCACCATGGCGTTGGAGCAGTTCAGCAGGCACACGACGGCCAGCAGGAACCACCGCCGCCGGTACGTCTTGAACCGGCCCGGCGGCCCCAGGCTGCGCTCCCCCAGCAGGCTGGCCGCCTCGGCACCCTCCATCACGGCTCGGCTCGGCTCGGCTCGGCTCTGCCCCGTCCGGCCCCGCCCCGCCGCCCTTCCCGGCCTCCCCGGGGAGGCCCCGGCCCGGCTGGGGTTACGCTGCGGGCGTGCCCTCGCTGCGGAGCCGGGCTGGGCCGGGCCGGGCCGGGTCGAGCCGAGCGCCCGCCCTTGGCCGCCGAGCCGCCGGGATCCCGCCGCGCTCCTCCGCCGGGGCGAGCCTGGCGCTCCGCATCGGGGCTGCTGAGGGGCGCGGAAAGGGGTCCGCCCTGGCCAGGAGACGCCTGTCCCGCTCGTTAAACAAACGTCAGCGTCGCCACCATCGCTAATGCCCGCTGAGGGCTCCGCGTTCCCGTGGGAGTTAGTTCCCGTTCCCCGTTAGCTCCCGCCTGCGGGCAGCAGCTGCCGCGGCTGGGGGTGCCGGTGGTGGCGTGAGCAGGGACCGGCCCGGTCCGAGGGGTGATCGCTTACTGGAGTAGGAGAAGGACTAGTGAAGATTAAGGGGAGAATTGTAAGACCCACAGGGGTCTATCAGCCGTAGGATATATAGTTTGGTTATGGATTTTTATGACTGGTTTTGCTGCAGACAGCAGCATTGTCTTTCCCCCATGTAGAGACACCCCACTGGATGTTATCTCCTACCCAAAAACTCAGCAAAGGAAAAAATGCAAAGGACTGCAAAAAGAAAAGCCTCCACCTGTTCCAAACAAGCCCTGTGACTTCAGGTCGGATGAACGCTGGTAGTGCCTGGGTGTCTTTATGTCAGCTGTGAGGTGTAAATCAGCCTCACACACCCACCACACACCAACGGCTCTGCCTCAGCACTACTGAGCACAGGCTCTGGATTCCAGAAATGGCCCCATAATACAAAATCCACCATGTCGTCACCTCTTGCTCAGACCTTTGAAATCCTTGTGCTGTTCCACACCACAACCTGTTAAATTGTATCACCCTCTCAGTAAGAGGCTGAGGTCACTATTAGAAGGACTTCATGCCGAATGCTTTGAGCATATTTGAGAGAGTGGGTAAAGAAGGTTATTCTGCATGCTAGTACTCTCTCATGAACTATTTTAGCTGAAATTTTCTGGTCTGGAAGAGAGTGGAGAGAGAAGAATGAAGAAGAAGAAACGATTTCTAGCCCATGCTAAGCCTGTTGTTTCAGGGTAGAGAGATGCAGGGGTTATTTGCACTAGTGAGTAAGCTTTGCTGACTGATAGATTGTGCTTTCTAGTCTCTCTCAGCTGGAATTAGGGGTTGACATTTAGTAAAAGCAGTTGACATTTTGTAATAGCAAGTGGGAATATTAAGGTAATATTATTGACATGTTCCTCTGTCTACAAGTGCCTGACCTGGTTTGCCTGGTGTGTGAGCTGCTGACAAATGTGCACTGTTGTTTGTATGTTGTAGGCTGATGCACAGCAGCTTCTGCCCTGCTCTGGAAAGACATGCAGTGATCTGGGTTGTGTGCACGAGTGAACTGCCCTCCTGACCCAGCAGTGCTGTCATGTGCAGAGAAACTTATACACCAACATGCTAGAAGGAGGCCAAGGTATGTGGGACAGCAGAGAGGCAGTGGCCAGTGCTCACCAGAAGAACCATCATTCCCTCTTCTCCCTGGTCTATCCTGGCAGACAAGCCCTGTGTGAAAGGTCTTCACTAAGACCTTGTGTACATGATCATTACCATGCTCATTCATTTTCCTGCTTAAAATATCTATTATCTTTACAGATGTCTGAACAATGCTGTCAGAAACCAAGATCCCATGTGAAATTCTCTTACTGATTCATTTTGTCAGTAAAATACATTAAAAGCTCAAATCATGTGTATATGTAGATCAGAATCCAGTCTGCCTTATTTAGCCCCTTTCTGTATTATTTATATCAAGATAACATGGTGTGCCTTGAAATAGGGTCCTAGAGCAAACTGGAGCTTGATGGTGAGGGAGATACTTTCTGTGAGAGCTCTGCCATTTTGGTGCAGACATCAGAAATCCAGTGTCAAATAGGGCCACAGAAAGGGAAAAGGACAATGCAGCAGAACAGAATTGCTCTAATGTTTGGAGCAGAACAATTTGCTCCCAAACCTGGGAGTAAAATAAATCCTTTTTCCACTTATCCTTCTAGATGCATTGCCATGCTGTATGTACCCTCTAAGGACTGGTCTGGGGCTGCAGAAAGGTAGGAGTACTTCGAGCAGTTCTTTGCAACCTCATTCCTCTGCTCTATACCGCCTTCCCTATGAACAGGGGCACCATTTTGTACTGGCAGCACAACCAGGACAACAATAGGATTAGTGTTGAAGGAGAATGGCTTCATCTGCCCTGCATCTTCTCATTTTTTCCTGGTGCTCTGCTTGCTCTTAATGTATTTCTATCAGTCTCTTTTTCCCCAGTGTCACCCTCTGTTTCCCATGCCCAAGCACATCCTATCCCTATTTTCATCCTTATTCTTGTTTTTATGAACTGGAAGCACAAGCCAGATGTCTGCTTCTCAGTTAAGCAGTTTCTTGTTTTGTGGGTACTTGTACTGGGATATCTGTAGTCTCTGATATGTAAGCACAACTAAGATACACTGATCAGAACCAATTATACAATTGATACAGTAAGTAAGGGAAAGAAAGTTTTCATCAGTAGAGTAGTTGGAGTCTCTGTACATTGGTTGAAAAGTGGATGTGAAATAACTTAGTGTCTGAAGAGAATTCCGCACCCATAGCACTTTTCCAGTATTCAGCTCCCATTATGGTAATTTCAGGATCTTCCAGGTTCAAAGCAGAGTCAGAAATTCTGGCTTAAAGGGGAACAGAGTACCCAAGATTTGTAGATGCTCATGGTTGAAAGAAATTACGAGTCAGAGGAGTTGCAAAAGCTTAAAAAGTTTTATTAGTAAATGACACTCTTGGCATGTGAATTGGTATAAGCACTTGGCACTGGGTTTGGGTAATGGGGTAGGGTGAAAGAGAAACAGAGGGATGAACTGGAGAGGAGGAGAGAGAGTGAAAGGAAAAAAAAGGAAGAAGGCGAGAACACCAGTTGTGGTTCCAGCACTGATGCAGTTGATGGTATGTTCAGGGTTCTGGGAGCACCTGAGCACCCAGGGTTTATGGGGGTACCTTTTACAGATAAATCTCCTCATCTTGGAGCTAAGTTTCTCACTTTGTGTGCAAATTACCAATCCTGTGCAGTCCACTCCTCTAGACCTTTCTGGAAATGGCTTTGGGGATCTCTGGTGGTCACAATCCCCTCCTACAGTTCATGCCCATTTCTCAGCCTCATCCCTGCACTTGTGCAGCGTTGTGCTCATCTCCAGGAGCCAGAATGAGGACATTTGTCCCAGAAATGTGCTGTCCTACTTCCTTATGATCTCTACTCCAGCCACATCCTGTACTTTCTCAGTGTATTATTACCAACAATTCTTGGCTCTTATTGCCAACAATCTATGGTTGGCTACACAGCTATCTGGCTATTGGTGTTTGAGGCATATACATGAGCCCTCTTGTCTCCTAGGATGCTACAGCAATGAAGTCAGACCAGTTTGCTTAGGACTCAGTCTGGTCTTGAAAACCCTCAGCAATGGAGACTCTACAGCCTCTTTGGGCAGCTGATTCTCCTGGATCAGCCCTAGGACAGATACGTCAACACAGCCCTTACATAGAGTACAACTCATTAAGCACAACCCTCTGACCTCATTGGAAGTTTGATCAGTTGGCTACACATGCAGACCATAATGTCTTAGCTTAAATACAAGAACACTGTTGTAACAGAACAAGAGTTGAAAATGTTGCTAAATTCAAGGTAAATGACATCCATTGCTCTCACCCATCCAAAAATCCATTCTTTTATCAAAAAAGGGCAATCAGGCATGTTCACTGTAATGACTTATCCTTGGTGAACCTGTGCTGGTTTTTCACAATTGCCTATTTCTCCTTCATGTGTTCCAATATATCATGAAAGAGAACTTGTTTCATGGGTTTTCTTTCCAGGGATTGAAGTGTGACTGGATAGTCTGCAGTTGTTTGTGCTGTTCTTTGAGTTCTTTTTAAATATAAGTGCAGCATTTCTACAGTTGGCAGGGATACCCATAGCTCCTCAAAGATGACCGAAAGTGATCTTGCACTGGCATCAGACAGTTCTCTCAGCATCCTTGGACACAGCCCTTGTGTTTCTATGGACTTGTATAAACCAAGTTTTCTCCAGTCACTCCTAACTCACCCACTCATTGTCATCTCTCCCCTCCATGAATCCCAGGCCTGAAGCCCTAGGAGACCTCACTGTGCAAAGAGGCATTGAGCTCCTCAGGTTTGACTGTGTCCTCTTTGAGTAAAACACCCAGCCTACTCAGTGACCACATGCCATGTCCTTGTTCAGCTGCTTACCCTTTAGCAGCTGAAGCTCTTTTTGTTACTATTTTCATGCAAGTTAAAACTCCTTCTGAGCTTTTACTTTCTTGACACCATCCCTACATGCCCAGTCAATGTTTATAAATTCCTCCTGTGTAGCCCATCCCTGCTTCCATCTTTGGTATATTGTTTTTTTGTGTTGGAGTCCTGCCACAATTCCCTATTTACTCAAGCTGGTCTGCTTATTTGTCTCTTTTTATCCTGAAAACTGAGATGGCCTGTTCTTACATTACACGTGGTTGAAGCTACGGAGATCTCATCACTGCTAGAAAAAGTGACAGATTGAAAAGCAGCTCCTTCACCTGCTGTGCAGTGCAAGAGGTAGGGAATAAGATGTCCTGAGCTGCAGAACTATGGAGTCAGATATCTTAGGGGTACACCTTTGGGTTGACTGGCACTGAGTCAGTTGCAACCCTTTCATCACGGCTGGGCCATTAGTAATATCCTGCATGGATCATCTGCTTGATGCTGACACTGCAGGTTTCTGTGCTGTGGTTCTAATAGATTCTTGTCTCTCTTTAGCCACAGGTTTTCAGGAAACTGTAAGGAGTTTCCTGCTGTTAGGAATGCTGTCCCTCTGTCATGTATAATTAAAATTTGGTAACATTAAAAAAGATAAAGAAAGAAAGGAGAAGAAAATAGGCAAACTTAATAGTTTTGTGCATTCTGTACTATAAAAGGAGCCTACATGATACCTGAAAGTGTAATTAAAGGCCATGCAGGCTCATTAAGTACAGAATGTGTGTATGGGGGTGGAGGTGGAATTAGGATTGCTCAAGCAATTTTTATTCTGGCATTTCTTAATGTTTTAATGTTTAAATTAGCAAGTCTTAATTAATAATTTTCATTACACAAAAAGATGGGGAAAAGTGCTGTTGTTACATAAATTGATCCACTGTTCGCTGCTTTTTTCTTGCTAGCTCTCAGAAGCAAAAGGAGGTTTTCCCATGTAATCCTGAATTTTGTTTAATATGGATGTTTTTATACTAATTAAAGTGTGTATTTATTTGATTTGTAGCAGAGAAGGTTCTGAAGACTCATTCTGCAAACCTGGAGACCTGCAAGCATACTATTTGTTTCCACAGTGCACAGTATGGAAGGTGAATTGGAAGAAACTAGTTAAATCTTTATGTCAAAGACTGCCATGATATAAGTCTAAGACCTTTCATGGAACAGATCATAAATTAAAAACAACAGCAACAACAGAAGATTTCAGAAGGGAGAGCAGTTGTTGAGCACAGAGCAAAACAGCAGCAAAGTATCTCCCAGAGTGCAAGAGAGTATTGCATATGCAAATTCCGCATTACTGGCAGGTATGGAGAGGAAACAGGAATGCAGAAGTCACTGCACTGGCATGTTAACAGACTACTGAACCAGACACTTTCCTCCAGACATGGATTAGCTGCTTGCTTCTACAAACAGAGCAAAACAGTCAAATCACAAAAAAATATCACAGAAGACAGCAAAGTGCATGTCCAACACTCTGTGTAGCAAACCAGTTGTCCAGTGGCTGAATCTCTTCACAGTGAGGCAGATCCTGGGAATGATTTCCTTGTGTTGCCATCACTGGCAGTTGTGAGCCTGGAAAACCAACTGTAAGGGAGCTGCGAATAGCTGCCAAAAGCACGGGAAGCTAAGTCACCTCTGCTGCTCTAAATTCCAGGCAAAGACAAGTCCATTATGCAGTCTCATCTTGGAATTATTTTCTGCAGAATAAGTTTAAAGACTTGTCTACACTTTGTCTTGCTACTCCATCTGGAGATGTTCCTTCTCTGAGTACAGATTCGTCTTGATAGCTATAACCATTCCTGCAAATGGGGAGATACTGACTCACAACAGGTGTTTATTGTCCAAAATAAATGATACATGCCTTAGAAAGTGGACTGTATGAGTATGAAGTAAAACACACTCCTGACTGCTGTGTATTTCTGCTGCCAGTCTTTTCTGAAGCCTAACATCACTCAATGAAAGATGTAAAAATTTCCAAATATTTCAAGGTATTTTCTTATTTTGTGTTTAGTCATCCTTGAGTTATTTTGTTTCCATTCATAGTTTTACCAATTTTTCCCACTTATACAAGACAAGCAAGTGAAATTACAGTTTATCTAAATGTCTGTCCTTTGTGAAGTCACAGCTTCACTAGTGCCTTGCAGAATTAATTTTTCAAGGACAGAAATGGAAATAATATTTTAGTTTACTATTTTATTTTATTTTTTTATTTTATTTTCTGTGTAGAAAGACATCATAATTTTAATGGCTTTGCAAACATGCATAGCTGAAACTATTTCAGAATCATTACATCAGACTATATTTAATTTAAAATTAGTGAATGCAAAATAGGTCCAATTTACATTTTGAAGTAAAAGGAAATATTAATGGTTAGCTTTCCTGAGCCAGCATCGTCTCTGCTCCTCTTGGTTTTTTTTTCTGCCTTATTTCTTTATCAGCACAAAGGTGGCTCACTGGGTCAGCAATGTCTGGGCCTTGTCCCCCAGGTCTGGGCAAGCCAAGACAGGCTTTTTCTCAGAAACTTCCCCAGATTTGTCCTTTGTTCTCTGCATAAAGAAATGTATTACATTGAAGCTAATGAGCGAAGTAAGGATTCACATATTGCCAACATGATTAGATGCCTCATGGTCCCAGAAAGCCACGGCTTCAATTCCAGGTGTGCTGCAACAAAGATGAAGATGAGAAGAGATGGTTGGTGTTATCCAGGTGGAGCACGCAAGGGTCTTAGTTAAATCAGCTTTAAGGATACTGTGCAAAGGCCATATCATTATAGTTTTTTAAATACCTCAGAACATTACTGTTCATCTTCCCAGAAAGCAGTGACACCTGTGGACAGTAGTTCCCTGTTCTGCCTTTCTATCTCCTCTATCTCTGTCTCTCCCCTCTTCCCCTTTCCTTTTCCTTCTCTCTGAAAGACGACAAAAAAAGTTGGATGATTTATCTAGGCCTTTCTGGCATATTGGCCATCTTAGTTCCATTTCTAGTGTTGGAAGACCTGTTTTGTGGTAATTTCAGTTTCTCTTCAATTCAATTTACCATGTCATTGGATGCACATTCTTATCCTTCAGATGGACATTTATCTAGAATGGAATTCCCTTCCTAAACCTAACTCAAAACATCAACAAGGATGTTGTCATTTTTGATTGCTAATAACTACAGAGTTCTCAAAATCCTTTTTTAATTTTGCCTTTCAGTAGTCAAATGCACTAATATATTCCTTCTGCTTTTCACAAATTTGCTGTTGTAGAGAGCAGCTACAAATATAAAGGCTGGGTGAGGCCTATATAGGGTCGCAGAGGATTTTAGACAACAAAGTGCAAAGGTCTACAGAGTTATTTCTGTCCTCTTTTGTTTTGCCTGTGTCTGTGCATGCCAGAAATCCCTGCAAGGGACTTCTTAATCTCTCTGCAGGAGGACACACAGTATGTTCACACACCCACAGCACATGGAGGCATGTATGCTTGCTTTACTCCTGGTCTTCTGCTGTCAGTTTGTGTAACTGGAAAAGAGAAATTCAATATTTTTATTACACAGTGGTGGCAGAAAGTGGCGTGTGAAAACTTCAGAGAAGGCCAGAATTAACCAGTTTAGGGAGTCATCTCAGTCCTTCTTTTGTTTCTGAAGTAGCTGCTGACCAGTAAACAGAAAACACACCAGCTGGACCTAAACCAGCCCAGAAAGATGAGAAACAGCAAAGTGATTATGTTTGCCATGCATGTAGTTAGTGTAACTGAAAATAAAAGCTAGCAAGTGTTTGGGAAAGAAGGACAATTCACTTAGTGCTGCACTAGAAGACTCATTCCCTTGCCAAGGGAAAAGTCTGTGATCTGTATAAAGTAACTTTCTGTATGTGTTGACCTGCTTCAGTAATCCTGGATAGAAGGGTGGAAATCCCAATGGCCTTGATGTCATATAAATTTTGTAAAAGTTGGTCTCTAGGAATATGAGAAGGAAGACAGAGTACTGTGTGTAAATGAAGGCAGAGAAGGGTCAGGTATTCTGTCTTCTGGTGAGCTCCCCAAAAGCTCAGGAGCAGAGTTAAGCTGGGCAGTTGGCACCCTGTCTCCTGTTCCAAACTAGCCAAGGCACACACTGCCCCTTGGCCTGCTGTCCACTCAAAAAAAAGAGCTCAGGGTCATGAGAGACACTCTCGGTCTTAGAGGGAGACCAAAGGAAAAGATTCATGTGGTAGAACTGGGAAGAAATGCATGAAAAATACATGGTTTCTACAGAAAGACCAATTTATTTAGATTTTTATTATATCAGACCAGAAAGGAAAAGCCAGCTGGTGAAAAAATGTGCCTATATTCTTGCTGCTTTTTTCAGCTTGAATGATTCTTGTTCCAGAGTATCACAGAGTTGTTAGGGAAATATGTAGGGTATAGCTTAGGTCTGTCTTCAAATTTGTTATACTAGGATAGTATTTCATGGAGAGCCTCTTCTGTGTTCTTGTGCTGAATTTCACAGTTGCTTTCCACCTTGAGCAAATACCCAGTTCTTGTTTCCATGCATAACTAACAGATCTGAAGACAGAATTATTTAATACAGATCCCAATTGTTATGATTTTAAATTCTCTTTATGGCCGTGTAGAATCACTGAAATGCTTTAAAGCTTCACTCCTATTAGAACTTTATCCACCAGAGGCTGATATGTTTTCTATCCTGTGCTGTCACACATGCCAATGTAGGTGAAAATGCAATTGCACCATTTAAGTGTTCTCAGAAGCACAAATTATTAAAATTGTTACAGAAAATCTTTAAATACTTTTAGGGAATAATTAGCCTTTGTGTAAATGATGAGGGGCTTACATCCTGTGGCTTGAGACTAGGAAGCTGGACTTATCATTTTACTTTGAAAAACTCATAGACTGCAAGGATGGTAAAGCTTTTTTGTGACAAACCCAAACAGTTTTTTATTCCAGCAGAAATTATGAGGTAGATATTTGACTGTCATTGTTGCCTTTGCACATGCTGAAGAGAAACACTGTAATGTGTTCCCCAGAGAAGTTGTTCATACAAAGAGCACAGGATAAATTACACACGATAGAGGCCAGTGAAAGTAACCTGTGTAGAATTGGTTGCTTGTAAAACAAAGGTCAACTGTGATAGCAGAGCCAATGCAGTCAGCCATGCAGGCTGGTGCTGCAGTATGTTATGCTGACATGTCAATGTAAAGAAAATAAAAACTGCACAAAAAAAATTAATTTCACTATATTAACGCTCTAAAATCCAGCTGTTCAGTTCCACATTGAACACATTATCAATTGCATTTGTAGATGAGCTTCCTTGTAGATTGAAAGGTTTAATGTAAGAGGGGAAATGTGCGCACTCATTTCATAAAGGTGAGCTTGCTTACTTTTCACCTGTGCGCTCAGAAAATAGCACTGTTGTGAATAAATCATGTCCTTTCCCTTTTCATGTCAGAAATACTGTGAACTGCAGCAGGAGCTACTGTTTCCTCCTCAGACACCACATTCTCACACTGGAAGAAGCAGCTTCCTGCTGACAGTAAATCAAGCTGTTCTCTACTTTGTCTCCCAAGTACAGTCAGCATGAGCTCAGCTGTGTAGTCTGCCTAGTTACTGAACAGTCGAGAGGGTACAAGGAAATTTTATTTGTCAAGGCAAACTTCTGATTTGGTGCTGAACTCTAGAAAGAGCAAACAAAAGTTGAATGGAGAAAGCTCTGTCTTAAAATTAAATTTCTTTCATGTGACTTCTTGGGCAGAGAAGATGTCTGAAATGGGCTGTAAACTACAAGAGGCTTAGAGACTGTTTGGCTCTTCTGCTTCACCACAGTATGGTCACAAGCTTTCCTTGCAGTCAGCTGCTATACACTCATAATTTCTGACACTGGTGCAATTTATTTATACTCCTAAATTCCATTTGGGCTGGGGATAAGACTGTAGCTTCTGATAGCTTTTTTGTAAAAACATATAGGCCAGGTTTTCTCCTCTGACCCATCTAAATCTTTAGCAGCCTGCATTTTATTTAAAAGATAAGGCTTACCTCTGTATTTGAATAAGTATTTCAAACACCTTTGAGAAAGCAAAAAGCTATCTCTCTGCAATTTAGCTATACAACCTTTCTGACATATTTTCATTTTCCTAAGGAGAAGTATTTTGCATAAGACATTGATATCATTCTTAAAACCAAAGCCATTAATACATTCAAACTTAACTAGTTTTCTTTTTTGACCTCTGACTATCTTATTGCAATGTTGGCAGCCTCAAAGGTTGACCTATTACACTAATTCTGTTGTAAAAAGTATATATAAGTTTCCTTTATTTAGATCCAACATCTAGGTTCACTGCAATAAAAGACTCTATAATAAAATAATCACTGAAGATATCAGGGAGTTTTTCAAGCATGTATTTAGGTCCTGTATTAATAGTTCATGTTCTGTTCTTTAATCTGGTTTTAACTGGGTGAAATACCACCATTTCAAATGACAGCGTATTAACTAATTAAGAAAATAAAAGACTAAGTAGAATTATATCACTGAACAGTAACTATGCTTGATAATGTTCAGTGTTTAAACTAGGGTAAGTATCTGCAAGCCAATAGTGAAGAAACTGTGAACAGAGACACCTATTGTAATGAAGACCATTGGTAGGGGAAGGAAGATAAATCATAATAACATGGACATCCTCTTGCAGAGAATGTGCATGTGGAACTAATAACAAACACCACTCAAACCAAAGCTTCTCGTGCTCTATGACACTGGCAATGCTTTGCCTTTCTTTTTTAAGGCCTTCTCCTGCTGTGGACTGTTCTGGATCACAGGGACAAATAAATGAATCGTCTGCCTTGGAAACATGGTTGAAGAGCTGTGGAATAAAAGCCAGTTATGTAGTCTCAGTCAATTCCCTTTTGACCTGTAGCTCAAAGGCACATCAGAAATGCAATTTAACTAATCTCATTAATAACCCATAACGTACACATCGGAGGGCAACTGTTATGCTAAACTACTTTGCATGAAATTGTAGGAGTTTTCCATAGTCTGAGTTCAGAAAGAAGTACTATTTTAGCCTGTTTGTCATATGTCGCTGATGTCAAATGTCTGGAAAAAGTATTTGGTGTAATGTGCCCAGTTTTCAAGATGCAAACATCTGACACAGGTGTGTTGGTTGTAATTAAGTCATAGAGCGTTCTGATGTGAAGGTGCCTCCCTCTTCGCAGGATTAGTTTCCATCTGTCCATCTACATAGATAAAATGTCTCTTGAGCATGTGTGAAGGCCACAATCAAATCTCAGTGAGATTTCTACTGGAATAAAAACATCATTCAGATCTACCTCTTAGAAATCTGCACAGGCAGATGGAAACAAACTAAGGTCTCTAAGCTGTTGCAACATTACTGCTGGAGAAAATGAAGAAAAGCTTTCCAGATGTGCCACTGCATCCCCTCTGAAGAGCATGCAGAAAGCCTCAATTGCATTTAAAACCAGGAGCAAAAGCACATGTCATAGTAATGAATGATTTTGTACAGCAAAGTACCTATCTCCACCAAATCCTGCTAAAAAAGACTTCTAACAAGGTAATTTACAGGCCTGGCCTAAGTGGGAAAATGCCTATTATAAAAGTCTGCACTGTCCTGGGTAAATTGGGAAAAGAGCAACTTTCAGGTAATGGCACATCTGGTATGGCAATGTGGTTTATAATTTCCTTTTTCAGATAATGCCATAATAACAAAACATGAACATGTCTAGTGGTTAGTCCCACATCTGCCTGACCTAAACATTCATCAATGAAAAAAAGATAATCCCTATGCTTTCTGTTTTCCTTAATGCTACTCAGATGGTAAATCACTCATTTAAGATAAATAAAATATGAACTTTATTATTGTCTCCTTGTTATTAAGCTTTTAGGATCTCTCATTTGATTTTGATGTTATTTCCAGAAGTCTGGAATTTTACTTACACATTCAAGAAGTCTTTCTGGTGAAAATTTACATTCACATGCAGTCATATGTACCATGGTTCTCACAGCAGAGAGATCTGGACTGCAATAGGGTAAGGAAATCCCAATGCCTATTGCAGCAATATCTGGATTGTCTGGTGTGTTTTCCCTTATGGGTATTATTACTCAGATTCATGCTTGGCATAAAATTTGACAATGTATTGTTGCCATACCCTCATCTCAAAATAATTCTATGTTCAAGAATTTTTTCTGTTGCTTCTATATAATGAGTCAGCAGTTGAATTATGTTTGTTTAATTTATGTCCAGCAAGAATGACTTGTTAGGCTATTTTCATAGCATCCTTTTGAACAGTATTCATTTTACAGAGGAGAATCACATTATTATTTTTGTTGCAAGAACATTAAAGGACATAATAAATTAGATCAGCCATGCCCAGCTAATTTCTGCATATAATCTGTAAAATTGGTCTTTAAAGTAATTTCAGGTCAGGATTGTATTTATTCAGATTAACAATGTCTTAAAGGGTATGGAAAATAAACTAATGTCAGCTCCTCCTATCCCAACAAATATTCTACCTCTGATGTGCAGTCTGTTTTTCCTGCTGGTAGTTTGCTGGGAGTGGGTATGGGAGGATGTTTGGAGAATGGAAATGTTATTACAAAGGCAAGCCATGACTCCAGAAGCCAGGGCTCCTAAAGCCAGTGGTGTTTGTGAGGGTTTCTCATGTTTATCATTCTGGCTGCACTTGTGTCTCCTGTCCATGACCCCTGCCAGTACAGTGCAGCTCTGACCCTTGAATCATGCTGCCTGTAAGCCTGTGGACTTCTGTTTTCCCTGTCTCACCAGTATGTCCCAGGTAGTGATAACAGCTATTTCACTGAGGCCAGATGGTGGCTCAGTCTCTGCAAAGGGCTTCCTCCCACAAGCAGGGATAGCAAACAAGGAGTTCCTCAAGAACTGCCCCATTATCACCAAGTGGTTTCTCTTCTTCCCTAACAATGTAATGCTACCCTCAGCACTAGTGCTGGCCTCCTGGAGAAGCAGCCTGTATCACCTGAAAGAAACCTTTATCCCATCTCAGCTGGGAATATGTTTTCTGAGCTACTAAGCTTTGGGGTCTTCTTGATCCTGCAGGTCAAGGCAGGAAATGTGTCGGGCTTCAGCTCTGTTGGGACAGCTCTGCTCTGCAGCTCAGCATTCCAGGCTGAGATGAGCACCTCGCCATTATCACCCCTCCCCGCCCCCCCCTTCATCTTTCTGCTGAGTGTGAGCTCCTACCAAGTGACTCCAGCCTGTCAGGAAATTCTTCGTCTTGCCCTCACCCTGCCATTGCAGCAGGTAAGGGTCTTGCTGGGCACTGGCATAGAGCGGGAGTAAGGAGCTGAGACCTCCTGACCTGGGGTTTGACTGGAGCAGTGCTCTGCACAGGGAGGAGGGCTGCCTTAGGGTGACTGCTGACAGCACCTCCTCATTGCTGTGGTGGGGATCACAGCCTCACAGGGCCACAAGACAGCTGAGGGTGGCAGGGGTGTCTGGAGGTCCTGCTCTAGTCCAGCCCCCCTGCTCCAGCAGGGTCAATGAGGGTCTGTTGCCCAGGTGAGATGTGGGTGAGCTGGATTTAATTGCAGAGAGAGTTTACATTAGACAGAGTCTGCAAACTCTCTGCAATTAAAGGCAGCTAGTGGCTCCAAGACTGCAGACAGTAATTATATGTAGTTTCTCACTTCCCCATCATATGAGAACTGATGCTGTGGGCTTGCAACAATAAGCCGTTGCTACTCCAAGAAGAGAGCTGATTTGTTTTCTCCTCTCCTAGGGTTGTTTGTAAGTAGTTTTTATCTGAAATGATTACAGAAGAGTGGAGTTTGAGCCATGGGATTTACTCTGCTAATGTGATTGATTTTAATTTCTCAAATTTAAATCTTAGTCAAGCTATTTACAATGCAATAACAACTGATCATTTTTGAAGTCCAGCTCCAAATTCAACAGTTTATTTAAGGAATCTAAAATTATTTATATGGATTTTTGTGTCTAAAATTAATTCTGTCTTTTTGAGAAAAGAAGTTTCAGAGACAATTTTAGATTAATTCTTTAGTCCTGAAAATTGTTTCAGTGGAAGTGGATAGCATTTAGATCATTGTACAAAGGCAAGTCTTTGAGCAATTTCTGAACACTTACAAAATCAGTACTTACAAAAATTTGAACTAAAATACTTTTATCAATGTTTAAGGATTAGTATGTAGTGTGTAGATATTCCAGGTAAAGGTGAGGGAGCCTTTCAGTGGTTTCCTCATGGACAAAAAAACTATCTGCCCTGGGCAGACAGGCACTGGGACAGTATTAATTTTATTGTGCTAGACTCTGGATCATTGTTTCACACATCAGCATCTGCCAGAAATTAAAACTAAAATTAATAAGTACGTTTATTTAAGGGATCTTTTGGAATTAAATAGATTACAATACTATACCTGTCACTTTTTTACCTCTTATGAGGCCAAAGTAAATCAGATACAATGACTTAAGGCACAAGACAGTGGAAAGAAACACATCTGGGTTCAGTGTCCATTAAGGACAGTTTTAAACAGTGTTCCCCTGCAGGACTGGCACTGTGTTAAGAAACTGTTCGGTACACCTGATTCTGTGCTGCTCACACTTTGATGTCTCCTCCTGGAAAAATGGTACTCAAAAACTTCTGGTACTCAAAAACTTCTCACCCAAGAATTCCCATAAAGTTCAGGAGAGCACCAAGGCTAGTGCTTCAGATGACTCAGACTCAGCAGACTGAACTTGCTTCTGTGCCACTTTATCCCAAACTTATGTGTCTTTCTCCTTACATCAGCAGTGAGCCTGGCTGCATCTGGAGACTTGTGCCCAGTTTTGGCTCCTTGGAACTGAGCAACCACTGACTTCATGGAAAAAGTCCAGCAGACACCACAGAGACAGAGATAGAGAAGGTGCTGGAGCACCTGGAAAGGGATGGAGAAAATTGCTCAGTGTGGAGACAGGAAAAGAGGAGACTTTTGTATGCCTTCAACTTATTTGCAGAGGAGAAACAGAAAGAGACAGACTCTTCTCTGAGGTAGAGAAGGACAGCACCAAAGACGCTTGCCAGAGACCAAAAGGGCCCCTTATTCCCCATAAAGATGCTTGACTGAGGAAGGGAGATACAGAGAAGCCACCACAGAAGGGATTTTCACTTCTGTGGAGCATCCCTGCTCTGCTGAACAAGTCCTGAGGCACCCTGGTTCAGCTGGCACTCCTTTAAGCATGGAGCTTAAAGGTGTGATGGGGAAAGTGGTGGATTCACAGACCTTCAGAGGTCTCATGTGAAAAAAGTATTCTATAATTCTATGTCACAGCTTTCTGAACACTGTTTCAGCTCATTTTCATGAAATATTCTCTGTGATCTGTTAGCATTCCAGAGCTAACAGGAGTAGTATTCACTGTGTTGGATGAATCTCCTTATCTTGGAGGACAAATACAGGCAATACAAGACAATTTGTTGTGAGGCTTCTTTGTCCTGAAGCTGTAGTATTGGTGACAATTGCCCTGGTGGCAGGCCACCAAGTGTATTGTACTGTACTGCCTGTTCCTCATGAAACTATGATACCTTGATTTATCCTGATTTCAAAAGTTAGTAACGTTTTAAAAAAGAGACTTTTTATGTGTCATGTTACAGCCAGGAAAATAAGCTGGGGTTCTTACAAGTAAAGCTTTGAGAAAGCCCTACAGGATTAAAGGGAGTCAGAGGCTTCTGCAAATCAAGTTAGATGATGGCTACTGTAAAGAGCTAAGGAAAACTCGTGGTAGAATCTGTAGTAGCAGCATCAGGTGCAAGCAGGTACAAGAAAAGACTAATGGCCTAATCCAGGGAGGAAAGTCACAGAAGAAGATGTTTATGAACATATTACTGGAGAAAACAAAACAAAATAAAAACCAGCTTAGCAAGGAACCTGAAGTCTAACACAGGTATATGCTTTCAGTTTATCACAAAGATGGAAAACTATCTGTTTGGCATGCTCAAATTATGAAGGTTTTCAGAGGAAAATTATCACAGAGCTATGAGACTATGTGTTTCCCTTTATAGATAGCTCTTCTAAGAAACAATGTGCAATTTATAGCAAGACATGGACTTTGGGATTATTTTCTGTTTTCTGGGTCTGAGCCTTGTATCACGTAACTTGCCCTGGCTTCCTTAGCAACAAAACATCAATGGGCAAGCTGAAAACAACTGAGCTGTGGTGTTTTCCTCATAAGAAGATAAAAAGACTGTCTTTGTATTCCTCTGGTATCCAGCTTCACAAATGCACCCATTGTTTCTGCTTGTTTTCTGCCTGTTGCACTAGAAATACTGAAAAAACAGTGCTGTAGTCTCAGAGCTGTACTTGGGAATCTAAGAACCCTCACACCTTAGGTCCAAACTTCTGCATGGCAAGTGTTTTTGTTATCTCTGGGGAACACCTTCATCCTTCTTTTAAAGTGTACTCAGCTCCCTAAAGGTCTGGCTGCTTCAGGAGCCAGAAATCCACCATCAACATCTCTTAGCACTCTAGTCTAAATATGATGCTGCACTGGTCACCATAGTAATACCCTGTCGCTCTGAGTCTTTCATGCATTTCTCATCATGCAAATACATTTCTCAATTTTCTTTTTTAAATCTGAACAGCAGCAAGCTAACCCACAAATGTCTTGGCATGAAAACACTATTAATCACTGACATTGCTTTTTAGGAGCCTGGCATCTTGTTTCATCCTGTGTTTGCAGTCTGCTCTTTGATATTAAAGCTGACTTGTAAGAAGGGAAGAAAGGTGGGATGAAAGCTTTACTGCCCTCCAACTCTTGCCCACTCAGGGCTGCAAAAGCTTATGGAGGTTCTATGCCACTGAAATAAACCTGCAGCCTGCAGATCCTCCCCCATGTGCTTGGAAATGTGGCACAGATGGAGCTGTACTGTCTGTGGGGATTACATACTGGGGAGAGTGGCTATGCACAAGAACCCTGTCAGTATTTAAACCCACTCACTGGAGGCTCATGGGGTGAGTGGGTAGAAAAGAACACCAAGAAGAGTTATGATATCCCAGTATTGGGCTGGGTCCTATCCTGAGCAGGAAAGCACAGATTGAGAGGTTTTCTTCTGACCAGAGAGAGAGAAGAACCTCTGGAGAACCACAGTGGAAATGGATTTCCTAGCACCTCTAGAAAGGCCATAATTGAGGCTGAAAAACAGATTTTTAATGGGCAAATGACAGGAAAAAATATTGAACTATGTATGTTTTCTGTTTGCACAGAATGCGAGTTACAACTCAGGGACCCAAAAGAATCAGATCACATCAAATGGAAGTAATTTCTGTCTTTTGCTACTGTTCTTTGCAGGGCTGCTTCTCCACAGCTCCTATTTTCAGGACACAGAAACTCCTCCATGCTGCGCCACTCAAAGGCTACACATACTACCAAATCAGGAAGTGCCATAAATCTTGGTTGAGATAATTTCTCCGCCTCAAAGGAGAATCATGCACTGTTTTGTATTCAGGAGAGTTTCAGGTTTTTCAGTGTCCATCTGGCATTAGACATGGGGCTAATGAGGAGGAATTACTTCTGAGGCCACTTACTCAAGTAAGGTATCTGAGCTCTCGCAGATTTTTTGATTGCTTTGCTTTTTTAATGATAGTTGAGCATTTTATGTCTTTCAGATAACATGGTAATTGAGCTGGTACTGTTGACCAAAGAGGCTGTTGTAATGAAGTCGTGGATGGTTGCTCAGTATGCAAATGTCATAATGACACTGAACTCCAGAAAGTGAAAAGCACCCGTATGGGAACTGTATGCTGTAGCATGCGACATATCTTAGAACTGCCCAGTGTTAAATGAGCCAAGCTGAATCTTTAAATAAATGGGTGTAGATTAACCACTGGAGTATTATCTTCAGTAATTGATTAAATTCTAACCCACAGCACTCAATAGAATTCTCTTTGGCAGAGATTTGGACTCCCCAGCAGAGCCCCCTCTCACTCTCACTCTCACTCTCACTCTCACTCTCACTCTCACTCTCACTCTCACTCTCACTCTCACCCAACCCACCCCAAAGTGAAAGATCGTCCTGTAGGAATCCACTGAGGGATTTGTTCATCTCTAAATGAGGAGCATAGAACAGCTGCAGCCCTGGATCAGATGGCCCCAATATAGTTCTCAGTCCATGACACAGCCTATTGAGCAGATTGACCACTTCATTAGACTGGAGATAAATGTGAAGATTTGACTCTCTCTTTACATAAAACAGAAATTAATTTAAATGTCTTAGTCATAAATTTAAATACAAAACTTTTTATCCACAAACCCAGTTAGTTGACAGTACTGGCTGGATCTGATTTCAGAGAGTGCTGGCTAAAGGAGCCATATAATTGGTGTTTGCCCTGTTAACTGCTCAGCTTCTCTGAAGTCCTTCACTGTCAGCCTAGTTTTTCTCCCAGGTTCACAGTGAGGACTAGCGCTCCAAAACCACCAAAACAGTGGCAATAAGGTAGCACTTGAGGTACAAATAAGGAATAAAAATGTTAAGAAAAAAATCCAGATTTCAAAGCAGGCTAGTACCATGGTTGGTATTTCAGAAGTCCTTGTAGTTCTATTTTTTATTCTCATAGAAACATGGCACACTTTCAATCAAGCCAAAAATTTTAGAGAACCTTAAAGGGATTTAAGAATGGAAGCAAGGCTCTAACTCAATTTTGCTTCTTATTTTAAAAAAATAAAATAATTTAAGGCCAATATATTTCAAAAGGGACCAAAGATATTGATTTAAGAAACCAAAATGAGATTCCTGACTTCCAGAGTGATTATGCAATGCTTCTTATACTGCACCTATTTAAAATACCCCAAATCATTAATCACTGGTGAGTAACATCATCTTCAGAGTTCATAGAAAGGATAAATGTTTGCTGTCCATGACTGGAAACCTTAGCAGACTGAGATTCATTAATCAGAAGTGCCTTTCTCTCAAGGAAAATGACAGCTTTTATAAATTTTATCTGTAGTTTTCCTACGTGTGGGTGATTTGGCTGACTCATTAATCTAGGCAGAGATTGTTAATCAGTGGATGACTGCTATGTGTGCCACAAAACCATGATTCAGATTTGCTCCTTTATGGGAATGCCTGACTGAAATAACAGTATGTCTTACATTAAGCAGTACCCTCTCATTTTGATTTTTGTTTTCCTAAGAAAAATGGTGTATATCTGTGTCCTCCAAAGCCTTGGTTTCCTTTGCCAATCTCAAAGACATTCAGCAATAAAGCGGTGACCTCAGTCTCTAGCTGTCACGAGGTTTATGATAGCAGGCGGCTGCGTCAAGAGACACTACATCACTGTAGCCCTCCTGATGAAAAGAGCTGCAGTCCTTACTAAACCTGGGAGGAAGAAGGGGTACAGAAGCCAGGCCCTCCCTTCCTTTGTTAGGGTCAGTGAGTGAATCATTGTGGGAAGCTCCTTTGTGGCCAATGCTGAAGGAGTTTTAGATATGCAATTACAGATCTCCAGCTGAAATGCTTGCCTTTTCTCCACTCAGAGAGCTGATTTATTTCTTTGGTTTTGAGGGAACTAGTTTTTCTACAGTTGTGTAGAAGAACTATCTGTGTGTGCAGTTACAAAATGGGACAGATAACTGTAGAAGTAAAGAGGTCTTAGAGGACATAGTTAGTATTCAAATCATAGGACTCTCCAGCGTAAACTACTGCAAAAAGTTATGTTAGTCATAAGCCTGAAAGCATTGCAGGCATTTGGTACACATTGCTGGACAAAAGCTAACTGCCTCAAATCAGAAATTCCTTTACTAAAGCTGTTTAAAATAAATATGCAAAAGCTCAACCCAGAAATTCCTGGGCTTTACAGTGGCTGCATTTTAGAAGGCCTGCATTCTAAATGTCTTTTCAAGACCTGATGTAAATTCACAACTTCAACTATATCTAGTTTGTCATACCTTGTTTTGAAAGTAAGAGGAATGCACTAGTGTCAATTTGAAAATACAATAAATCTAACAAGCCAGGTGGCTTTAAGTCATGGCACATATCCTTGAGACACTTGACATAACCTCAGGTCATACACCAAACAGAAGGGGGGACTCCCATTTCATTTTGCCTACCAATGCTTTCAAGGTTCCTGCAAAAGAGAAGTGTGTTTGCAGAATATCTGAAAGTGATAAATGGGGAATTGGCTTTTACTTACACTTATTAAATATTTTGTAAAACTTAAAAAAAACCAACCAAATCTAAACTTTGTATGCTCTCTCCTCCACTTTATCTCTTTGTCCTCTTTCTTCTCTCCTACACACTTTCAAAGTTTTGTTTTAATATTTTTCCTCCTTCTCTGCAGTATTTTCTCTTCCTTAGTATTAATTTGTGCTTACATTTTCTCTGTTTAATTTAGGTAGGAGATCTCAGGGTGCCTATATCCCAGCCTCCTTTCACTCCTCTATCACAGCCCATTGCTTTCCTCCTTGGCCACTCCTCCTCACTCCCTGCAGCCATTAATTTGACGGCCCTTGCAGTCCTTAAAATTTGCTACTTCCTCCTCAGTCTTCTGTGTTATTGTCTACTCCTTCTGTCTTGTTTGCCATCAGTGGCTGAAGCTCCAATGTACTTCTGACCTCTCTCCAGCTTTCCTACCTTCTTTCTAGTTAGCAAGAGCTCCTTATTTACCCACAGAGAAACCCAGACCAAATTTGTAGAGTTTTTCACTTGTGAAAAAGGTTTATGTGACAAGGTTTCAGTGGAGGGGCTGCAGGTAGACAGACCTTTGTGAGAAGAGGCCACTGCTGCTCCATGGTAGACACACCAGAGGGCACAGCTGAGCCCTTCTGCCGAAATAGTGGCACCTTAAGAAAAGGCAAAATAGAGGTGTGAGCAACAGCCCTGCAGACACCAAGAAAGGTGAAGAAGGAGGAAGAGGAAGTGCTCCAGATGCTGAGGCAGAGATTTCCCTGAAGCCCATGGTGAAGACCATGGTGGAGTAGGTGTGGGCCATGGGAGACACACAATGGAACAGTCTGTTCCTGAAGAACTGTGCTCTGTGGGGAAGGTTCATGCTGATCCCATGGTAGGAACCCTACAAAGAAGCAGGGGAACAGCGTATGGAGGATGGAACAACAGGTAGGAACCATTATGGCCCAAACACAAGTCTGTTCCCCATTCCTGTGTATGTCCCTCTGTGGCCTTAAGGTTCATGATTTTCACTAAGAAGTCCTCACAGATGTCAGTAGAAGCATTGATGCTTGTCTCCCTAGTCAGTAATAAATTGTCAGTAAGTCTTGTGGTTGTGGCAGTTTGTCCAGACTGCCTGTGGTGTAGCATGGTGTAACAGTCCTGGCTAAATTTCTTCAGTAACTTGATGGTTAGCATGTACACCTCTGGCTGATCAGCCCTGGGCTTCTGTACCACTTAGGAAAGCATTTGTTTTTCTTTTACATTATCTAGAATCTCACTTAGAACTGAGGCCTTGAAAGTGATTTTAATTTTTGTCCTTGTCCTGTGGGTTATAAACTGACCTATGACCAAGCATGTCCACTGAAAACTGTGTTGTCATTCAGAAAGACCAGAATGTGCTGACTCCCCACAACTGCATTCGAGGCTGAAGCTGAAGCATCCTTGAGTCTCTTGGAAATTCTACATGTTGGTGCAGGGGCAAGCAGAACTTACCAAAGCTCTTGCTGCAACCAATGTATTAAATAAATATTAATTTTTCTTCTTATCAAGTCATTGTACATGTCCAGATGAAAACAGAGTGGTATGCAAACCTCCTCCAAAGCAGAAATCAAACATGAGGAAAATAGGGATGAGACAGGAAGAAAGGAGAAACATTTGAAATAAGTTTCTTGAGGAGCACCAAGTGTGGTATTGCTTTGGAGGTATGCATTACTTACGGAGTGTTAGGCCTGATTTGTAATAATGTCTGTTTGAGTAGGAAACCTGTAGGAAACCTGCTCACCTGTAGGAAACCTGCTCACAACTTGTGTGTGGAACCACATTCTATCCAGCGCTGCAGACAGAAATTGTACAACTACTTAGTAAGTTAAACATAACCCCCTTCTGCCTTGGGCAAAAGTCTTCAAGATGGTGGGGATATGCAGGTGAAATATTGGTCACCCCTGCCTTCTTGCTGTCAATCCTGCTTCTGTAGAGGAGATGATTTCCTCCTTACCAGGGCTGGCCAACTGACATGGCCATTTGCTTCTGGTCACCAGTTACTAACTGTGTTGACACAAGCTAGGAAGCTGGTCAATATTGTTTCCATGGCTACTGAGTAAGTACAGAGGTTTATAACAATTAAAGAATTTTGTCAGGAGAACAACTTTTTAGAAGTTTTGTATACTTAGACATAACCTTGAACTGAACCTATGAAGAGATGAACTTTATCCCAACCAAATCTAGGACATTTGTCTCCTATATATAGACAGCTTTGTTATGTATCTAAATGTTTGAAGTATTACTGTAACTAAATGGTGTTTAATACTTTCAATAGCATTTATTTTGTTTTCATTCTGCATTTCTGTTTCATTTTCTTGATGGATTAGGTGATGTATGGGTTGCTAAATACATAATATTTCTTCGTGATAGCTGTTTTCCCCTCATCCTTAGTAGACTGTAGCATTTTCTGATTTGCAAGTAAAGTGGGAGCCACTTTTTCTTTGTGAAATGGTAAAATTGGTGCAATTTCTACCTCTTGCCTGAGCTCAGGTAAAGAAATAATTTCTGATGCTCTGGTGAACCATTCTTCCTCTTAGAAGTGACTATTATTAATTGTAATATTCTGAAGGCAGTGCTGCAATCACAAATCCTGTTTACCTGCCCAACAATCCTGCAAAATTCCAAGGATAATATTAATCTCTGGCCCACATTTTTTGCTGAGTCCTTAAAATAGAAATGCTTTCAAAATTTTGCCTAGAACAAAAATGGCATGCTGAATGAGTGACACTGATTTGACTGTTAAGGTTCAAGATGGAGGCAATATATTGTTATAATTGCCATCATATTGTTAGACCTAAGAATCCAGAATCTCTCTATCTCTGTCTTCCAGAAGTTCCTAACCTATATGTACTTGTGATGATATGCAAACAATTTCAGAGTAGTGTTCTGCTACAACAGACAGCCTTTTCCCTCATGTTGACCTAGAAAAGCTCGGAAACCTTTGATCAGACATGATGAATAAAAGATCAGTCATTCTTTCTCCTCCTCATCTAGCCGAGAGGTAGAGGCACAGAAGTAGTAGAGACAGGATGATAGAGGAGATCCATGCAAACAGTGAAATTTCAATTCAAGTGTGCCTCAATTGCTGCTTTGCTGTTTCTTTGCTGGGGAGAGATTGTCCTTCCCTTGTAGGGCTCCACTTGACTACCTTAAATGAAAATCTTAAATGCTCAAACGTGACGGATTGTTTTGTCTCTGCAAAAAAACAGCACAGATTTCTCTCTGCTGGGGTGAGGACTTCCTCTTGCTCCCTGTCTTCCCTGCCAAATTCCCAGAGGCAAGAGGGTTCAGGGAAGGCTCAAACTTTGAAGGACTTTTTGTTGCACAGAGTTCATGGGATGACTAGACCTTGTCCTTAATTGCCTCTCACTTGTCCCTGTGTTCTCAGCTATTGTTGCTTTTAGAGAAAAAGGAAAAGTACCATGCAGTATCAGATGATGGAGAACTGGAGGAACCATGTAAAGATTTATAGTATAAATATATATAATATAAATATATATATATAATCATAAAGGTTCTATGATTGTAAAGAGGAATACAGTCCACTTTCAGTGGACTTTCAGTCCAATTCAGTGTCAATATCTACAAGAGATTTGCCTTCAATCTGAGATATCAAAGACTGTCTTTGGACAATTATCCCACAAAATTGTATCAGTATCTCATCCAAAAGAAATAGCTACTTTAGGGACTTTCACTCACCATTAAACATTTCTCTTTGTCCTAGGTTCTAACTGTTCCTCTTTCCTGGTATAAACTCTTCCAGGTATATATCACAGAAGCAGGAAACTTGTTCCCCTGTGAGACAGGGTCACAAAGATCAACCAGAAAAAACTGATTTACAGTAAAGTGCCTTGCAAAGGTGGTTATTTTTCACTGAGTCACATTATCTAACTGAATGTTAAATTATAAAAGGTAGTTCCTAGGTGTGGGTACAGTTCTTGAAAGGTCCAGGTCACTAGCAATCTGGTTTAATCAAACAGCTTCAGACATCCTGTTTGCCCTTCATATATACACACATTTGAATCCTTTCCAGTCCTGGGTGTCTCTGCCTAAAGTTAAGTAGCTCACATTCTTCTGTGGAGCTTCATGGTAACTAGGTGGTGGTGTTAGTAGTTCCTGCTTTAATAAAGGCTGTGAGAATCACCTATGTAATTCAGACACAGATATTTCAAGGAATAGTTTGTGTCACTTAGCACAGAAGGTCTCATGCAGAATCTCTGTAGCTCTTTCAACACAGTCACAATGGAAAGTCCAATCAAGTCCTGTCTAAAGCTGCTCAGGACATGAGTTCCCCCTGTGCCTGCAGGTGCAGCCTGTTCTTGCCATACTCAAGTCCAGCCATCTGATGCAGCTTATCATAAGATAACTTTTTCATAATGGGCTGTTACTATTAATTCAGAGGGTGGTGGCTGTTTGTGGCTGTGGCTGGCACAGTATGAATACGCTAGATTCCCAAATGGATATGATCAGAAGATGAACATATGAATTCCTGAAGTCTTGATGGCAGTAAATGATTATTTTTGAGCCTTTTTTACTCCCTATGTCTCTCTCCTGGTTCCTAGATTAACAGCATATTTCACCTCAAAAGTTGCAGCAGCATCTGGAAACATTTGCACTCCAGTACATCTGCTATTGTCACTGATCTGACAAACTAGCATATCATCATGTAACCTGTCATTTTTTCTGTCACAAGACACCTGATCATAAATTTATAAATCCTACAGTGGACTTTCCTAACTATATGTCCAATTCCATATGGATGAATTACCAGGTGGCCACATTTATAGGGAGAAGTGTTTTGCACCAGCATACTGGCCATGTCCACCTACTTTCAAAATAATTCTTTAATCTCTAGTAATACCATTGTGAAAAAATGGTGTAGAGAAGCCTTGTAGAGAATTGGAAAGCTTAGGAGGGAAAGTCCAAGGATGCTCAGGACGGGTTTAAAAAGGAGATTGTTAAAGGCCTCAGGCATCCACATACCTTGCTGAAGATCTATATGTGGGATCTATGAAGATCTATATCATATAGCTGAAGGGCTGTATGTATTTTCCCATGGAACAAAGTATTTGCACTTCAGCATAAAAGACAATAGGTGATATGGATCAGGATCAGCCAGGATGCCATTGGTTGTCTACGCCACCTGGGCACAGTCCTGGCTCATGTTCAGCCTGCAGTCAACCAGCACCTCCAGGTCCTTTTCCATCTGGCAGTTTTCCAGCCACTCTTCCTCAAGCCTGTGGCACTGCATGGGGTTGTTGTAACCCAAGGGCAGGACCCAACACTTCACCTTGTTGAACCTCATACAGTTGGCCTGAGCCTATCGATACAGCTTGTCCAGATCCTTCTGCAGAGCCTTCCTGTCCAGCAGCAGTTCAACACCTCTGCTTGGTTTGGTGTCATCTACAGGCTGACTGAAGGGGGCACTTGTTCCCTCGTCTAAATCATCAATAAAGATGTTAAACAAGAGTGGCCTCAATACTGAGCCCTGTGGAAAAGTACTTCCAACCATCTACCAGCTGAATGTAACTCCATTTGCCAGCACTCTCTTGGTCTGTCTTTTCAGCCAGATATTTACCTAGCCAAGAGTACACCAATCCAAGCCATGAACGCTGTGGGAAGACAGCGCCAAAGGCTTTGCCAAAATTCACAGAGACAACATCCACAGCCTTTCTCTCATCCACTAAGTGGGTCATCCTGTTACAGGAGGAGACCAGGTTGGTCAAGCAGGACCTGCCTTTCCTAAACCTTTGCTGGCTGGGCCTGATCCCCTGGTTGTCCTGTACATGCTGCATAATGGCATTCGGCACGGTCTGCTCCATGTGCTTCCCTGGCACCACTGGCAGACTGGCAGGCCTGTAGTTCCCTGGATTGTCTCTCCAGCCTGTCTTGTAGATGGGTGTCATGCTGACTAACTTCTGGTCACCTGGGACCTCCCTGTTTAGTCAGGCCCACTGGTAAATGATGGAAAGTCCCTCTGTGAGCTTTTCCACTAACTCCCTCACTACCCTTGGGTGGATCCCATCTGTCCCCATAAACTTACGTGTATATAAGTGGTAAATCAGCACATGCTGGATACTCAAGAAAAAAATAGTTTTATCTCTTTTTCTAAATGTTTATTTCTCCTGTAGCCTGCTTCAGTTTACAGATTTTACTTGTGGTTTATCACCTCTGCTTTTGATTTTGTACAGGTTGTGTGGAAGTGTTTCTGAAACTCAATTGCTGGAATTTAAGTATTGATGTTTGTGGTTTGTACATGTGTAGTCAATCAAAAGCAGTGAGCAGTGTTCTCATCAATGTTCAGTCTGGAATAGAAGAGCCAAATTAAAACTGATGGTCATGAAGAAGTCAGGAAGGTAAGCACCAGTCAGGAAGGTAACTTCGTCCTCAGTTGTAATGCAGTAACTATGGATGACAGTCACAGGGACAACACACTACATTGCACAGTGCAGTAGGCTGCTGATAACTTTCCTCTTACTGGAGCAAGCTCCAGGTTCTGAGAACAGAATATACAAGATGCAGAATTCCTGGGACCTGAGCAAGATTTTCTGTTTTGAATGCTTCTCCCTGCTGCCCCCTGCCCTCAGTATAAATTTCATCATTTAAAGGTAAGCATATTGCTAAAGCTTTTGTGTTTAAAACCCAGATCACTGAAGGGATCTAAGCTGTATTTATGTAAGTAATTAGTGGCAAAAATTCTCTTTTTTTGAGTCACTGAATCCCTCACTATTGTCACTCTTCTATCTAATTATCATCTTTGAAGCATTAAGAGGTTTTCTGGTGAGGAAGACCTCATTACCAGAAGTTTCTAATTGGTAGCTAACTGTTACATGCTCTGGCAAGAGCATTAATCTTCCACTTACCAGTGGGAATATTTTTAAGACTACAGATACTTAAATGGCTGGTATTTGTTTTTTCCTCTTTTACAAATGATTGCTGAATCTGATTGTCTCATACAGTTGAGTGGATTTGGCTAGAGAATGAACTTGATTTATCTGACTTTGAGACCAGAGAGAAAATGAAGGAATTTTTTTTTTCCATGGGAAATGGAGGACCTTGAAAGCCAAGTAAGAGTGACAATTGTAGCACTCAAGAGGGTTGGAATAACTGAAGGTATAGTTAAATATCTATCACTTGGGTTTAAACCTCCTGAGTTTTATAGTATCCTTAAATCATAAAAAAAATATATGCAGATCAGTTTAGGAATAAAACTGTTCAGCTAGAGACTGAGAGAATGCTTTATCAATTCTTTAGCAAGGACAACAGGGAGAAAGAAATCAACTTGTCAAACCCCAAATATTAAAGGTTATGGAAAGAAACAAGAATTTCCTACAATTTTATAGATGCAGGAGTTGCATAACAATTATGGAGCTAAAAATTTATGGATTATACTTATGCTCTATAGGTACATCTATAACAAAATGCTGAACCATATTTCAGAATGTCTGAATTTGGGGAGCAGTGAACCTCCAGCCTCTTGCCAAGTCAGTTTGCTGTTTGATTGGCCTGTTGCTTATGCATCTGTGTCCAAAGGGGGTGGCAGTTCATAGGTCCTCCTGTAAAGGACCTCTAGGTCTTTATTTTTAGATAAGAGGATTAATTGACCAAGTCTTGAATACAGAAGGTAGCTGTGGTGAAATTGACATTCAAAAGACAGTTTTCCATGGTTCCTGGGCAAGACTGAAGTTATCATGCAGTCCTTAGGGTGACCATGCAGAATCTAAAAGGTAAGAATGGCAGTGCTTGGTCTGGTGATAACTAAAGAAGCGACACTGCTGCTCTACCTTTTCCTCCTTTGTGCAGGGAGATTGTCCTGATTGATCTCTAAAGGCACCTTCCAACCTCACACATTCTGTGTGTGTCTTCTGACAATGCCAAGTTCTTACAGACTAATCATTAGAATATGGTACTTAAATAATTTGTGCCTGGTACATCTGTGTGCAAGACATAAACTGTTGAATGATTGAGCTCTTTGGTTTTAGGCTGCAAGATTTTTGAGCCCAGCTCTGAGATCTTCAGTTTCTCCATGATTCTCAGGGACTAAAGTGAAGCTGTAGTTTTCTAAATTATCTTTCTTACTATTTTCAAAGACAGGTGAAATATTTACTATTCTCCAGTACTGGGGGACTTAACAGGTCACCATGATCTCAAAATGGTAATAGCTGGGGAGTAGCCTTGCAATGTCATCACCAGACTCTCTCAGCACTTGCTGATGCAGAGTCTCATTCACAGGCCTACAGAGGCAGTGTAGCTCTCATTCTCTGAGAAACTACCGGGAATATTAGTTATCAATGTTACTGTTTCTAAATACTTTATCATAGCAAGTCTTAAATTAGAGTAATTTTGTCCTTTACTTTCTGACTTTGTGATTTATTTATTTGCTACTTTTTTGTTTCATTTATAAAAATGTGTTGCTTCGCTGTGTTTCTAGTAATTTCTTTGTTTATACCATTACTAATAACATGCTCATGCTGACCAATTGCTTTTCACTGTTAGAAGACCTAAAGAAGATAAAAAACTTTTTTAATCTAAGATGTTTGGGGTTTTTCTCTTTCAAGAGGTTCCCAGATTCTGTTCCATCATCTGTTTTAGCTAGGAAAGTTTCTGGAAGATAGAGATTCAATTTACCCATGCTCACATCATGCTCTTATTTGGGTGAAAACTGTGAAGACTAATACATGTAAAGCTAACTTCAAGACTCCTTTAAATGCAGTTTCTAGTTCTCGTCAAGTCACTCTCTGAAATTCTGTAGTTTGACCATGGCTCACTGACTGCGTTGCAAACCAGAAGTTTAAATTCTCTTCTAATATCCATTGTTACAGTTCAGAAAAGGCACTGTAGTGGTGATATTAGATACTGTAGTCAATGGAAAAGCTTTCAGATACAGAGTGGTTAACACACACTTTAATGGTATTGCCAAAGGCATTAGAATGGATGTTAGGGGATGACTGTCTGTGCTCTGAGGGTCACAAATCTTGTCATACTGGGTATATTACAGCAGATTATTTTGGTAGGCATGGCCATATAATCTTGCTTAAGGTGCCATCTTCTAAAAACCTCCTATAGTAAGAGAAAGTCAACACCTATACACCATGGCCTTAATGGTTTTCCCAGTTTGCAGTCTTGGTCTGGAAACACTAGGAAAAAACAAAAAACAAGCCAAATAAACAAGTAGAGCAGGCATACAGATTATAATTCCATGCACATTCTTATAGTTTGTTACTTTTGCTTCTGGCTACACGAACCCCAGTTCCAGGGGTCACATAGGAAGCCCCATTACTTTCTACAACACACAACAAAGGCCCATACAAAGTAATTTGTGCTTAAACTGGAAACAGAATTTGTATTTCAGATAGACAAGATGCACGCATGTAACTACATAACCCTTGAACTGAAACAAACCAAATCTAAAATGCTGACATATTTTCCATTAACTCAGTCTTAGCATCTGGAAAACATAGCTCCCAGAGCCAAGCACAGCCCCTGTCTTGGCACACAATAAAAGCTCAGTAGTTTGTAGAACATGGAGGGCTTGTGCCATATCAGATAGCCCATTTCCAATGGCATTTTTGGACAAGGTGGATGATTTTCTCATGGCTTGTTCTTTGTTGATAAGAAAGAAAGAAAGAAAGAGAGAGAGAACAAAAAAGAGAAAGAAAGGAAAGAAAGGAAAGAAAGGAAAGGAAGGAAAGGAAGGAAAGGAAGGAAGGAAAGGAAGGAAGGAAAGGAAGGAAGGAAAGGAAGGAAGGAAAGGAAGGAAGGAAGGAAGGAAGGAAGGAAGGAAGGAAGGAAGGAAGGAAGGAAGGAAGGAAGGAAGGAAGGAAGGAAGGAAGAAAAGAAAGAAAGAAAGAAAGAAAGAAAGAAAAAGAAAGAAAGAAAGAAAAAGAAAAGGAATTATGCAGGTATTTTAAAGGATTACATTCAAAATATATGCTTATTTGAGAAGGTAAAGATTGGTTTAGTGTCTTTAGACAGGTAAATTTTTAAGTACTTGTATTTGCAAGTTAAATGTTCAGCTGTTTAGTGCAAACTTAAACATGGCATGGGCTTCCCAAGCTTTATGCATGCACTTTGACCTCACACCTTCAGGAAGACAGCGTCTTTATCATTTTATCAGGCAGGAGTGTTTTGAGTCACCCATAGTTTGATACCAGTGTGTCTTGTGACCAGCACTCGTATTAAAGTTTCTCCTTCCACACAGCTCCTACTCAAGTTTCCACTCTCATAGGTTGAAATGACACCTATGCACTTTGGAGGAAAACCTTTCAGAGAGAAGAGGCGGCTTGGAGCAATGCACATCCTACCTAAAAACCAAGTATCTTTGCTGCTCTCACCTTCCTGCTGACAAGTGGCATGGATTTTTCCAGGCTGGGCAGCCAGCCTCTACTCCTTCCTCTACTCTGTGCTGGTGTGGCCTCACCTTGAGCACTATGTACAGTTCCCGGCACCTCAATGCAAGATAGGCATTGAGCCATTAATGTCCAAAGAAAGGCAATGGAGACAGCTAAGGGCTTTGAGGAGAAGCCATTCAGGCAGTGGCTGAGGTCAGTGGGTCTGTTCTGCCTGGAGGAGACTGAGGGGGGACTGGAATTTTCAACATCCTCCCCGGGGGAGGCAGACGGGCACCGATCTCTGCTCTGTGGTGACCAGCGACAGGACCCGAGGGAATGGCCTGAGCTTGTGTCGGAGGTGCTTTAGGTTAGCTATTAGGAAAAGGCTCTTCACCCAGTGGGTGGCTGGGCACTGGAACAGGCTCCCCAGGGTAGTGGTCACAGCACCACAGCACTGACAGAGCTCAAGACACGTTCGGACAACGCTCTCAGGCACATGGTGTCATTCTTAGGGGTGTCCTGTGCAAGGCCGGCCTCGACGATGCTGATGGCTCCCTTCCCACTCAGCGTAATCCGCGTTTCTGCGACCGGTCCACGGCCCCGGCCCAGGCCTGCCGGGGGCTCCAGCCCCCCTTTATCCGGCCCCGCTGCCCGGGGGAGGGAGGGACAGAGGGAGGGAGAGAGGGAGGGGGCGACCGGCGCCGTGCCCGGGTGAGCACCTCGCGCGCATGCGCCGCGAGCGCGGCGCCCCCGCTCGGCTCCGCTCGGGCCGCACTCGGCTATTTCCGCCTCTTTGTTTTAAACTCCGGGCCGAGCCCTTTAAATCACCCTTTTTTTTCTTTTTAAAATTTTCTTGGGAAGGGGAAGAGGGGCCGGCGTTTCCCTCCGCCTCGCGTTTCCGACTCTTTTGGTCTCTGCCCTGCCGTGGCGCCCGGAGAAGGACGGGCCGGGGAGCGGAGGGTCGGCGGCGGCGGGGGGAGCCCCCGCTGTAGCCCCGAGCGGCGGCCGCGCCCCCCGCCCCCCGTCAGGTCAGTGCGGGGCCGGGGGGGGGGTCCCGGCCTTGCCCGGCCGAGGGGCTGGAGGGCGGCCGAGGGGCTCGGGGGCGGGGCGGGGTGGGCCCGCCCGTCTGCGGGGTGTTTGCGGTGTGGGCTGCGGGGTGAGAGGAGGAGGTGCGGAGGGTGCGGGCCGGGGCTGTGGGGGCCGCGCTAGAACTTTCGGGGCGGGCGTGGGGTGGTCACAGGCGAGGTCGGGGTTCTGTGGGGTTCCTCTCCCGAAACTGTCAGGGAGTCTCGGTGGGCCGGGGGAGCGTCTGTCCCTGTCCTGCTGCGTGTGCCCAGTTTTGGGGGAAGGTGTGGGGAAAGGAAGCCCCCGCACCCCCCGCCCCACCCGTTCCTACCCCCGGGAGGAGTTGCCGGTTGTGTGGAGGGGCCTGGGCAGGGGACAGAACCCACGGCTTGGGGAGAAAGGGTGTCTTTGAGTGGAGGGGTGAAGATGGCGTTTCCAGTAAGGTGGAGGTAGAGGGGACGCGTCCCTTGGGTGTGCGACTTCAGCCGTGCAGGTATGTGGCTCCAGTGCTGTGTGTGTGGGATACGAAGTCCTGAGAAATAGGAAATTAATTGATATTCATAGGTAAAGTACAGGGGCTTGAATTATTTTACCGTCTAAGGACAAATATACATTTACATGCATGTGCGTGCACACACACACACACATATATGTATACATGTGTATATATTCGGTATTAAGAAATTTACAAAGTTTTCTAAATCACTGAGTTGTAGCTAGTAACTTGTGTCACATTTGGCCTCTTATGTTGGTCCCTTTTAGCCTGGAAGTGTTGGGTGCTACTTCAGTGTCCTGTGGAAAGTTTTGCATGTCCCAAAGTTAGTAAGGTTCAAAGGAAGTTTGATTATTGTGGGTTATCAAGTACTCGGATATTCTTTTGCTACTTCACCTATTTGCAATTTTGCAATTTGTCCTTTTTTTTTTTTTTCCTTCCCGGTTACAAAACTGTTTGTGCAGGCTTTCTGTCAGATCAGTTTAGACTCTTCCTGCTTTTTGTATGAAGTACATGCCTCTGAGAAACCAGTTCAAGAAATTCTGGTTTATTACCCTTGCATCTTCTGGAATGTTCTTAAAATATTGTCTTTGGTATTTTTCAAAGTAATACTTTGTATTTTCTTCCAGAGTTTCACAGAGTAATTAAGTTTGTGGATGAAAAGCTTTGAATTAAAAAAAAAAAAAGTTGAGATGAGCCTTTATGTTTACGGAGCATCCCATGTATGTGTCCTCCATTCCTTCCCGATTGGTTTTGTTTATACAGAATGAACCATTATGCATATGATATATACATTGTAAAGAGTTGTTTTAATTCTAGGTAGTGTGCTGTTTCCAAATTGTTATTAGTTATTTTCGGGTGGGATACTTGAGAAGTTTTGTGTTCATTCTTTTAGTGGCAAATTAGATCAGAATCTCAACTGGCACACTCATCATGTGTCTCATAAAGGTGCTCTGAAATTCATAAAATTGTTTGGTAACAAGGGGAACAGAAACAGAAACTTTGTACCCTTTCAGTAGCTTTGCTATTTCTTTTGAAGCTATACTTGAAGACAGTTTATAATGTGTTTAAGGGAATAAAGAAGCTCTGCTCCACCCAAGATACTTGGTGAAAATGCATAGGGTGCGTTAGAGGAGGGTCAGGTGGCTTTCTAGGGATGCATAGGTGCACAGTGACAGCTTGGAAATAAAGCATTTCATAAACCACTTTTTTAGGAAAATCTACTGGATTTTTTTTCTGTGGGCTGATCTGTCTGCTTTGATCTTGTTACTCCACTGTCACTATAGAAAATCAAGACTGAACTCTTGTAAATGTTATAATAAAGTCGACTTAGAGTTTGTAATTATTCTAGCCTAATACTAATGCCAGGAATGACAGAAATTAATTACTATGGTATGAAAGATTTCTGCTACTAAGAGACTGTTAAGTACAGCATTTAGTTGCTGCAGCTGTCCTGCTCTTACATCTGTCTACTTATGTGATTTAGAGGAGGTCATCTCAAAGCTTTATATTTGAGATGCAGGTAAGTTTACTTGTCAAGAACCCTTCTACACTTACTTTAATAGCTTTCGTTTCTTTTTTTCCCATATGGCCATTTAATCTAGGTAGTGTGGCCTTTTTAGCATTTGTCATGTAATGAACTCCCAGGACGGAAATAATTCTGAACTAAATTCCTGGACTCATTGAGCAATGCTGTGAGAAGAAATTGAAGCATTTCCTTTGAAACTCTTAAAATGGAGTTACTAAGCTCTAAGCTACAAAGTTGATTTGGGCATGGTGTTTTGAAAAACATGCATGTCAATAGCATTTCACTGTGCACTACTGTCTTGAATTATGATACCAGTTTGCAAGGAAATGTAAGGATATCTTGTATTTTATAAAAAAATATGTTGTCTACTTCTTGCTTTGGAACAACTGTCATTTGGTACATGTGTGCAGTTACTCAGTAGTTACTAAGTGGAAGCTTGTTTTGATAGTAGTGTTTGGAGATGCAATTGACTTAAGACTCAGCATTCCCGAGAGTTCATTAATCTAAACTCTGGTCTCTTTTTGTCAGTGCTACTAAAGATGTTTAATGATGTTTGAAACTTCTCTGATTTTCTGGTTAGGTTTGCTGTCATATTTAAAGGATATGTGGAGGAAAACCTTCTCAAGGCAGTTTGACTGCAGTAGGTTAGAAGCCAGGTAGAAGGTGCCCATGTCTTTTAGCTTACACAAGACTTACTTGAAGCTCTGTCTTGAAGTAGTTTTGTTTTTCTTACACCTTTTTAAAATACAAGCTTGCTGTATTAGACTGCAAGTTTAACAGTGAAAACCTTACATGCAGTACAAGAGAAAAGAGAAGCCAGTGATTCTGTGTTAAAACCAATCTTGGCTATTGTTGTATGTGACAGTTTCATTGCTAACTGAAGAAACACTGTAAATAGTGGTTTGTTCTGTAATTGCTCTGAAGAGTCTAATGAAAACTCTGCTGCTTTTATCAAAATTCATAAAATCATAGGATGTTTGGGTTAGAAGAGACCTTAAACATAATTTTATTCTAACTTCTCTGCTGGAGGCAGGGACACCTCCCACTAAACCCGGTTGCTCAGGGCAGCATCCAAACTGGCCTTGAACACATCTAGGTGTGGAGCATCCACAGCTTCTCTGGGCAACCTGTTTCAGTGCCTCACCACCCTCACAACAAAGAATTTCCTTGTAATAGCTAATCTAAACCTCCTGTCTTTCACTTTGAAGCCATTCCACCATGTCCTGTCAGTACATGCTTTTGTAAAAAGTTTCGTCTTTTCATGTAGGCTCCCTTCAGGTACTGGAAGGCCACTTTTAGATCATCCTAAAGCTTTCTGTTTTTCAGGCTGAACAATCCCGGTTCACTCAGCCTTTCCTTGTAGGAGCTGCTCCATCCCTCTGATCATCTTGATGGCCTCCTCTGAACTCACTCTTAACAGCTCCATCTCCTTCCTGTGCTGGGATCCCAGAGCTGGATGCTGGGTTAGGGTTAGACCCATGTGGGGTTTCAGCAGAGCAGAGGGGCAGAATCCCTTCCCTTGCCCTGCTGGCCACCACCAGCACCTCCAAGTCCTTCTCCCCAGGGCTGTTCTTCATCTGTTCATCTGCCAGTCTGATTGGCTCACCAGGGCTTCCAGGTCTGGATGCAGCTCTGACCTCCTGCTCAGGAGTCCCTGAGCTTCGAAAGCCCCTTGTACAGCTTGATCTAGTGCTCATGCCCACACTTACCTCAGTCGCTGCTGGTGATGTTGCCTCATTGACTGAAAATTAGCTTATCTTAAGTTAATTTTACTGAAAAAGTGCATCTAGACTTAAATCAACAAAATATGAAATTGAAATACTCTGTGATGGGAGCTAATTGGATTGGAAACCTTATGTGCTACTGAAAGTTTGATTGAAATCTGTAGAGAACCGGAGTCCTGCAATCATACCAGAGAGCCAGCCTTGTGGGAGTAAATAAACCAGTAGTGAGTTCTTCAATGACACTATTTACTTTCCCCCTTCTGCCTTTTCTTTTTTCTCCCCAATCAGAAATACTACTTTAGACTAGGAACTTCAAACTGTATGTAAGAACTTGAGGGTCTCTTTATTCCTTTGACAAACACAACATAGACTTTTCAAAAGTAGGGGGTGGTACAGATCATTAAAAATAGGGGGAATGACGAACTCTGGTGAGCTCAAGTTACTTGTTCTTTGTGCCAGAAAATGACCGTTCTCACAGTTATGGCTGCCTCTGTCAAATCACAATTATAAGTTGATGGAGCCAGTGGGGGAAGTTTTTGAGGGCATAAGGGTGAGAACTGGAGTAAATCAAGGTACATGTGGTAGCATTATGATAGTACAGGGACTGTAATGAAGAAATATGCAACAGTGATAACTAGTCCTTTATGTAGTTTTGGTGCCAGTGGAAGAACTTGCTTAAACTAGCTCTGACACTGTTTTTCATCTCTGTAAAGTGGCATGGAGAAGACTTACTCTCCCTGCAGATATATTTTTTGGATGATCTTAAGAAATAACTGTTTTGTATTCTGAATTTTTAACTGACAGTAGCTTAGAACTTTGTCTATGTTGTGTTCTGGCGCCAGATCCTTCTTGTTTGATACTGAGACTGTCCTTATTGCTGGAAACAGTTGCTTTATGAATAGTGTAAGTTCATTTTGATTTAAGACAGAAAGCATTCTGCATATGTTTAGTGTCAATGAGAAAATGCTGTGCTGTGTAATTAAGAGAGGAAAAAAATATTTTAGGTTAACGGAATGAGTTTGATGTTATTTGCTAACTTGCAAGTGGCTATTTTGTCACAGTTTTCACTTAAGAACTTTCTTTTCTCTCTACATAACTGAACAGCATACAATGCCTTCTCTAGTTGATTATTATCCAGTAACATCACAATTATTATATATAATGCAAATTTTGTGTGAATTATGTTGATGCTATGCTAGTACAGGTAATCTCTTTTATTCTTTTACAATATGCATGCAAACAGTATAGTTTTTGTAACCTTAACCATCATTCTTGCATGTTAATGTGTCAGTACAATGTTTGATGAGTTTTTAGGTAATGTGTTATGCTGTACAGTTTTTTTCTTGTTTGTCACCTGAAAGAACAAGCTGAAAGGTACAGTACAGCTGGATAAGTTATAAATTCTTTATTTATGAATAATTCTGTATGACACGTTGTATTGAACAATCGAGTACACAGATTGTCATAATAAAAGCCATGGGTCAGTTGGTTACTCAGTTAAAGGACGTTGCCAAATTTATTTTAACTGACTAGACAAAATGTTTTTATGATAAAAAATTATCTGTTTTACTAAGCAGTGTTGATCAGTAGAGCAGATCTGAGGAACAGCATATTTTGGGTCGGTTGTTTTTATCAACGCAGTGCCATCCTTTGTTCCTTCTGAGGGATTTTTTCCCAAAAATAATTTGAACATGGAGGCATTTAGAAGCTTAAGCTCTGCCTTGACATTAACTTGAAGATGGTCTGGGATCTTAACTCCTGCATTTCAGGTGATTGTATTTCATACTTTTTTTGCTGTGATAATAACTGGATTTTCTTTCATTTACCTTTTTTCCCTAATATGTAAATTATGTTCTAGACACAAGGACTCAGATATTGATTTCAGGATTCAAAACAGGAAGAGGTAAGGGAATTTTTATGTGTTATGTAAGTACCTAATCATGCACGCTGCTGAAAGTATGTGTGTCCCTGTTCCTACATCCAAGTATTTACATTTCAGAGCAGAAATGTTAAATCTGTACCTGTTAAAGATACTTCTAATAGTATTTCATCACTTTAAGAAAGTGCTAACACACAGTATTCAATCTTAATAATGCTTGAAATGTTTTTCTTTCCATCTTTGAGTTGTTTCTTTCCTCTGAGGTCTGGATCCCACACTGCAATACACTGTTTGCCGGATTGCGTGTGTCTCTGCTTAGGAAAGACCCCCAGCTGCAGTGCTATAGCAAGTGATCAATCTTTTTATGCTTTAGCATTGTACTAGTTGTTTTTTTTTTTTTTACTCTCAGATTTTTAAGCTTTCCTGAAACATTTTTTTTGAAAATGTAAACATAACTTGTTAAATACTCACTTAAAATTTCTTACTGGCATGTGCAAGTTGTTCTTGCCATGGTCAAAGAACATGGAAAAGTTCTTTGGTATGGAAAGTGCAGTGAAGAATTATACTATTGAGTGAAATCCATGGTGTTAGAGATATACATTTACCTTTTGTAGTAACAATTGCATGGATTTATTTAATTTGTTGAATGATATAAGTAATTAAACTATCTTTTCCTGTAGCACTTTCCTTAAACTAATTGCAAAGCGGACTTGCATCTTCAATCAATTTATGCTTTAAGATCATGCTTTTTTATTGGGTTACTGTAAGATGATAATAACTGATATTTAGTTCAAATCTTGGTAAAAGAAAGTGTTCTGATTTATGCTTATACTGTTCTCAGACAAATTGCAGATGCCCAACATTTTTCTGTTTTCCCTTGAAAAATCCATATAGGCCTTTTCAGCGATTGAAATACTGTGGTAATAACATATTTTACCAAAAGTTTCAATCTAACTATTATTGAGTAGGGGGAGTTTAATTGAAATACTTTTTAATAACATGTATACTTGTTAATAGTAGTGTTAGGCTTGGTAGCACCAGAGTAAGTAATTTATTTGCACACCAATTTATTAATTTTGTGTTTCTAGTCTTGTAGAAGACTTTTTTTTCTTGATTGACTAGAATGAGGTAGAAATCCTTCCCAAGAACAGGGTATTCTGCATCAATTTCAGAAGACTTGTGTTTATATTAGTAAAATACTTAATGTGTCATTCTCTGACTGTTGGCAGCAGGAGTAGCAGCCTAGACTTGAATAGGCTTGTGTCTGATGTATTGTGAATGGCACTGCACCAGGTGAAAAAGACTCTGGGTGGAGCAGTTTTCTTCACCTTCTTGCTTGTGAGATTCTTTAGAGTTTTTGGTAAAAGTCACCAGAAGCAGTCTGCACACTGATCTATGTGGTATTAAGTCAATCTTGGTACTTTTAAAGTTTCATTTTACTGTCTTGGAAGTATACAGGTGTAAAAAATACCATATTAGCTGCAGTCATTTCTAATGTAACATTTCATGGATAATCTTTAGATACTGACACTGAAAATTGTTTATCTAAATTTGTTTGTTCTAATCTCTAGTTGTTGTCAAATTATGTTAAGGTTATTTTGCCTGGACAATAATAGCTCTTGGGTTGTGTGATTATGATTTTTTGACTAAAAATGGCTTGAATTTGGACAAAGTTTTGTAGACACAGGGAGGATCATATTTTGTTTTGTTTGCCATTGGTTTTGGTGGTTTTGGTTTTTCCTTTTTTTTTTTTTTTTTTTTTGGACAAAGATGTATTTTACCCTGGTCTTTTTTTCTAATTTACTGAATTTGCCAATGCTATGGGTTGAAAATAACTGTAGGACTAATTCTTTATAAAAGCTGTTCTGTAATCAAATATGTTAATCGATCATGGTCTTCAAACGAAATATTTTTTCAGCTTCCCTTAGGGAAGAGAAAGTATGTCCTGTCTCCATTCTTCAGTTCCTTTCTCCATCATTCCATCAGATGGGTCAAATTACGTTCATAATGGAACTTGATGTACACTTTTGAAGCTGGTGCTCTGTCAGAACATTTGTTCTCCAGTCACAAGCATTAGTTGCTAGTGGATTGATTTTCTGGAGGTGTTTGGAAAGTGTTTGGATTTTTTTTTTTAAATCTTTAGAATGAGAAATCTAGAATGTAAATATGTGTAAAAAGTTTCTGGAGTCCTCTTCTGTAGCTTCCTGTTATTAGGCCTGATGTTACCATAAGATAAGAGTGTGTCTTCTTCACTGTAAGAGTGAAGACAAGGGGAAAATGAGCTGCTTTTGCTTCTCCCCCAGATTCTTTAGCCATTTATGGCTTCCCGTAAGTAACCTTTTTTTTTTTTTTACTTACTCATCCATTATCGCCATCTGCAGGGTTTGACAATTTTAGCATTCAGAGGGAAAAAAACCCCAAATTCAGCTTTCTTCTCCCAAATTTAATCAAAAACCAAAGGAATGATTTTTTTTTTCCTTTTTCCTCTGAAATTACTAATTTATGGAATAAATAGATCTATACATCTGAGAACAGAAAGTCTTTCAGATGCCCAGGATTTACTTTGTAGAGATTGCTGGGAGACTTGGTCCTTTCTGAACTTGTCAGCCAAAAATTTTTTTTTTTTGTTTGTTCTGATGAATATTGTGCTCTGAAGAGTGGAGGGAGGCAAGTGTCAGTGTGGGTGTCATCTATTAAGAAACTATTACATTTTGTATAAAATTGGTAAGTTAATTTATTTTGATTGTCTCTTTGGCATAGTTCAGTCACCAAAAGCAGGTCTTTGTGAATTGCAGAGAAGGACCAAATTCAAGCCTACAGATTCCACTAGCAGGCTGCAGTAGTTAATAACTTGCAATGAAATATTTTCTTCTGTTTTTACTGCATGTCATACATCCATCTATCATTTGAAATTTGTTGTAGGAAGCAATAGGGTCTACAAAAGTGACTTGGCTTTAAGAAATTCCTGAGGGTAGTTTAATGGTATATCTGGAATGCAATTATTAAGAGGTAGCAGACATAGTGTTTATTTATTTACTTATTCCTTGCATGGACTGTCAGACTCTATTTAAGATGAGCCTTTTTGAAGAATAGTTTATTTCTGCAGTTTTTGAACAGTTTGTATCAATGTGCAGCTGAACATTTTTGGGTGGTAATGGCTGTATCTTTGAATGTTAATTATCAAGTCTGTAACTTCAATGATGCTTCTGATGATGGATACCATTTTATACAGACTGAGTAAAAGATAATTATAGAATGTCGTAGCTCATCAATGACTTGCCTCTGCTTTCTTTGTAATTTGCTGCTTTCTGATCTTAAACTGTGGATTAGAAAAGTTTATCAGTATATGAGAAAATCATTATGTCCATGTGAAATGTTGTCATAACTCCTCACAACATAAAAGCCATTTTAGTCATTATTTTAGTCATTATTTGACTGCTTTCATACTGGTTTTCCACATAGGTGTTGTTACTTTGTTTCACCTGTCTGCCAGTGCTGGTTTTGTACTTGAAGTTGGAAGGAGCTAGTTGGTTACTTAGTTTCTGTTCCAACTTCTTTATTTTCACTAACGGTTTCCCATCACCTATAAAAGTTGGCATCAGTGTCTTGTTTTAAGGGATTCTGAGGAGTTTAGTGCTAAGATCTAAATGCCGAACATGTCTTCAACTCTCTTTTGGACTAAAACTAAACTGTGCCAGAGACTGTGGAGTACCATTACCAGGACTGGATAGGGAAGAGCAATTTAACTTTTGCACTGCTCAAGTATGTGTTTTCTGTATTTCTGACTCTATAGAGAGACAGGCTTCCTTTTAACAAAGTAACTACAGGCAGGGCTGGAAAGGGATACATCTGCCAGCAGGATTATGTGAATCTTTTGTTAGTGTTGCAGCAGGTGCTAAGGTGCTTGTAAGAGAAGCTGGTAACCACTTATTTTCTCTGGGATTCAGTTAAGCAGCTCAATTTGGCAATTTAGCAAGTGTTTCCTTGGCTACTCCTTCTTGACTAAACTATAAATCTTAATGAACCAGAAGAAGGAAATACAGATTTATCATTTTGACAGATATTAATAATGTATGCTGTTAAAACAGCACTTGAGAATTCTGTCTGTCAGGCAGGGTAGTGGATGTAGCTCTTCTTACAACCATCTTTTTTCCTGAAGTTTCTCCTTGCTCTTTGTCTATATGAAGTCTGTACCACCATAAAGTTGCCTTCATCATTAATTTGTTGTAGTGTCTGTTCAAATAAGCACCTGATGTGTAAGAAGGTTTTGCTTCCAGGTGGCCGTCTCCAGCAAGGGGAGTGGCAGTTTCCAATAAGTAGTTTCTAAAACTGCAGAAGTGAATTTTTCTAGCTCTTGCACAAGTGAAACTAGCCTCCTGGTGAGATTTTTCTGCCTTAGTACAGCTCCTGCATACTGCCAAGCAAATTTTCTCCATTTTAAAGAAACCAGCAGATACCACGTCATGGCAGTGATTAGGTCACAGCAAAGAATTCAGATGTAAATGCTGAAGCCTCTCATGCTGCTGTTGTCCGCTGTGGACAATGTTCTTCACTGACACTAACAGACAAGATGGTCTACAATGGTCTACAGTGCTGGTGTAATGGTGTTACTCTGCTTTTTGGTCAGAGTTTGAGGTACTGTCTGTTAAAAATGACTTTGCAATGCTTGGAATGATTGGTAAGTTTTCTTGAACTGTGACATATTATTAGATTGTGCAATGAAAAAAGTCTTGACAGTTAATTTTGGAAATATTTTCTTTCTGCAACATTGACATTGAAATATATATATGAAAAACCCCAAGCCCACAAATCAACCAACAACCTGAAACAAAACAATCAAAAAAACCTCAAACCAAAACCTAGCAAAACAGAAAAACTTTTGATAACTGCAGATATTTTTTCTGTGAAGTGTCATTTCACTGTGAAAGATAATGCATGTTTTCATATTGCTAGACATTTAACTTCTTCCTTTCATTCCTACATGCATGCAAAACACCAGATGTAATGATGACAAAGAAATGAAAATAAATAGAATGTGAGTGCTTTAAAGGTATCATTCTTCGTACAAGTGTAAGTTTTCAAACACTGTTATTGTGCTGAGAATTTTTTGAACTGGAAAGTAGAGTAATCCTCATTCCTGAAGTCATTCAGACTTGGAAGTGTTGTAGTTGTTTTCCATGAGCACACATTAGCAATGTAAAGAAATTTCAGAGGTGCCAGGCTTATGTCTCTGTCATTATTTCATTAAGCCTGCCGCAAGCATGTGTGGAATCTTTCCTTCACGTAAAGGGCCCAATCCTAAGTACAAACATAGTAAGACAAGTTCAGAAGATATGAAATATGAAAGACATAGCTGGTGAAATCTAGTTCTGAATGTCTTCTGTGTTTTGATAGAAGATGCATTGAGATCTCTGTGCTGTCTGCTGGTTCTAATGGATACAGCACCTAATTGCTGAGAAGTTGTAAAGGTTAAAAAAAACCTCTTAAGAAAGCTGGGTTAGTAGTTCAGGGCTGCTCTTTATGTTCCTATTTTGATTTAATTTGGTGAGAATAGTATGTTCATCATGTGAAAATAAGCTCGGATCTTAAAAGCTAGACTTCTACTGTATTGGAAGAATGTGGTTTCATGCTTATTGGATGAGTGTATGGGTTTTTTTGCCCTGTCTTAATCCTCCTTTGTTCAAACTACTGTTTTTCATTTTCCTTTTGTTACCTGTTAATATATCAATCTCTTTCCTAATTCCTCTCAGCTATTCCTTCTTCTACTACAAGCCTACATGTTTTTGTCACTCTAATGGCAGCCTTCCTTTTAGGCTGTTTATATTGAAGCCTGTTATTTGAGTGCAGTTTACACTGGTACAAAGGGAGAAAAGGAGAGTTCTGCTAGGTTTGCTTTGTCCAGGTTGTTGTTTTTTCCCTGCCTTTGTAGTGTTGGCAAGTGCTTATTCATTGCCCTTGATTCTGCAGAGGACAGATGGACCTAAGGGGTTTTTGTGCAGCTGAGGAATAGTGTCTCACATTTTTCGGACAGTTCTGTTGCTCAGTTGTGGGCTGATGGAAGTGTCTTTTGGACCTTTGCTGCTGGCTGTCTGCTGTCTTTCAAGGGAAGTTCATCACGTGGCATGAGTAGTACCTGAATGAAAAGGACTTAATCATGAGAAACATATGTGCAGTACAAGGCCTTTTGGGCTGACACTGAAGATGAGTCTGCTAGATGCTGCTGCTTTGTGACTAGGGCACTCTCACTAATAAGTGATGATTTTTTCCTGCTTTTTTTTTTTTTTTTTTTTTTGCTTGCAGTGATTGACAAGTGTGGCTTTATCCCAACTGTTAATGGGTTAATGTATCATTAAAAATATTTGTAGGTCTCTCTGTCTAAAAAGGGAAGCTTTTAGTAATGTAATCTAGCATATATTTAACAAGAAGAAATCTTCCAGTCTTTGTAAATAACACATAAAAAGCCTTTTGTGGTTTTAACTCCAGGCACCAGCCATGTAGATCACTGTATTATCAGCCCTGTTCATCTTAAACATAGCCCCATAGTAGCCACTGTGAAGAGAATTGGCTATGCCCTATTCAAAACCAGCTGATTCTACCCCTAATTTCATACCATTTTCATCATGCTCAGGTCCCACACTATTCAATACAAGCTCATTAACCACCATTTTTCTTCCCACTCTTTGATAGAATACCTAGATGTCATTCCTGTAGTCTGTGGTCCACCCCTGAAAAGTGTCCATAATAAATCATTTGAGTTTGTTTAGTCCATGACTTTGGGCTCCATCTGTTTTGGTAGTCACTCAGGACAGGAGAGGAGGTATGTTGTGTGCAATCATGGGCACCAAAGCTGTATCAGATTGTGTCACTGCTGTCCTTGGGCTTCTTGGAAGGCTTCTCCTCTGTTGGTTTGTGTAATTCCTGTTACATTTATTCCTGTAACATACAACTCAGATAATGGATTATAGCAATTTAATGATATATCCATTATAATCTCCACACCTGATCCTTTTGAGTTTATAGGTTATAATATTGTAGTGTACTCCTCTTCCTGTCTCCAGCATGGCTGCAGCAAGGGGTTCCTGTTGGAGTGCACTATTAGTGGAGTCCATAGCATAGTCCTCCCAGGGCTGCAGCGACACAACCTACTTCACCATTGTCTTCACCACAGGCTGCAAGGGACTTTCTGCTTCCCTTACTCCTGTGTGGGGGCCCCACTAATGGGAAGCAGCTGTTCTTGTTCAGTGTAGGTCCTTGCCATGGGCTGCAGTTGTTCATAAACTGATCCAGTGAGGGTCCCCTGTGGGGTCACAGGTCCTGCCAGCAAACCTGCAACAGCACGGGCTTCCTACAAGGTCACAGCCTCCTTAATGCATCTGCCTGCTCTAGCAGGGGATTCTGCATGGGCTGCAGGTGGATCAGTCCTCCACCATGGAGGCATTCACACATCATGGTCTCCTCAGCTCAACTTCAGACGGAAGTTCAGCCTATCCCCACAGTGGAACTACCCTGGATGTCTGCCAGCCCAGGCACATTGATGTGGTGTTACCAAAGTGTTCCTAGGCACAATTCAGTAAGGTGAGAAGCAGCGCAGCAGTACAGAAAGCAGTGAAAGCAAAATGTGAGCACTAGCAAGCACTAGGCTCTTAATACATGACAGGAAAACAAGCCCCATGGCAAGCACAGGAGGCTGCTGCTTACCAGCTGAATAGTACTAACAGCTATACGTTCAGTCTAATACATCCCACTGGAATCTGTCGTTATCTTGAAACCTTTATGCCTCATGTCTGGTGCAAAAAAGGACTGTCACAGTTTAAACAAGCCCTATGCAGCCACTCACCCACTCCCCTGGAACAGGAGGTGGAAGAGAATCAAAGGGCGTACTGTAAAAAACTTGCTGGTTTAGATAATGACAGTTTAACAGGGAAAGCGAAAGCTGTGCACAGAAGCAGAGAATACAAGAAAACAAATTCACTGCTACCCTTGGGCAGTTGTTCAGCCATCTCCAGGAACATGGCCCCATCACTTTCACCTGTCACTTGGGAAGACAAATGCCATCATGCCAAATGTTTCCCTTCTTCCTGTTCCTTCCCACCTACTTAACATACTGAGTATGATGTCACTTAACAATTACATTTGTTTTGAGGGATGAAAAAATATGAAATTTTTTTTAAAATCAAGTTTTCAAGACTTCAAGTTAGGAATTGAGGAATTAAATGCTGGAAGAAATGGAGGACTGAACAGCTGTAGGTAGAAAGAAAAATAGCTTTTGTGGTCTATTGATTAAAATGCTACTGTAGTATTTAATACTAAGACTATCAAGTTCGTTTTCACACTGCCAGATATGAGGATTGTGTCTGGGGTAAGAAACCTGCAGCAGCAAGAGTTCAAAGGAGACTGAGTATGTTGTATCATTGCTGCAATTTATATCTGAATGAGCTGAATGTCAGAATAATGGGAGAAGTATATGAACAGAGTGTGTCTTAGAGTCTTCCCAGGCTTTCAGGAACAAAAGAACAATTCTGCAAGGCTCCTTTATAATTTGAATTATGTGGTACATGGATAACTAATTTTGTGTAATTTACTGTCTGTACATTTGAATCCAGAAAGACTCCAGAATGCCTCCTAACCACTTGCAGATTATGGAGCAATTCTAGCAACATTTTCTTGTTGGTGAAGTTGAAAGTTGAAGTCCCTTAATTTTTTTAACCAAAGGATATGTAGTTTCTCAGGTCCTATCAAATCCTGGATTAATTAACCATCAAGTGCTGCTATCTGGGCTTCATGTGCATGGGAATGTGAAAAAGTGATTGTCAGTAAAATGTGCCTTCAAGTGAATTGTAGCACCTACCTCACCAGCTGCTAGCTTCTGGCATCTCACTACAGATGCCTATTTTAACAGCTACTCTTTTACTGGTCTGCCAGGGTACCTGGACCAGTAAGTGGAATCAGGTGAATGAAAACCTGAATTTTTAAGGGCCTCTTAATAGATACCAAGAGGAATTGTCCTATGACAATTATATGAAGATTCTTCATCTCTTTTGCAGAAACAATAGAGAAAATTGTTTCTCTGATAGAGATCTGTGATAAAATACATAAAATTCCTAGTGCTCGGTTATCATACAGTTACTTACTAGGGATACACATTTTTCTTGTCTTTGTTAATAAGTGGTTGATTACTAGGATTATAAAATTGCATTTATTTTTTTATGTAACTAGATATTTTTATTTTATGATAAGGATTTTTCAGTGATGCAAGTTAAAACATACATATGTAAGTAGAATGAGGAAGGCAAAGATCACTAAAACCTAAAGATTTTGAGGAGCTGGTGGCACAGATCCATAAGGCTTCTTGCTTCTTCATGATAAACCTTTCAAGCCATGGTTTTCTTGTCTGGATGGAGTCAGAGTAATCAGTTCAAATGTACACCATCAGATACAAATGACAACTGAAAGTAATTTTTGTGTTGTCCATCTGTTCTGCAGAGGTCTTTATAATGAACATTACAGTCTGTTTCAGCTTTGGTTAAGACTTTAAATTACTTCTCTGAAGTGCATGGATAATAAACATTCAAAAAGTAATGTGAAATCAGGTAGTAAAATCTCACTGAAGATTTTTTTTTCTTCTTGAGATTTGGGGCTGGTTTTGATCTCAGTTTTAATTACTGGAAGTCAAGGATCTCTTGGTCTCCTGGTCTGTGTGAAACAAAGTGCTTTTTAACTGCCTTGTAGTTTACCTCTCTAAATTTTCAACAAGTAGGATGTTGGAATATATTCTTCCAGTGTATGACAAATGTCTCTATAACATTTTGTCAAGACTTGATCTGGGATTGCACTCAATAGTAGTATTTTCTTTAAAAGCCTCCTCTAGCAGTGATTTTGATGTCTGATAATGAGACTGATTTTATTTAGTGGTCATAGTGGTGTTCATTACAGAAAATAAGTTAAATTCTGCAATAAAGCTTTGTGTTTTTAATATTTTGAGACTTCAGGAACTTTGACACTCTAAGACTGCTTCCCGGTTTTATCCATGCTTGTAAATGCATGTTGATTGGAAATGACCTCAGCACTAAAAAAGGAAATAGCAGAATGTAAGGAGCAATTTGAATGTAATTAAATCAGTTTTTCTTTGTCAGAAGCTGGAAAATGTTTAGTAGGATAAAATCTTGCCAGACAGATGTTTTTATTCAAGCTGTCTTGCAGAGAATTTTATCTGTTATTGCACAAATATTTTTCTGTGTCCTTGTATTTGATGCTTTTTTCTTAGGACTGTGTCAAGACCTTGTCATAAACATCTCACGGTCTACTAAAACTAAGCATGTTCTAATTGGAAGAAGCATTTGGAAAGCACCTAAATTAAGAGTTTTGAAGGAAGTGGTTTCACAGACTGTGGAGCCAAGCTAGTGGTGTTTTGCTGCCAAAAGGATTTAAGTCTTCTTTGTGCAGTGCATCCTCTTTGCTTGAGTGTTCTCAAGTTCTCCATTAACCTTCCTGTGAATAAGTGAATTCTGCAGTCCTGCAGAAGACTATCCACAGATCTGAGTCATTCCCAAAGCATCTCTAAGTTTTGTAACAGCACTACCTGTATGGAAGATACTGTTTTAATGTGACTATTGGGAGGTGCCTTGAACATTACAGTGGTGAAATTCTAAAGTTCTGCTAATCAAGATAAGCTAAATGTCACTTAAGAAAACATATTTTCTAATGTAAAGTGCAACAAAATATTTTTCTTGCAAGAACTTTTACTGACAATGTAATTTATAAAAGCTTTTCTAAGCAAAGTAAATTTTATTTTAATGTAGCCCTTAGTAGTCTATATAGGACTTTGTGCACATACAGATATTATACAATAAACTACAAATATAGTAAATCCATTTTTTTTAAATCCACCAAAATAAAAACAAATAGTAACTGTGATATTTTAGAAGACTGAGACCATTAAATCACCTTTTCTAGTTGGATTATATTACAAATGCATGAGATTATTTTAGGTTTTCTGTTACCAAATGAAACATCTGCTTTGATGCAGTGTTTCCTCATTTTCCTATTATTGTGGTTCTCTGTTTATGCTGCAGCTGCCTAAGCCTTACCAGAATGAAATGGAAATGGCTTATATTACCAGGACAAGATTCCAGTTAGATACATTGAATATTTGCTGTTACTGAAAGCACTTGTGTCAAAATGGTATCTGTGGAGGGCAAAGTAGTGGCTGGTCTGAAATACAAACTGCAAACTAGGTGTGAGACAGTCAAGTGAGTTTTAAAAAACCATGCCCTCCCTATTAACACATGAGCGCAGATGTTGCAAAGAATAATTACTTGTACTGAGTTTACTGGAGTGTGTGAAAGAAGGGCATAACATTCTTGGAAATCAAATTTCATCCTCTTTCTAAATGGGCTTAATAGTGTAATAATTGACATTACAGTTAAGTACACATCCCTAATTTCAGTGATACTGAGTGCAAGCACAACCACAACCAGAACAAGACACCAAGTTTTAAGGGTGTTTCATTGTTTTCAAAACCTTTTCGTCTTGCCCTTTCTTTCCCTCTGGTTTTGTGCTGCTGACTCCTGCTCTGCCCACTATATTACTTGTCTCAGAGGTTAAAAGGAGTGAATGATTTAGAAAGCTGGAGCTGAAAATGAAAGAATCACATTTCCTCTAGCAGCTGCCACTGCAGGTACAGCAAAACTTAGAAGTTTTTGTGCTGTTGCAGTAGCGCCCCCTCATATGCTTTCAGTCTGAGTCTCCAGATACACTGCTGCTCAGTGCAGATCTTTTGCCAGACACTTCCTCCCAAGATACTGAAATTCAGTATTAGTTCAAAAAGCTTGTAAATGAGATCCCAGTGATTAGAGTCTCATACTAATGCAGTTCAGTATGTTGCATCTGAAATTTGTCTGGCTGTCCAGTTGCCTCCTAGTGCCCGATGAAGATGTTGATGTGGAAAAAGCAAGTTTAAATTGTAGGAAGTCACAATACTAAATATTCCTGTATTTTTCTGGTAGTATGCTTACTGCCATTTTAAGTGTCATTCAAGAAACCTTGGAAGAGTTTAATCACCTTTTTACCCCCTTTATTGAAGTTTACAATCTAGCTTTATGTTATTAATGCGTAAGACCAATACAATTTAGGAATAATGATTGTAGTATGCTGCTTTAGAGATGATTGCTTGGAGACAAAATAGTGAACCACTATAAAAACAAACAATACTCCAAACCCTGGTATCCTAATACACTTCAGTAAAATAACAGGGGGAAAAAAATTAGCCAGTCTGAAAGTACTCTGAGAACTGGATTTATCTTGTGCTTTTTACATTTTTGGCTAGCTACAGGAATACATGGTCTTTATAATAAATATTTCTTTCCCTAGAATGAATGTTTTTTTCAGTAGTCAGCCCTTTTCTTTTTCCCCCTTTAATCCTTTGTCTTTTGTAACAGCAGCAGTCTTTGGATTAATTTCAATAAATTTTGACTATTAATTTTAAGATAAGATATCATTTTACAGTGAAATCTGCATTGTAACTTACAAGCTCAGGTAAAAGCAGTATAACTGCACTTTATAGTAACTTTTTGAGTTAATACTCTGATTGAAAGAAAACTAAAAGTACCTATAAAAAATCTTATATAATGTATTACTTTATGTTCATTATCATGTTTTTTTCTGATAAGAAATGCCTGCCATCTGTTGCCTCTTGAAAAACTTACTATTGATGAACTATAGGAATGTGATCTGTTCTATAATAACACTTCCAGTGTGTCTTGGTGGATGTAATACCTATTTATCCCTTGTCTGACTCTAAGAAATGTTGAGGCAGTGGAAAAAGTGGAGGAGGAAGGATGTGGGGAATAACTCACTGGGGCTGACAGTTGTGATGGTAGGTGGAAAGCAATCAAGTAAGTAGGCCAGGTTGTTGCATTGAGTGTGTATGTACATGTTCCTTACTTTAAAAATCTGCCGTTCTCTTATTTTTCACTGTCATTGCTTTTCTTCCTAAACAGAACCTTTTAAAATGCCAGCTCTGATTTAGTATTGGTGCTTTATGCATATTAATATGAGACAATTTTTAATCATCACTGCTTGACGTCAGGAAAACCTTAGTCTTTAATTTCTTTGCACTGTGTTTGCTTTTGCCTTCAGAGCTGAAGGCAGCTAATGCCAAAATCTGTCTCCAGCTTCCTATAGAGAAACAGGGTGCTTATTTCTCTGTTCTGTTGAATTCCTATTTATAATTTTAAATGCGCTTCCATTTTATTTCTTCATGATGTAGTCCTGCAACAAAACTCTGTAGCTGGCTTCTATAATAAAGTTTTGGAGAGGTTACAGGTGGTCTTTATGGGAGGGGTTTAATAATGGTGGTGCTGCAAGCTAGAGTTGAAGGTATGATATAGTTTGCATTTGTTTTTCTGCAGCTGGCATACTGAGAAGAAAAAAACACACATATTGTCATTTTCCTGTGTTTGCTGTGACCTTGCTGTATCAAAGGTTCTATCTTGGAGAAACTGTAAAAGCCTGAAACACTGTCTTGATCATTCATTTGACTTCACTCACCCACTGTTTTTAAGTAAACAAACAAGGTGCCTGATTGCTGCATTATCTGAAGTATAAGAGTTTTTCAGACATTTGGAAACATTTCTTAAAGCCCACCATAGTTCTTTCTAAAAACAAATATAGCTCTTAGATAGTTTGTGCATGTGATTTCTGTCGAGTTAATATTTAATTTAAATAACTCTTTCTGCTTTCTCCTTATCTTCTAAGTAACAATCATACAGCCCTCTCAGACCAGGATATGATAGGTAAATAAAGAAAAGACAGGGTTTTTTTTTTTTTACTCACACAGTGTTCTGGTACTTGGTCCAGTTTCATGCCATTCTTCCTTAATGTGTTCATCTAGAATTGAACATTATTTTAGAAGATGCTTTACTTAGTGGCTTACAATATTGCACTTCAAGCTGGCTGTGGCTATTTAAGTTGGCCCATGATAAATTCTGGATTAATCTCTGATTATGGCTGCATTGATTATTGTTAATGTTTGAGGCTTGTGCTTTCACATGTTTGGATGGAAGGCACTGTCCATCTGTCCAGAGGGGTTTTTATACTGATAAGTCTTTGCATCTATTAATTCAAATCTATGGTGAATCTAATGAAACTCAATAGCTATTGAAAATGAAGTATGAATCTCAGTGCAAGAATTATGTCTTTCTTCTTTGAAGTGTTCTATTATGTTATTGGTAGGTGAAGATGTAGGTGTGTTTTTAAGTAAATACTGTATATAACAACTGTGTAGTCTTGCCATTTTTCTGACAAATAGGTATTTATTGTCTTTAGTCAATTTTATTAGAGGAATAATGGCTTACTTGATTTTCAGTATATATTCCTTAATTTAGTGCTTTATAAGCATCTGTTGTCAGTTGAAAATTTAAAGGACATTAACTTTCATTATATTGGTATCTGTTTATCTGTTTGGCTGCAAACACATTGATGGATCAGTTTTGCAACCATTTTTAGCTAAATTTAACAGGTTGCTTCATGGTTCAGGACTCTAACACAGTCAATTTTAATAAAGACTCCAAATCTAAGCAATGTGTGAGAGAAAATATTGAAATAAAACCTTTTATCAAAATGTCATTGTATTCAACCCTGTAATTAAACACATGCCTAGTAAATGAGATTCTTAAGATATTTGGCAAACTGAGGTTGAATGGCTCTTGTTGTTTGTGTTGATGGCTTTGTGTGTGGGGAATTAAGTTTATTTTTAATATGTTTAAAATTTTAATAGTACTTATGTCTTATGAATTTTCTAAGAAAGTTAATTCCTGTGACAGCTGGGAGGAGGTGGTGTTTTATGTTCGTCATTTAATTCTTCAAGTTGAAATGACAGAAAATGTTACCAAAATTTGTGTGAAGGGGTGTGGGACCCAGTTTTGAGTCAGTCACCTAGACTTCAACTTCATTGCTATTTCTCCTGCCTTAATGAAATCCTTTATTTCTTTATTATGCCTTTCACTAATGACATGTAAGACAGAAATTTTGAACATCTTTGCTGTTTTGACAATTTACTGCAGGGCCTTTTTAATTTTTCTCTGGACAGAAACAAGTGTTTGATGGAGAAGTACTAGATAGATGAGCCTCTCATTGTACCATAAGAGAAAGTATATGATGTGAATAAAGAGTAGATGGGTAGATTTAATGCTGCTATGTCCTGATTATTGCTTCTACTTTATCTCAAACAGTCGCATCAGTTTTCACATGTCATTTATTATCAGTGCTGTCTTTTATTTTACATTGAAATGAAGTAAGTCTGTGTAAAAGTGAATGTGTTTTGCTTTGCGGTGTACATTTCTTAAGCCACCTTAATGCAACTATCAGTAATGGTGCGAATACACCCTGAGTAATTTCTCTTTAACCCATTAGTCAAGTCTCCTCCAAAAAAGAGCCAGATTCTCTTGAGATCAAATAGATGAATACTACATGGTCATTTTCAAGGATGTTTTCATGAAAGTGATTTGATACCAGAGACTTCTTTGTTTTGTATTACCAGATAGCTGATGTTACCATTGATCATGATCTAAATTCTCTAAAATGATATGGCGAACTTAATTGCAGATAAGTTGGCCAAAGATCCCATTATTTGTACTTTGGTTGACTTGTCAGCTCTTTGTCTTTCCATCATGAATGTGAAATGTGAATTGGCTAGTGAATAGTAACAACTTCCAGACTAAAAATCTGTGTAGCATAAACCTCATCCGTCTCTTGAGTAGTAATATTGAGGATCAAGTTATACTTCCTATGTATAGGAAATTTTACTACCGACGTGTTCAGATAGAGCTTATTTGGGTTGCCAGCTGGTTGCAGGAAGGGAGAAAAAAAACATTTCAGTCATTTGTTTAGTTCCAGAACCAAGACTAGAGATGAAAAAAAACAACAAAAATCTAAACAGTCTTTTCAGTTACCAGCTCATACAGTCCCTTTAAAACTAGGATCATAAGCTTTGTTTTTTAAAAAATTTTCTTATGGTATTAATATTAATATTTCTCATGGTATTTCTTATAGTATTCTTATGGTAATAACAATGCTCTTGTATAAACTAGAAATTTTAATATGTCTGTATCGAGGATGCTTTTTCTTGTTGTGTGCAAAATAAAGTGAGGTTTTCATCCTTGGATGGTTTTTTTGGGTTTTTTTCCGCTTTTGTGATTTCCTTTAAACTGTTCTTGAAACAAATAAACTTAGACTTGGGAAGTATTTCAGCAAGAAAAACATGATAGTCTGGAGCTTTAAGTATTGCTTCAGTTCTTCTTCTCCTATAATCTTCCCTTTTGCTTAGTTGTTTTCTCAGGGTTTGTGGATGTGTTTGGTAAGCATTGTTCTTGGAATCAGTACCTTTGATACAAGCATGCAATAATACAAGTAAATGGGAAGAAATCCATAACTTTCCTGCATCTTTTGAAGTTATCCCTGCTAAAGAAAGTTCCTGGTTTATTAAAAGAACAGTGAAATGTCCCAGCATCCCCATTCACCTTGTCCTTCCCAAGTACTGGGATACATTAAAACAAAATAGATGTGGATGTTAGCTTAGAATAGGAAGCCATGGTGGTTTTCTTCCTAGTTACTTCATCAAAGGTAGGTGCATTCTGATAACTTTTATACAGGCCTTGCATTGACCTAGTTTTTAGTTTTGATTGACTGACCTGATCTCCTTCAGTGACAAGGTGACCCACTTAGTGAATGAAGGGAAGGCTCATCTTGTTTATATGAACTTTAGTAGAGCCTTTGGCACTGTTTTCCACAGTATTCTGTAGAGACTGGCTGCTCATGGCTTGGACAAGCATTCTTTGTTGGGTAAAAAGCTCTCTGGATGGCCAGGCTTAGAGACTGGTGGGAAATGGAATTAAATCTAACTGGTGTTGGTCACAGGTGGTGTTCCCAAGGGCTCAGTACTGGGGCTGGTTGTATTTAATATTTTTATCAATGTGTGTCAGGGCATCAAGTGATGCTTCAGTCAGCCTGTTGATGACACCAAATTGGGTAGGAGTAATGATCTGGAGGGCTGGAAGGCTCTACAGGGTTATCTGGACAGGATGGATTGGTAAGCTGAGGCTGGTGATATGAGACTGAGCAAGTCCCAGTGCAATGTCCTGCCCTTGGATTAAAACAACCCCATGCAGTGCTACATGTTGGAGGCAAAGTGGTTGGAAAACTTTCCATCAGAAAAGGACCTGTGGGTGCTGGTCTACTATGACTGAACATGAGCCTGGAGTATGCCCAGGTGGCCAAGAAGGCCAGTGGCATCCTGGCTTGTATCAGCAATAGTATGGGCAACAGGAACAGGGCAGGGATTGTCCCCTATACTTGGGGCTGGTGAAGCCACACCTCGAGTGCTTGTCTGGGCCCGTCAGTACAGGAAGGACATGGAGATGCTGGTGTGTCCAGAGAAGAGCAATGGAGCTGGTGTAGGGGTCTAGAGCACAAGTCCTTTGAAGAGCAGCTGAGGGAGCTGAGGTTGTTTAGTCTGGAGGAAAGGAAACTTGGGGAGACTTTCTTGTTCTCCACCTGAGAGGAGGCTGTATCCAGCCACAGATCAGTCTATTCTCCCAGGTAGCAAATGATACAAGAAGAGGAAGTGGCCTCAAACTATGCCAGATGAGGTTTAGACTGGATATTCAGGAAAATTTCTGTGCTGAAAGAGTGGTCAAGCATCAAATCAGGCTGTCCAGGGCAGTGTTGGAACCCTGAAGGTATTTGGAAGATGTGTAGATGGGGCACTAAGGGACATGGTTTAGTACTGTGCTTGGCTGAATCCAGTCTGTAGTGCCAGCAATTACAGTAAAGTGAGTGGTACTGACAGACCAGTCTGTAGAGGAGAAATGGGAGGAGCTGACTGTTGAGGTGACCAAATGAGTCTGGATGGCTGCCAGGGACACAGCAGCATCTGGAAGTCTCCATCGTGAGACTGCTGGTGAGTGTGTTGTTTTAATTTATTTGTTTTCTGTTTCAGGGCAGTCCTGTTTTTTATTGTGTTCAGTTACTGAGATAGAGCTACCTACTTTATTAAAAGTAGAGTACTGGTGCCATCTGGTGGTGTTAGGACATTCCCAGGAATGAGAAAAACTACTTGTGAGGAATCAACTGAGATGTGAAAAATTGCTGGCATGATACTAAAAAAAGTACATGGATATATTTTCTGCCTTAGCATGTGATCATTCTCTTGAATTAAGTAATAAAAATCTGTACATATACTCATAATAAGGCTTACTACAGCAACTTTAAATCTTTCTACTTCCTTTTGCTCAACAGAAAGGTTTGTTTCTAGTAAATCCTTTTATGAAACAGTGCTTTGTAAATAAAACATCAGATAATTTTATTGGAGCTTACAATATTTTAAAACTCAGTTTGAGAGGCAAATTATCTTCTGTGTTGTATTTTGCTAAGCCTAGCACAGACTTCTCACTGCTAATGTTTGAAGTCATTGTGCTCTTTTGTAAGTTGCTTATATGTTGTTTCAAAGTAAAAGTTCAACAACATACATATGACAACAGTTGAAATAAAAAACTTTGGTATCTGAAGCCAAAGCAACCACAGTACTGTTTTCTTTGTCCTTCCGTCTTTTGAAATTGTGTCCTGCATCTTAAGATGCTTACCTGAGGTAATATCCTCATCCTTCTTCAGAATACTGTACAGGCTGTATTGACATTTCTAGCAATGGAAGTAGGACTGTGACTCCTTTTCCAATTCTCTTGAAGTAAATTTCTGGCTGATAAGTATCTTGTCCTACAATGGAAAAACTTGAAGAAGAAGGTACTTTATTTTAAGCTGGTGAGGTTTTTTTAATTAATTTACTTTAGCTGTTACTCTTCATCTTTTGCAGGTCGGCATATTATCATAAGAAGTTACTTTTAAATAAATTTCCTTATGGAACAGAGGTCTGTCTGTTCAGTCATAAACAATTTCTATCTTTGTATTGGAACTGATTAGAATAACAGACTGTTTTCATTTTAAGGCAGCTAGTTGAAAACAACAAATTCTGTGCTTTTATCTTTTCATAAACTCTAACCTCATGACCATAGTACACTTTACTTGCTTTGTGGTGGAAGTGTGAATTAGATTTAGTTCATATAACTAATTGCATTAGTTCTCTCATTCCACAGCTGTGCTCACAATATCAGGCGCGATTTCTTAATTCTGTTGTTATGAAATAAGATGATTCCAGGCCTGTCCAGCTAGTATAGTTTGTGGAATTAGATAGAAACAGCTATTAAAATTGAACATATATAATATCACTTAAGAATATAATGTTAATATTTAAATTAATATTCAAAACGTTAATTTGTCAATATTTATTTGTCATCTTTGAGAAAAATGAAACTGCTGTTGAAAGAGCTGTATTATTTTTCTGCACTTCAATTCAGCTCATTGAAAATCTAGACTTATCTACTGAGTTCCACCAATGTGCAGCTAGTAGCAAAAGTGAGATGCTTATGCCCGATGTAAGCCACACAATCATAAGCATCAGATTTGAATTTTTTTTTTCCACACTTGGTTTTGAATCTGAACAGTTCTATCGTTTTAATGCTTTCTTCTTAGAGCTATGACTTTCACCTTAAATACACTGTCCTTTTGAATTGAGGTACACCTGCTGCTACCAGTACTGTTGTCATTCAGCTTTCGGTGCTGTATGACTTTGGTACTTTTCAGCAATTATTCAGCAAAATTGTTATTATTTGCTACATTTAGCTGTATTCCTCAGGGTTTCCCCATTTTGAGCATTGCACTTCTGCTTTTTAATGAATTAACATTATTGTGCTAATTGAATTATTGTGCTGGTTTCAGCAAAAGAAAAGTATACATGCTTACTATGTTAAAATAGAGAAAAGTTGTAATGATCTGCCATTCACTCCAGTTCTGAATTTGTACTTAGTAAGAATAACTTCCTGTTCTGCTTTACAAAGCTAGATGGTACTAACAACATTTAAAAGTTTGATAATCTGACAAAGTCATTAAAAGCAATCACAGCACTTAAGAAATGCCTTAAAGTATTAGTACTTGCTTCTAAATTATTACAGGATCAGCAGAATGATCCACTTGCCCAGACTCAAGCAACCATCTAGATCTAAAAAGAACTGATTTTTCCTGTCTTGACTTCCGTAGTGTATTGCTATAACCCTGTAACTAGAAGAGGAAGAATATGATAATGATTTAGGACCAATTTGATTGATTTTTTTTCTCACAAATTGAGTGCCACTTTCTTCTTCCACATGAGCCAAAGTGTAACCTTGTCCTCTTCCACCAGCAGTGACGGAAGATGCATGATAAGTCCTTTGGGAAGACTGCTATTCGAGGTTGTGTTGTGATGTGCGTTTGGAGTGGTGATAAGCCTCTGAGCTGGTTTCTTTAGAAGCAGAGTGTCCTGGTTACCCCAAAACACAAAGTCACTGCTCTGTTCTCCACATTTTGCTGGAGAAATATATCTGTTAAATGACAAAGTCTTACAGAGTTTATTGTTCTGTATGAGAGGTTTTGTGTCCTCAATGGGAATCCTTTTTGTAGGTTCCAACGACAGAGCATCTCTTGCAACTCTGCATTGCTTTCAGTTAATAGTAATTTTTAATTTTGAATTCAATCAAAGAACTTCACAGTGGAATTGCAAAGAGGTTTTTATTGGCATTGTTCTGAAGTTTTTGTCAAGTGCTATCATTAACATCTTGTTTTGTTTTTGTTTTCATAATTCCCTTAGCAATATAACAGCAAAATCAGTAATTGCAGGCTATACCTCTAATTTTTTGGAGCAAGAAGGTGGAACTAGTAGTACTCCCTACCTGTCTCTGTAACAGCTGAATCTTCCCTGTGTGAATCAAAAGAAAAATTGCTTCTTCTGTCAAACTTACCTATTCATGTGAGATTGTATCACCTTTAGCCAAAGAGTAAAGGTCTTCTTTTTTATTATTGTTTTAAATAACATTTTATTTTGGCAAATACCTAGTGATTCTGTAAATACTAATTATTTTCTTGAAAGTATTTTTGAAGATTAAGATACAAAGAGCAGATTACTTGAAACCATAGCTTGAAAACTGAGAATGCTTGCTCATCTAAATGTGCATCTTTAATTCAAAATATTTCCTTTTCTTACAGACTTTCTAGTCCTTAGGTTGTTGTCCAAGAATTCTGTTTATTTATTTGGTTATTTTTGCTGTCATTTTTGAAGATAATTAATTTCTTTAACCATCACATGGTAACAGGACTTATTAGGAACATCTTTTTTGAGCCATTTTCCTTGTCTAATAGGAGACTAGGTATTAAATCTTTTTTCTTTCTTTTTTCCTGAGGATCAAATTTTCCCCACTTTTCTTGCTTACAAGTTCTTCTCCCCGTTATCTTAAATTAATAGAGATACCTAAATACTTAGGCGACTTTAGTGAGCTGAGTATTTCTTTGTGGCAGCTGTATTTTGAGGAATTTTGGATGTTAACTTTCAGACTGTTTTTCTGTCTTTTCAGGTCTCTGGATGGCAGACTCTGAAAAGAAATGCTGTTTTAAGAGGTATGCCTCATGTAGGCTAAAATATTCTGGACTGGATTCTATATAAATGATAAGGCTGTACTTCTGAGGAGTCCCTCTGCTGATCCTTTCTATAATCTTGCATGAATAATAGTTTCAGTACTGACTTCTCTCTGAAATGTGAAAGCTTGTACCAAAATATGCAGGCTTGTCTTATCAGTGGCACAATTTTAGTAGAGGGGCCTGCAATACATAGCTTAACTTTTTGCTTGATCATCTTAAGAGAACATTACCTTAGTGGATGAAGTGGATGAAGCACAAACAAAATTAGCTGATGTTCTGAAATGTGTCTATCTCCTTTCAGCCTCTCCTGACTTGGTGTATGTGGGCTCGTTTGTTTGCTTGTTCTTTAACTGGGAATATATTTTGTAAATGTCCTCGCTCCCTTTTTGAGGTTTTGTAAGACTTCCAGAGAGAGTCTGACACCGTGCAAGCAGTGTGGTTTAAAATAATGTCAGCTGGAACCAAGATGAAGAAATACTAATCTTTTTGCAAATTATCTTTCTTTTCATGTTAGCTGAATGTTTGGTACATTTTCTGTATTTATTTGGTGTTTTATGTTCCAGCACTGAAAGAAAGTGTTTCTTCTCTCTCCATTGTTGCTATGTTGTTTCTGAATAATTCATTACTTGGCAGCTGTTAAGAAAACAGTCTCTTCAAAATAGAATTCTTCTAGCAGGTCTCCCATCCATTTCAAGCAGATGTGGTGGCATATGTTAGAAAAGTAGGCTTTGTCTTTTTAAGAAAATGATTGATGTATTTTCTTTTCTTAACTTTTTAAATAGGATCTCCTTTTTAAGCCCTTCAGAGGGCTTCCTGTGTCTCTCAAGCAGGTCAGTGCTGATTTGTTCTGCCTCCAAGGATGAAGTACTAACAACTTGGGTTAAGAGTGTCTCTTTACCTATTGAGTAAGAATTTGGTGTTCCTCTTTTTTATGCAGTATTTACAAAAGTCCTAAAGAAAGTGAAGCTAAGAATTAGGGAAGATGTTGTTGCTATGTTCAACAAAACCTGTGAATAGAAATCAAGATGAGGGTACTGCACTGTGCTTGGAGGTGCACACTTGTAGGATGAGAGGCATCATACCCAAGTTGCAAGGCAGGAGATTCCTGTGAGACAATAGGAGCATTTTTTGCCAGTGAGGGTGGTCAGGTCCTGGAACAGGTTGGCCAAAGAGGCTATGGAATCTTCACTGCTGAACATTTTGGGAGTAAAGTGGGAATAGCCCACTAAAGTGTGCCTGCTTTGAATGCAAGGTTGGATTAGAGCAACTTGCATTATATCTGTAACATTATCCTATGAATATATGTAACGTGCTGAAGGGATGCTTTTTATGAATTTTACATTTCCTTTAAAAACAGTTGAGGCTCAGGTTGGTGTGTTGTGTGTCTTTTTGGGGTGGGTTTTTATTTTTGGGTTCTTTTTTGTTTTGCTTTGGGGTTTCTTTGGTTTTTTATTGGTTTGTTTTGGGTTTTTTTGTTGTTTTTTGGGGGGGGTTGGTTTTTTTTTTGTTGGTTTTTTTTGTTTTTTGTTTTTTTTTTTGTTTTTACTTTTTTTTTTGGTTGGTGGGTGAGTTGAGAAGAGTTTTGTGATCATAGAACTGAGGAGTAACTTCGTACCATTCCAGCAACATGGTTTTGAGGGAGAAGGACTGTGTTTTGGCTCGTGTTCATTGTTGACTAAGCACAAAATAAGACTAAATTATTTTAATCATATGTCATGGTTCAGTTAGTGGGCTGAGAATTTAAAAGTTATCTACAGTTCTTAAAGTTTGAGACTGCTTGCTTTCATAGATTACTATTTGAGCAGGTACATCTCAGAAGAACTAACAATTTAATTTAGAAGATCTAAAGAATTTCTATGTTGCAGAGATTTGCCTTTCTTGGCTTTGGCTTTCTAAAAACTAAATTAAGGTATGGTATATTCTGTTGTCTGCTAACTGCTGTGAGGGATTATTGGGAGCCTGAGGTTCGCAGTGTTCAAATGAGCTATTAGATTTGGAAAATTATATTGTAAATGTTCAGAATTTGGTCTGTCCTCTGAATTTACCTGTTTTTATACAACATGGTAGCTTTCTGTGTTTATCTTCTGAACTTGACTGTGGTCCTGTGAAAGATTCAGGAGCTATTGAGCATGCATCCTCTACAGTGAATGATGGGTCACATTGCAAAATAAGGCAAATGTAAATAGTATGTTTTAGAGGCTTGCTATTCTTACTAAATCCTACACAGTCTAGGGAGTCTGAAAAAAAGGTGTCAATTGGGAGATATGTTTTTGTCTGATTTTTTTAAATATATATTTTTAGGCAAGAAGGTATCAACCTAGGTTGTTTTTGGCAAAGTAAACTTACCTGCTCTCTGTTATTGCTTCAAGCTAGTGTGTGTGACTTTAATGTCAACCTGATTCTGTGTATTTTCTTTTTACAGCAACCAGTTTTAGGTGTTGAGCTCATGCTAACTTGATCGAGTTAGTGTCTCAGATTATGAGTGTCTAGCAGTCATCAGCAGCTTGAGGTCAGTCAATATAATAAGTTCAATGTAGAAGTTCATCTTGTTACGACAGGCAGAGGTAGTAAATTCATAGAATCATATGATAGTTCAGGTTAGAAAAGACATCAGGAGATCATGTCCTTCATATGATCTTGTCGTAACAAGTAGTTACTTGTTGCAGGACCTGAGGGAATGGCATGACTTGTGTCGGGAGATTTAGGTTAGGTATTGGGGAAGGTTCATCACCCAGTGGGTGGCTGGGCACTGGAACAGGCTCCTCAGGGAAATAGTCACAGCACCAGCCTGACAGCTCAGGAACCGTTCAGACAATGCTCTCAGGCACATGGTGTGATTGTTAGGGTGTCCTGTGCTGGGCAGGATTTGGACCTGTTGATTCCATGGGTCTCTTCCAACTCAGGATATTCTATATAATCCAGCTTCTCAAAGCAGAGTGAACTGAGGTCAGACCAAGTGGCTCAGTGTTATCCAGATATCTCTCTGTGCTTTTAAGCAGCACAGTTTCTTGGGAATGTGTATTTAGACTTCTGCTGTTTTTGTTTTTAATCTTAGATTTCTTGTCTTGGAGGTATGTGAGTTCATTTTTAACTTTCTTTTCAGCATATAACTGAGAATGGGAAGATCAGTTCTGTGAAAGAGATCACCTGGAATTCAGATTTGAAAATATATCCCTTTTTCAAAGGGAAGGTGTTTAAGGGAGACCTGGATTTGTCTGGAAAACAGAAAAGGTTGTGTGATTCTTAGTCAAACTTGATGTTTTGGATGTTGTGTAGTTTTGCTGTTTAGTTCCAGTTTATATGAGATTACTGGCATGGATGAGTTGCATGTGCAGAAGCTGTCGGTAGCCTAAGCAGAAGGATGTCACTTCATTCAGGATACTTCAGAGGAATCCAGCACCTGGCAAACGTGCTTTGCTTCTTTTATGTTACTACATGTTGGTGTGCTAAAAGTAGCACTTTAAGAGTCTACTTAAATTATAAAAACAGGTACTGAGACTTCTGAAGGACACTGAGATTTTGTCAAAAGACATGTCATCTTGCATTCATGGGAGGCCAGCAGTTAAAAAGAACTGACTTGGTCTTCAGTTGCTCATTTGATAAACTCATTATTTGCATGTTTGATAAACTCAAACGGAAATTTTCAGGGAGATAAGACTGATGTAAAATCTTAAATATTGGATAAATATTTTTTATTTCATTTTTGTACTCTTAATGTTAAAATAATGAGTAGTCTTTATAACAAGCTTGGGTTGAGATACCATAGAAATAGGACTTGGCATATCAATTATGATGTACTTGTCAGCATTAATGTCTTGGGAATATTTTGTACCTCCTGTTTGCTTTTAATCTTGAGATCTAATACACATTTCTTCTCCTGCAGCAGTGTACATATGATTATACATGATTACTTAAAATAAGTGTTTGTTGTGGGGCTTTTTGGTGAGGTGATAACAGCTTGGCTGCCTTATATGATGAAAGTGGTGCTTAACTTTTATTTGGCAGTAGGCTGTAGAAAGATGGGTATCTTGGGATGCCTTCCCAAGAGCAGATGTGTGGTTCAAGTGGACTAGTACCCCTTCTGAGCTGATAGTTAATGTATTCCAGAAAGGAACATGAAAGTCATCCTGTATTAACCACCTATGCACGTGGAGAGTTTCTTCTTGCTCATTGTGAATGGTAGCTTAGGTTTGTACTTCCTAGTATGACTGTGTATCATCTTCAAATGGAATAATAATGAGAAAAAATAGTTTATGATGAAATCTGCCATTATGTTAGTTACTTCCCTCTGAAGTGACACAGAACAGGCAGGTAATTAATGTGGAATTACTTAACATAATGTGGAATTACTTTATGTTTTGAATTAGTTGCTATGATTAGTGAATATAATTTCTTATGAGGTTGTAACATTAATGTCTCTGTTTTTTCTTTATATGTGTCATTAGTTTTGCTAAATTTTTTTTCTATTTCCCTCTAGGAAGCAATTCCAGTTTTCTGCAAAGTCTGAGTATTTATGTTATCTGACTGAACTGACATCTTGGTAATATGCCATTTTTTGCAAGCTTCTCTCTACCTTTCTAAATAGATATGAAGTGGTATGGCCTTTTTTAAATTTTGCTTTTATTAATTTTTAAATTTTTACTAGGTCCTCTTGTTATAACAGCTTAATTGTTTTGAAAAGCAAGAGAGGCATTCTGAGTTCTTTTTTTTCCCAAGACTAGAGGACGTGGGTCACAATTGTACAAATTGCAGGCTTAAATAAAGTCTGACACTGATAGCTTGCTTACAGATTTTAAAAGTTGCGTTTATTGGAGATTCAAGGTGTGCTGAAGCAACCATGTCTGCATCTCTGCACGAGCAGAGAAGAGATCCTTTTCCTGTTCTAGTAGCTGCAAAAAAGCAGCATGGGACAGGCCTTCTGGAGAAATCTCCTCCTACTGTAGGTTTTATCACCTTTTGAAACTGAGGTGTCTACTGCCCTGGAAAGACCTGTTACCTTTCTGTTCCTTCTTCCAATAGTTCATATTTTCAGTCCTTTGAACATCTCATGAGAGAGACTTTCTGTCCTCCTTCAAAGGTATATGAAACTTTCATGCGGTTGATTTGATAGGCTTGCTCTCGATATTCTAGGAAACACTCATTTTTCCAGTGCCAAAATGTGTATTTTTTTTTCCTATTAAGTTGGAGAAGTCTATATTATTCTTGCTATCAACTTTTTTATTCTTACCCCCGGCACAATGGGCTTTACTACTATTTTCTATTATTTTTGCTTTTGTTGAATGGTTCAGTCATTGTTCTATGATATTATACGCCAGCTGAATTTTTTTTTTTGTTTGTTGTTGGTTCTTCTAGTGGCAGATTTTCCCTACTGTCTTGAGGAAAAAATGTAATTTTTTTTCTAGAAGATGAACAATTTCTTTGCTTCAGATTTCACTTTTAAGTCTTTGGCTCTTCTGCTTTAGTAGAAGAGTGCTTGGATTCTGCCTGTAGTTGTCCTGAACACCTTCTTCTGAATTGCTGCCTAGACAAGTAACTAGATTTGTATTCATACTGCCTTTTTCATGATCTGTTTAGGCTAATTTCTCTTGTCTGTCATGATTTGTGTCTTTTGGCGTGCTCACTTTCTATTTAACTGGTGGCTTGATGAGTGATGTTGAATAGGTCTTCCACAGCACCACAGAAACCTACATACCTCATGTAGTAGCTTTTAACTGATGACCTAATGCACTAACTTGCAAGGATTTAATGTGCATCTGATGTTCAGAGGGTTAGAAATAATTCTACGATTTAGAAAAGTAATTCAGTTTCTGAGTATGGTTTCTCACCTATTTTGTCTACTGAAAAAAACAAGCTGCTCTTTTATTCTTCTGTAATGAGAAGACAGTAGATTTATAGCTAAATCTTAAATGCTGTAAAATAAGTTTGATTCCACCCCCCCCCCCCCCCCACCTTTGTTTATTTCTTAACTGTGAGAACTGGAAGTCTTCCTAGTCCTTTTTGTGTAGGACCATGCAGATTTGAATGAGTGGGTGTTGGATGTGTTTCTCCATGGTTTATAGTGGAACATATGGTACTTCTCTGCACTGGAATAGTTCAGATTGGTGTGGAAGTTTGCTATTTGATAGTTCTTTTTTCTTAGTACCACTTCACTGAACATAGGAAAAAGATGACAAAACTAAAGATCAGACAACCTTGTTGCAATATTTCTGTGTGAAACTCGGGGAACATGTGTCACCATTCAAATTCTGAAATGTTTTCCAGACTGAGCTAGATGAGAACCAGTATTTGTGAGCCAGGGACAGTAAAATCACTTCAAAGGAAAATAGTGTAATTTGGTGACTTCTGCAGTGTGACAACCAAATATTGTGGGCTTACTTGTTGTAAGCAAGTATAGCCTGCTCCATTAATTAACTAGAATGGGTCAAGTTCTGTAACAATACAATTTTCAAAATACAGTACTGCTATGTTTAAAGGACTGCAGTTTATTTGTAAAGGCATTGGCTTTGTGCAGTGCTTTCTTACTAAGGAATTTGGCTTGCTGCAAAAGAAAGTTAAATGAGCTTTTTCATTTTTGATTTCTAATTTTTTTCCTTTTAAAGATGCTTGTGCCATCCCACGCTCAAAAGAAAGAAAGAATTTCTAGTTCAAGTTGTAGCACAAGAAACTGCTCCTCTGCCAGTGAAATTATTTTAGTCTATAACGTAGTCTTGAAATAAGTTATGTTTAAATAAAAGGGATTTCAGAAGGTTTACTTTCCAGCCCCATTATTGAGAGACAGATTCAAAATTAGGCTTTAACATAGTGACACAAAGCAAACACTTATAAGTGTGGTTAAACCTAACCTTTTCAGTTGTCAAAACACTCTTGAATCTGAAATTACTTCAGGAATTTTCTCCCTCCATATTTTGTAAGTTTTCCATTATTATTAAGACTGAATATGATGATTCAAATTACCAGGATAGTAGGGTTTTTCCTTAAATCTGCGTCTGTTGGTTGGTGAAGGAAATTATTAGTAGCATATTGGAAGGGCTGTTTTCTATGCTCTTACAGTACTGACTTGTAAAATAGTGGGGGGTTTGCATTGTTTAGTTTTTGTGAAGTGACATATTAGTGCCACCACTGTGCGCATACATCCATGTACGTTGTATGAAAGTCTGAAGCTGGGTTAACACAAGTTACTCATTTATTCCCAAATGACTACAGCTGTGTTACTCTATGATATGTCTCTTCCACAGACACCAAAGATGCTGACAAGGAAGATTAAGCTTTGGGACATTAATGCCCATATAACCTGTCGTCTGTGCAATGGATACCTGATCGATGCTACTACTGTAACAGAATGCTTACATACTTGTAAGTGAAAGTATAATTAAAGTTGCTAGCATGGTTTTCACTTGTTTCTGGTTTTTTTGTTATTTTTTTAAACTTAATATGCAACATGTAATGGTTTTCAATTGAAATTTAAAATACCTATTGTGCGTCAGCCAAATAGCATGTACTTTACTAGACTGCTTTTCTTTAACAGATGATTTGCTTTTTTAACAAAGTAAATGAAAGGAACATTAAAGCTGTGCTGCATAATCTTGAAGCCGTATACAATTAGTAGTAATGTAAATATTCAAGAATGTAGTCTGTCTTCATGCTAAAGGAATGTGGAATACCTAGTTCTCTCTTCTGTGACAGTTGATGTAGCATATGTTCTCCACATGGAGACTTTCAGATGTCTCTTTCTCTGGTTTCTCTGCAGAAAGCAGAGCAGTTTATTGATAAAGAAATAAGTAGGTTGTATTGTATCCTAAAATAAGATTGTATTCCAAAACTTTGTGATAAAGTAGTTTTTAGTTGTTGAATTACTTTGTGAATTTCTACTTTTGTGTAAGTGAAGGATGACTTAGAACCTTCCCATACATCCCATGTTTTAAAATTATTCTGCCACAATATTTATGTTTATTCTGGTAAAGCTAGTATATTGTTTTATTAGCTTAATGACTTAGTCCTAAATTTCAGAAGGCAATTATTTGGTGGCTGTGTCTTCATCATAAACAAAAAGTGTCAGCAGACTTTACCTTATATATCTGACAAAGGGGAAAAGCAATACTTGTGATTTGTCAGTGATTATGTATTTTTATTATATTCCATTTAGAAGCTCTGTTTATCAGCCTTGATGAATTTGTTGTACTTGTCATTTGTATAATTCTGGATATCCTCATAGAATCTAGGATCATAGAATGGTTTGTTCTAAGGTTCCAAGAACCACAGAATGGTTCTAGAATGTAGAATCTATATCCAGTCCCCTGGCCGTTGGCAGGATGAGCATGTACTGGATCAGGTTGTTCAAAGCACCATATAACCTGGCCTTGAATGCTTCCAGGGATAGGATGTCCACAGCTTCTTTAGGCAACCTGTACCAGTTACCCTCACAGTAAAGAATTTTTCTAATAACTAATCTGAACCTGTCCTCCTTCAGTCTGAAGCCATTCCCCTTTGTCCTGTCAGTACATGCCCCTGTATGAAGTCCCTCACCATCTCTCTTGTAGTGCTCTTCAACTTTTGGAAGACTGCCTCATGGTCTCTCCAGAGCCTTCTTGCTTCATATCTCAGTTCCCATAGTGTTGTTTTCAGAGCTGGACTTCTGCTTAGTTTTGCCCAACTATCTATACTGCAGGAAGTAAGGATAGTGTTGTCTTGGTTTGAAAGACAGGTATTTGTTGGGAAGGCAAGAGCTTCTCTTGGATTGAAGAATTATTATAATTTTGAAATTAAGGGGCTTGTAGGCAAAGATATGAGGGTAGGAATAGCAGCTCTTTACTGGTATGTATAACAAGGCAAACAATTATGTAAATGTCCCATAGCTGATATCATCTGCATCATCTCTTAAATTTGCTTACGGAGGAAATATGTAGATTAATCCACAGCACTACAGTGCTTGCTGCAAGTCAGGAAATGTACCTTACTACCTTTTTCTGCTGCTTTTTCTGGAGCAGCAGGATTTTCTTTGGCTTGTTTCTCCCTTATTTTGGCAGTTTATATTTTATGATTACAACTTCACCCTGTGCCCTGTAGAACTAGTTTTGTAAGAAGAGGGAAAGGGTCCTGTCTTTTTTGCAAAACTTCATGCATTTTGGCATAGTTTGTATTGTATAATATAATGGTAATAATGTATGTTCCTTGAATAGCATTCTGCAAAATCTATAATGAAATTACCCTGTCAAGATAGTGAATTCTCTTCTAAATTATATCACCTTGAAATTTTCACTCTATTCTACTCAGAACTGCACATTTTTCTTACCTTTTCAGTTTTTCTCTAATTTCCTGATATTCAGCCCTTCAAAGATTCTTCAGTAATAAATGAAGTTCTTGAGTTTTTTAGTGAAAGTAATTTGGAGGACCAATGCCAGTCCTCTGGAGGATCAGGACAAATTTTTGTAAAAGCGAATTTAGGAGAAAACAAAGTGTTTTTGCTTTCATTCCTACTTATTTCTCTGCTGTGGTTTTAGCTTTTTGGTCACAGGTAGGCTTCTAAGACAGTTGCTAAAAGTTTCATTAGTAGTAACAGTCTTAAGTCCTTTTTTTTTAGTTTGTATCTGTTCCTTGATTAAACTTCTATACTAGATGATAAGGGCAGGTCTTGCTAAACTTTGTGTTTGTAATGTCAGTTTTGTTAGTGTTGACATGTGAAAGCTGTCCTTCTATGTTATGAAAGGGAAAACTTCACATTTGAAAGGTATAATCTAGATTTATCAGGAAGATAAAAGGTTGACTTGAACTAGATACAGAAATTTAAAAAGTCAAGAGTTAAATAAAGAGTTAAAATAAAAATGTGAGCATTAGCTTTGCCTGTTCCTGTTCTGATGAAACCACTCTGATATATTTAAGAAAAAAGAAAATGTACAGCTCAGTTCATGTCCGCAATGAGTGCCTGTATATCTGGGTAAACAGAGATCAGAGATACTGGAAAACCAAGGTAATGGAAAATTCTAGTAATAATATTGTTTGAGACCGCAGAATGATTTCCATGTTGTCTGTCCATTACTCCAAAGACTTCCAGTTTCAGGAGAGCTTATTAATCCCAACCTGACCCCAGAAAAAAAGAGCCTAGATGGATGCAGCACCCTTCATAAGCCGTCTAGTGGCATTTATTTGGATGCTGTGCTCAGACTTAAACCTGCCAGAGCATTAGCCATCTTGTGACCAGTTCATTTTAGGAGGCGTTAGTGTTCACCTAGTCCAAGCTGGAGATATACTGGCATGGGATCATGATTTAGATATCATAGAATCACAGAATGCTTTGGGTTGGAAGTCACTTAATGCATCACCACTGCAATGGGCAGAGGCATCTTCAGCTGCATCAAATTGTTTATAGCCCTTGGTCAAGCTGTGCTGGCTGTCTGGAATCACCTCGCTGTCCTCCATGTGCCTTAGCACAGCTTCTAGGAAGATCTGCTCCATGATCTTCCCAGACACAGAGTTAAGGCAGACAGGCTGGTGATTTCCAGGTCTCTCCCTTTGTACCACTTCCTAAAAGTGGAAGCAATATTTCCCTTTTTTTAGTCACTGGGGATTTCACATGACTGTCAGGACTATTGCTGTGAGTGGCTTGGCAACTACATCAGCAATTCAGTACCCTGGGACACTTCTCATAAGGTCCCAGAGACTTATGTGTATTCACGTTCCCAGATGTTCATAAATCTGATCTTTTCATACAGTGGAAGGGGCTTTATGCCCCCAGTGCCTCCTCTGAGGTTCATCTATGTGAGAGCTGTGAGAAGAGAAATTGTGAGAGAAGACTGAGGCAGAAAAATTGAGTACCTTCTTGTCCATTGTTACTGGTTTGCCAGCCATGCTTATCTGGAAGGGTATACATTCTTTGACCTTCTTTTTCTGACATACTTATAGAACCCTTATAATTCTTCATATCCCTTTGCAAGTTCAGCTTCAGCTGTTATTTGGCCTTTCTGAGCCCTCCCTACACATGATAGCAACATCCCTATTGTCTTCTCAGAATACCTGTCTCTGCTTCCTCTGTCAGATTCTCTTTTTATTGACTTGGTAGGAGTGGAGTTTGGCTTCACTTTTGCAAATGGATCTACTGTTCTTGCACTCTGCTGTAATAAACTGCTGTGTGAGATGTGTCCTTAATGTGCAAAGCTATGAGGCTTTGTCTAACCTTTGTCACAAGCAGTGCTGTCATCCTAGGTGTGTAAATGCAAAGCACAATGCAAAGTTATAATGCTTGATTTACTGATACTTTATTTTTTAAATTAATGGTGTTTATGTAATTGTACTTCTTCTTGTTTGAGGGGTAGATGGCACTGTAGTTACAGAAATCCTTTCATTTTGTGTGGTAAGTGCATTCATACCAATACAACATGAACTAGTGCACTTCAAGAAAACCTCCCTTTTTTTCTCCATACTGTTTTCAGGTCTAACTTCAAGTGAGTGAGGATATCATGTAGTAGTGTATTTTATGAATACTGTTTTGGGGCAGGACAGAGGAGAGTGGTGTATAAATAATTTACTTTGAAAGAGATGGGTGGTTGTGTGTATGCATATAGCAACGTGCAGCTTAATAGTGAATGACTACTTTAGCAACTCCTAGCAGGACATTTTGCTAATACTGAGGGTCTGTGACAATGTTATTTTTTTCCCTATGGAAGTTTAGCTGTAGTGAACTCTGTGAAAATTAGAATTAAGTTAACACCTGTTGTGCCCTGGATAGCTGTTGAGATGGTAGCAGGTGAAGAAGCAGGAAGGGCCTTTGTATGGGTTCCACAGAGATGTTTATTCCAGCCACCACATGGATAGTCCAGGGTCAGAGGGAAAGACAAAGACAGACCTCCTGGTGAGGGTCCAGGTTAAAGTAAGTGGGTGTTCAGGGCAGGGGAACATCAGAGACCAATTACCAGGGACATGGGAGTGGCACAAAGGTGGGGTTGGGGCATGGGAGCCAACAGGGACACAGGGTGGGAGTGACCAAAAAGACAGAGGGACAGGGAGTGGGCATGGGGCCAACCAAGGGAAACAGAACAGGGGTACACTGGCATTACAGAACAGGGTTTGCTATGTGAGAAGGCACTTGTGTCTCCCTAATTAGGGAATGCCTTTTAGGGTCTCCACAAACACCCAGATATCCACTTTCCTGCTTTGAATATTTTTTCCTTGTGTTGGCTTTATTGGCACCACACACATTTGTTCTGTATGTGGCCATGGTTTAAGCAAATATATTTTGTTCGATCTCTTATTGGCAAATAGTTCCTGTGGTGTCATCCATGCAATGGATGACCTGTTAGAAATTGTTATTCTAGTAAATTTCAAAGTGGGATTTTGAGTTGTATTCTGTGCTAAGAAGGTTTTTGATAACTATGGATAATATTTTAATTCTAGTGCATCCCTTCCTTGTATCAAGAAAATAAAGGAAAGGTACTGGAAACCATATTCTGCAAGATTAGACATCATGCACATCTGATGTAAAAAAAAAAAGAACTTTATGAAAATTTCAGTAATGTGCATTCTGTGACTGTATAAAACAAGACTTCTATTATGCTGGTTCTATTCCTTTTTAATTGTTAATGTCTTTTTTACTAGTCTGTAGAAGCTGCCTAGTGAAATATTTGGAGGAAAACAACACCTGTCCAACCTGTAGGATTGTTATACATCAGAGCCACCCATTACAGTATATTGGGTAAGTACAAAAGTAGAAGTGCAAGTAGCTTCACTCTAGACTGGTTCACCCCTTTGATACAGTATACCTTCTCCCAGAATTTTCATTCTTGCTTATCAGCATGTTAAACATTTAAAAATAACTTTGTAGGAGATTGAGGAGGAGATACAGGATGAAACTTCTGCTATGAATTTGCAAGGCCTTAACATAGCTGGTTCCAGACTTAACTGGACTACATACACTTAAATGTTTAAGTTCTGTGTGATTTTTAATGGGATTTAGTCTTTCCTCATTTTGTATGCTTGGGCTGCAAAAATTATGTTCATGAAAAATTTGTAGGAATTACACTTTTACAAAATTATCAAAAATTAGTCTCAACTGAGCAGTGCTTTTCAGTGTCTGACAATAATGAGAGAAATAATTTTGAAATTTTTTGTTCAGTTAATCTTTCAAAGGTCTGCTTAAGTCGTAGGAACAGATAAGAATGTCATAGAATCATCATAAAGTGATTTGGGTTGGAAGAGACCTTTGAGATCATTTAGTTCCAGCTACCCTCCCATGGGCAGGGACATCTTTTACCTGGACCAGGGTTCTTGAAGTTCCATGCAGCCTGGGCTGAACTTTTCTGGGGGTGGACTATGCACAATTTCTCTGGGCAACCTCTTCTAGCTTTGCCACTCTCACTGAAGAATTGCTACCTATTATCTAACCTACACCTGCCATCTTTTAGTGTAAAACCATTCCCCTTTGTCCTGTGACTACATGCCCATGTAAAAAGTCTGTTTCCAGATTTTTTGTGGGTTCCCTGCATGTACTGGAAGGCTGCTCTGAGGGTTCCCTACAATATTTCATCTTCGGGCTTTACAGCCCCAACTCTCTCAGCTTGTCTTCACAGGAGAAGAGGTCCTTCCCTCTCGTCAATTTCATGGCTCTCCTCTGGACTCACTCCAGTAGGTGCACATCCTTCTTATTTGGGGGCACCTGAGCTGAAAGCAGCTGTCTAGGTGGGGTCTTTTGCAAGCAGAGTAGAAGGACAGTATCACCTGCTTCAATCTGTTGCTATGTTTCTTTTGATGCAGCACAGGATGCAGTTGTCTTTCTGGATTGCAAGTGCACAGTGCAAGGTCATGTTGATTTTCCCATTTGTTAATACCCCAAATCCTTCCCCTCAGAGCTGCTTTCAATCACTTCTCTGCCCAGCTTGTATTTGTGCTTGGGATTACCCCAACCCAGACGCAGGACCTTGTACTTGGCGTTGTTGAACTTTGAGCTTCACATGGACCCACCTCCTAAACATTCCTTTCTTCCAGTGTGTCAGCTGGCCTACACAGCTTGGTGTCGCTGGCAAATTTCCTGAGGGTGCCCTCGATCCCTGTCATCCCTGACACTGTCACTGTCACTGACAAAGATGTTAAACAGACCCTGAGGGACAGTACTTGTGACTGGTCTCCTCATGGATATTTAACCATTGATCACAGCTCTTTTGAGTGCAACTATCCAGCCAATTCCTTATCCACCAAGTGCTACATTGGTCAAATCCATGCCTCTCCAGTTAGGGACAAACATGTTGTGCAGGACAACATCAAAGTTTTTGCTCAAGTCCAGGTAGATGCTATGACTCACTCTTTCCTCCCTCTGCATTGTCTCTGTAATGTCATCATAGAAGACCACCAGATTTGTCATACACAGTTTGCTCTTAGTGAAAGCCATGTTGGCTGTTGTAAATCACCTCATTTGCCATCTACATTTTCATAGACAAACTGCATTTTCACTAAGCATTTCTGTTGGGAGTTTTCCTCCTATTCTTATTAGAAAAGACATTCTTCTTCTTGAGTGCTTTATTTCCATTTTACTGCAGTGTAGTAACTCGTGCTGATGAAAATACATTGTGATGGTGTGTCTGCATTAGCTGTTGCATATCAAGTAGTGCTTTGTCTTCCATTATAAAGAACTTGTATTTGTTCATTTTTCAGTATGCCTTTCTCACTTCTGTAACAATTTCTGAAGCAAAGGTTATAGAAAACAAGTCTGATTGCACTTTTACTTTTTATTGACAGAAAACTGTCAGTATTCTATACACACTTTTATTACTTCAGCTCATCCTCATTCAGGAGCCTGAAACTAAGTTGTCTCCACATTTATATAATACACTGATAATATCCTGTAAGAGTGCATAATTAAAGGAACAGGTAGATGCAAGTAGGCAAGAATTAATAAATGGCATGTAAGACATGTTTGCCTTGGTTCAGAAGCCTGTTTTTTGTGCAAAAAGGGACCAGGAAACAACATGATACTGAGAACAGCAAGAAGACAATTTGTTACTTGTTTTTTGTTGTTGAATATGCTTCAATTTAAGTAAGCTGCTTGAACTAGTTGTGAAATACTGCCCCATCAAAACTGAAACAGACTTTTTCCGTCCTGCTTTTGGATATATTTATTTACCATTTTAAATAATTGACAGTGTGGAGTTTTATGAGGTGTTTGAAAATGGAGATTTAAACTCCTATTCACCTGTGTCTGGAAAAGAGGTAAACCAAATGTGTCTCCTTGTTTACATTTCTAAAATACTCCTAAATAGCATCATAGAATCTTAAAATTCTTTGGGACCTTTAAGTTCATCTGTATCATCTGGTTCCAACACCAAAATTGTCACCTCTGATATAATGGTGATGTCCTACTTACGTATTTTTGTTCAAATATTTTTGGCAATGTGTTTGCAGTCCATACGTGACAATTCATAATCTCAGCCTGAACGAATGGAATTTCTTCTGGTCAAAATGACATGACTTTAGGATAAGTGATATTCTGAATCCTGTTGTAGTGCTACTTAAAATATTGTAATTGCTGTTTATAAATGTCATGACTTGTCACCACTTCTATACTTGCTTACTGATCTCCACTGCTGTGAAGTGCTCATGTCAGGTGATGAGAAGCCTGAGACTACTCTTGTAAGCCTTTTCTGTTCAAGTCAGATTTAGGACTTAATACTGCAGACTCTTTCAGGTGTAATTGCAGCATTTTGGGGGCATTGCAGCAGCCAATACAGACACTTAAAATGCTTCTTATACTACTTCTTATTTGGACTTAAATGTAATATTTAATTTCCTTGAGACCACATCTTATTTTAGACTATAACAGGATTTTTGTAGGTGATCTTGGGATTAAAGTTTAGAATCTTAACTGGCCCTACTGTTCTACTTGCAGTGGGATTATTGCCTTTTTTTATTTGAGAATTTTAGATTATTAGTGGCATACTTGTCTTGATGCAGAACAACATATTTGGTGGGGTAATTTTTTCCACAGATTAGTCTTTCTCAAACTTCCATTTGTTTTCTGTCTTAGCCTGTACTTTTTCATAGTTTGTTTTGTGCTGCTGTTCCTTCTGGTTTGATAGAAATATTGATTAAGAAGTAAAAGTCTTCTTAGGTGAATTTAGGGATTTTTGCATGTGGTTAGTACTGGAACTTTTTAAAGAGAAATGTTTTCAATCAGGGTGGTGAGCATAAACTTTTGATTTTGTTTTTGT